>NW_022631009.1:18077395-18337515 GCF_010015895.1 Lontra canadensis | reverse complement strand
AGAAAGAAAGAAAGAAAGAAAGAAAGAAAGAAAGAAAGAAAGAAAGAAAGAGAGAGAAAGAAGCGAGAGAGAGAGAGAGAGAGAGAGAAAGAAGAGAGATGGAGGGAGTGGGGAGGGAAGGGAGACAGAGGGAAGGAGAGAGAAAGCAAGCTTTTGTACTTATTCTTTTGGTTTTAAAGCTTTTTAAATTTCACATTCTCTGACAATGGGATTCAGAGGGTAAATAAAGCCTTTCAAAACACATTTCTTGAAATAACTGTCCCAGCATGCCTGAAACAGCAAGTAGAGAACCAGGAACAATGCTTTTTTTGAGAGCCTGTGTGATCCCTTCCACACAGTCTGTAGAATTACACCTAGTTTTTTATTTAAGGAACTTGCAAAATAGGTGGAAACATCTTAACACCACTCATTCATCCACTCATTCATTCCACAAGTGAGCACCAACTATGTTCCAGTTACCATTTTGGGGACAGGTTATGTCACAGTCCCAGTTAGCAAAAGATGATGAAACAAGTAATTCGCAGAAAATGTGAAGGGTTAAAGTATAGGGAGACCAAGGAAGCACAGCTAACCCAGGTTTGAGGAAGCCAAGGCAGAGGAGATAACATGCTCCCTTAGTTCAAATTCTAATAAATTCATGTAGGAAAAATGAGGAATCAGCCCAATTCAGACTCTGTTTCTAAGTCATATTCTCTTAGACTGTCCTGGCATTAGGGTGTCAGTAATAGACACCATAAAAGTAATTTGTGGAACCAATTTCCCTCAGCAAATAGCAGATGAACTAACATTCTCCAGCTGCCCAAAGTAGGCCAGGCCCTCAAACCAACTTCCATTCTTGCCATTTTGCTTTTCTCTGTCCTGGATGAAAATATTCTTTCTCTCCATCTGGCTCTGTGAATGACAGTAGTAGGAAGTAGTTTATTTTGGTTTTAGGAAATAGAGAATATATTTTGTTATTTTTTTAAAGGTGGGAGAGAGCATGCCAGATCATATTCTTTTGCTGACACTGTATAGACAACATTATTTTATGGAAAAGATTCATCTTCTCCAATGTGATTGTCCTGAGTAACCTCAGTGTGATAAGTCAGAGAAACCACACATTGACACAGTCTTGTCACAACTGCTATAAATTATCAGGTGCCCCTAAATCTCTCACGGAAAAAACACTAATGCTACTTGTTCCCATGAGACCAAGACCCTTAGAACTTCACATAGGATGAGAATTAAAGAAGAAAGGGATTCAACACTGATCTATCTGCATTGCAATCCTACTAATACAAAACCCCTAACCTTGAAATATTCTTACTTTGGCCTCTTCAATAAAATTTCAGGAGGGAAAAAAAAATTTTAAACATGTAGGAGCTTGCAAAAGTTATCTATTTACCATAAACAGTACTAACTTGTGTGTCTGAGTTCTCTCCTCAGGCTTGTAAGAGCCAAGGAAGTTCAGGGAGGGCCAAGAAGGGCAAAGGTTTGGATGCCAACCAAGAAAAAGACAGGGCCAAAGAGATAGGGAAAGAAGAGCTCAGCAACCCATCAATAGCAAAGGGGTCAGGTAGAGAGGGGGTGCCATAGAGAAGAGAAAACAAAGGAGAATGGAATAAATCTGGAGATGCTTTTTTATAGGTTGTCTGTGGACAAAGAGGGAACCACAGAGAACCCGAACCAATTCAGAAGGCACAGTCAGTACATTAAAACACGTGCTATGTGTCTGACCTCTCACTGCTCACCACCTAGGGCAAATGGGCTCTCTTAAAGCAGCAGTGTCTCCGTGGGACCTTGCCATACTATTTGTTAAAAATTCCAGCACAGCTAGGTTTTGTTCTGGTATTGGAGTAAATAAACCTGTTTCTTTGGTTGAGTACCAGCTGAACTACCTGGCTTCATTTTGGGGCCAAGTTGCATGAAAAATACATTATTAAAACTGCATGTGGCAAGACACTCACCCCATGGAAGTCATGTGAGAAGTGAGCCATCTGATCAAAGAGCATGGGCTATGAGCCATCCTGATGGAAGGATAGATAGATTGTTGGTATTACGCAAATGTTCAATGGGCTTGTTCTTTCTCTTTCTCCCCCACTTCCTCCTTCCCTCCCTCAATTCTAATCACATAGAATTGAATTATGATAAGGAATGTTGTATAACCTTTTCCCAAGGTCAAGTGAATTAATGAATTTCCATTAATGCCAAAAAATATTGAAAGACATATGGACAACCAATGCATTATGGATTGATGAAGAACACCAGGCTACCAAGGAGCTCAACCTTCCATTTTGTGGCTGTCAACCATGCTGCTCCATGTCATAATAATATGAATGGCCAACATCCCAGCCTTGCCACTTATCAGCTGGCTAAATTTGGACAAGGTAATTCTCATCTGTGTCTACATTGTAAACAGGATTAATAACTGGCTGTGATGAGAATTAAAGGTTATAAAACATATAAAGTGCTCCGGGTGGGTCCTGGCACAGTGCCATTAGGCTGTGTGACTCTAAGGGTAACCTTCCTTCCCAAGGCTGTCTATGTGGAAGGTTCCCGTGGGAATTGTGCAGTGCACAACCATGCCCCAGCTTGGTAAAGAACAAGTGCTCACTCAATATTTGGTTTTCTTATCATTTACTAAGTCCTTATTATGAACTGAGTCATGCTGAGCAATTTTCAAGGATTTTCTTGCTTGATTTGCAAAATAACCCTATGAGGCGAGTACTCTTATTAGTTCCATTTTAGAAATGAAGAAACTGAAGTACAGAAAGTTTAAGTAACTTGACCAACATAAGTCAAGCATCAGGATTCAGACTCTGATGGCATAACTCCAGCTCAGGTCCTCACTGGCCACATTATCTACCATTGTCACTAGTAGGGATAGGCCAAAGGGACTTGGGTTAAGTCAACTAATTAATACAATTAATCCACAAGCATACTCTATAGAGAAAATGGTAACAAATCACTCATTTCATTTCCAGAATGTGCAGTTCAGGCTAATTAGCTACTGCTACCACTTTTTCCCTGATGCTGTGAAGAACTGGAGTACCACTGCCAAAATTAACAAACATCATCACTTAGAAAACCAAAGCTGGTGGCATCACAATTCTGGACTTCAAGCTCTATTTCAAAGCTGGAATCATCAAGACAGTATGGTACTGGCACAAAAACAGACACATAGATCAATGGAACAGAACAGAGAGCCCAGAAATAGACCCTCAACTCTATGGTCAACTCATCTTTGACAAAGCTGGAAAGAATGTCCAATGGAAAAAAGACAGTCTCTTCAACAAATGGTTGCTGGGAAAATTAGACATCCACATGCAGAAGAATGAAACTGGACCATTTCCTCACACCACACACAAAAATAGACTCAAAATGGATGAAAGACTTCAATGTGAGACAGGAATCCATCAAAATCCTTGAGGAGAACACAGGCAGCAACCTCTTTGACTTCAGCCACAGCAACTCCTTCTAGAGACATCGCCAAAGACAAGGGAAGCAAGGGCAAAATGAACTATTGGGACTTCATCAAGATCCAAAGCTTTTGCACAGCAAAGGAAACAGTCCACAAAACCAACAGACAACTGACAGGATGGGAGAAGATATTCACAAATGACATATCAGATAAAGGGCTAGTAAGCAAAATCTGTAAAGAACTTACCAAACTCAATACCCAAAGAACAAATAATCCAATCAAGAAATGGGCAGAAGACATGAACAGACATTTCTGTAAAGAAGACATCCAAATGGCCAACAGACACATGAAAAAGTGCTCCACATCACTCAGCATCAGAGAAATACAAATCAAAACCACAATGAGATATCACCTCACACCAGCCAGAATGGCTAAAATTAACAAGTCAGGAAATGACAGATGTTGGCAAGGATGCAGAGAAGGGGAACCCTCCTACATGGGAATGCAAGCTGGTGCAGCCACTCTGGAAAACAGTATGGCAGTTCCTCAGAAAGTTGAAAATAGAGCTATCCTATGACCCAGCAATTGCACTACTGGGTATTTACTCCAAAAAATACAAATATAGTGATTCAAAGGGCCTCATGCACCCCAATGTTTATATCAGCAATGTCCACAATAGCTAAATTATGGAAAGAGCCTTGGTGTCCATCAACAGATGAACGGATAAAGAAGATGTGGTATATATGTACAATGGAATACTATGCAGCGATCAAAAAATGAAATCTTGCCATTTGCAATGAACATGGATGGAACTAGAAGGTATTATGCTAAGAGAAATAAGTCAATCAGAGAAAGACAATTACCATATGATCTCACTAATATGAGGAATTTGAGAAACAAGACAAGATCATAGGGGAAGGGAGGGAAAAATGAAACAAGATCAAACCAGACAGGGAGACAAACCATAAAAGACTCTTAATCTCAGGAAACAAACTGAGGGTTGCTGGAGTGGACAGGGGTGGGAGGGATGGGGTGGCTGGGGGACAGACACTGGGGAGGGTATGTTCTATGGTGAGCATTGTAAATTGTGTAAGACTGATGAATCACAGATCTGTACCCATGAAACAAATAATATATTATATGTTAATTAAAAAAAAAAAAGATCATCACTTGTCCAAAGTCAGCAATGATCTTCCTGTGCCCACGCTCCTAATGAGGGCACTTGTCATTAGCTAAATAAGCAAACCTCTAAAAATCACTTTCTATTAAGAAAGGTCAATAAAAATGCATCTACTAATTGGCTGATGAATTCATGTCCCAGAAAGCCTAAGGAATCTCCATTGTCCATGGAAGGCCAGAATTTCAGCCTCAGCTCTTTGGACCATCCCTCGGTGTCCAGGGAGTAACACTGAGTAAGGATACTATTTTAAACTAACAAATATCAGTTACGCATGCAAAAAGGGGCAGGTCTGATACAGAATGGGGAAGGGAAACTGAAGCTATTCTAAGTCCCCTCCTCATGTCCCTTCACTGTACTTTGCTCTCTTGTATACCAACTCTCTAGGCATTTGACTGCTTTCACTTTTACAAACTAAAAGGACACAGACTTCTGGAGGCTACATGGGAGAACCGGCTCTGGAACCAGACAAACCAGGTTGAAATCTTGGCTCTATCACCTCCCGTGGTGTGATTTGTCCCATGAGTCCTCTGAGCCTCAGTTTCCTTATCTATACAGTGGGGACATGAACAGTGTATCTACCTTGTGGGATTGATAAAAAGATTAAATGCAAGTCAACTCCCAGAACTCCATGAATAAAAGCTCCTACTAAGGACTCTGGATTGATTGAAAGTGATGACTTATTTTTTTGTTAACTTTCAAGGACATAGAATTCAAATGAATATTATGGTCTTCAAAGCAATCATCTCAAGGTATCTCTAGGCAGCAATTGTTTCCTCTAAAGTTTCCTTTTCTTAATACATTTCTGGAACTTCACCTTTGGAACTGGCACTAGCATGAGTATCGGTAATGACAAATCTCTTTGCAGATGTATTATGACCAGAACGGTCATTCAGAGCCAAGTGCAGTATTGAGAAGAGGAACGTCATTTTGGCCAAACATAGGCCAAAGCAATGACTGTAAAGTCCCAACCAAGTACCCGTACATATGCTTAGCTCTATCTGCTTCAACCACTCCCCCATCCTATGCACTCAAGGTTCCTCATTCCCTGAACAAGTAGAACCTTTCCTGCTCCCAGAGTTCTGTGCAGGCTACTCCTCTTAAATGGAATGGCACAGCCTTTACTCCCTAGTCCAGCCAAAAATATCCAACTTAACCACCCCACCCCAGCCATGCCAACCCTTCTCCCAGCAGTTAAGAACACAGAGGTGATTGAATATTCTTTCCTGCTTTGTCTCAGATTAGTTGGCCATATGGTTGAGGGTCCATTTCTGCATTCTCTGTTCTGTTCCATTGATCAACATATCTGTTTTTGTGCCAGTACCATACTGTCTTGATGATTATAGGTTGAAGTCAAGAATTGTGATGCCTCCAGCTTTGGTTTTCTTTATCGACATTACTTTGGCTATTTGGGGTCTTTTCTAGTTCCATACAAATCCTCAGAATTGCTTGTTCCAACTCTGTGAAAACTGCTGTCTCTTCCACAAATGGTGTTGGGGAAACTGGACAGCAACTTGCAAAAGAATGAAACTGGACTGCTTTTTTACACCATGCACAAAAATAACTTTAAAGTAGATGAAAGGTCTGAAGGTGAGACAGGAATCCATCAAAATCCTAGAGGAGAACACAGCCTCTTTGACCCTGACTGCAGCAACTTCTTATTAGACACAACTCCAGAGGCAAGGGAAACAAAGGCAAAAATGAACCACTGAGACTTCATCAAGATAAAAAGCTTCTGCACAGTAAAGAAAACAATCAGCAAACTTAAAAGGCAACCTATGGAATAGGAGAAGATATTTGTAAATGACATATCAGATAAAGGGCTAGTATTCAAAAAGTTCTATAAAGAACTTATCAAACTATCCCAAAAACAAAAACCCAGTCAAAAAATGGGCAGAAGACATGGCTAACAGACACATGAGACAGACAAACGGCTATCAGACACATGAAAAAATGCTCAACATCACTCATCATCAGGGAAATTAACAACTCAGGAAACAATGGATGCTGGTGAGATGCAGAAAAAGGGGAACCCTCTTATACTGTTGACTGGAATGCAAACTGGTGCAGCCACTCTGGAAAACAGTATGGAGGCTCCTTATAAAGTCAAAAATAGAACTACCCTATGACCCAGCAATTGTACTACTAGGTATTTATCCAAAGGCTACAAAAATAGTGATTGAAAGGGACACCTGCACCACAATGTTTGTATCAGCAATGTCCAATATCCAAAACATGGAAAGAGCCTAAATGTCCATCAACAGATGAATGGATAAAGAGGATGTGGTTATTACATACGATAGAATATCACTCAGCCATCAAAAAGAATGAAATCTTTCCATCTGCAACAACATGGATAAAACTAGAATGTACTATGCTAACTAAAATAAGTCAGCTAGAAAAAGACCAAATACAATATGATTTCAGTCATATGTGAAATTTAAGAAACAAAACTAATGAACATAGGGGAAAGGAAGGAAAAATAAAATAAGAGAAAAACAGAGGGAGGCAAACCACAAGAGGCTCTTTACTATAGAGAACAAACAGGGTTGCTGGAGGGGAGGTGGGTGGAGTGAAGGGATAACTGGGTGATGCGGATTAAGGAAGGCACGTGATGTAATAAGGACTGAGTGTTACATGCAACTGATGAATCACTAAATACTACCTCTGAAACTAATAATACACTATATGTTAACAAAAATTTAAATAAAATCTTAAAAGAAGAAGAACACAGAGGTGAGAAGCCAAAGACAAGGACTCAAGAAAAGCAGCAGACAAGGCAGTAATGCGCAGGCCCAGGGAGTAAGCTGCCCAGGTCTGAACTCCGCCTCTGTGGCATGGTCACAAGCTGTGACTTTGATGAATTACTTCACTTTCCAATGCCCAGCTTCCTCATTAGTGAAATAAGATAAAAAGCAGGAGCTCCTTCAAAGGTAATTTTGGAGATCATGTAAAGCACCTAGAACAGTATCTAGCAAATGTTTAATAAAGAAGAAGTGTGTGAAGAAATTAAATAACAAACTCAAATTGGGCACCTCGCTAAGAGATGCTTAGATCTAGCATCTAAGATCTAGCATCTCTTAGCGAGGTGCCCAATTTGAGTTCATTATTTAACTTCTTCACATCTCAATTTCTTGCCTTTAAATGAGGATAAGAAAAGTAGCACCAATTTCATATGGTTGCTGAGGATTAAACAAAATAATGTATGTAATTTGCCTTGTATATCATATATAGAGCTTGGTATATATAGGATTTCAACAAAATAGTAGTTTTTTCTTAAAGTTATTTCTTTTGAACTCCGTTACACTTTATTTATATCTCTGTTCTGGAATATATCAAATTACATTATAGAAGTCTAGACTGAGAACTCTTTGAGAACAAGAACTTTGTCATTATTCTTCTGGAAAAGGGGAAAACCAGTTCAGCTGGCCATATGATGTGAGGGGGGGTTGAAAATTGAAACAGAAACCACAACTTGCAAAATTGTACTATGACTCACGAAAATAGAAAAATTGTACCAAACCATGACACGCAAGACAAACTAAATCCAGACTCTTTAACACCAGCCCATTCAGACCCACAGTTGTTCTAAAGAAGACCACAGACAAACTGGTCTAAGAGTAATTCCCCACAAAGTCCAATGTCTGAAAGACCACTGACTATTTCAGCAACTTCATACTTCGTAAATTCTAATGTCTAGCCAAGACCATTCTGTGACTCATGCCAGTTTTACAAACTCTGTAGATAATTCTTCCTTAAAATCCATCTCCACCCTGTTGAAATGCCCCCAAACCCTCCATGGTATATGCCCTCCCTTGCAGCCTCAAGCGAATAAATAAACCGAAGTCCGTTTGACTACGGTGTGTCCCTGGTAGTCTTTGTTTGGTGGACTCCAACAAACCTTAGCATGCCAGGGACTTGGCACGGCACCTGGTACAGAGCAGGCATTCCGTCAATTGTGTCTTGAACAAAAGAAGGCAGTAAAGAGACTCTTACTTTTATAAGTTAAGGGTTCAGAAGATAGTTCTAAACAGAGCATTTCAAAAATATTAGGAGCCACTTCAAGCAGCCTCGAGGGGATGATGTATATAATTTTCCAAGCTATAGATCTTAATGAGCCATCGCTGAAAATATGTAATCAGGAAGGCTGGTTAGAAGCCAGTCTTGCGCTGTGCTCTTACGCACATCAAGTATCATCCCTGCTTGATAGAAAATGATAAATTAATCGAGGACACAAGGTGAACAGGCAAGTGGACATGGTCTGTGTTCCTACAGTACCGGGCACAGGGCCTTGCCCACAGCAGTTGCTCATGGAAATTTATTCATTGGTTACTGACAGGCATTTTACTCTGCAGGTGATAAGTGGCTAAGAGCTTCTATGCAGAGGCAGAACCTGATAAACATGATGGTTTAGGAAGCTTCCTCTCCAGGAGCAAGTTAATACTACGAGCTGGCAGCCTTGCCAGAGGTTATCACAATAACCAGGCCATTAGAAAGGTCCTTGCTCATTGAGATAACAGTGGAAAGGAAATGAATCTCTTTTTTGCAAAGCTTAGCACCATGGTGACTAGCTGATTTTGAGGGAGTGTAGAAGGTACCAGAAAGTACCAGAGTTAAAGAAAGATGCATCAATGTTTACCACCACGGGATCATTGGAAAACGATCCTGATGGAGACAGAAATAGCTGCGAGGTTGGAAGTGACCTTGATATCTGTGCTAATGCCTGTTACTACAGATTCAAGTTCTTCAAGTAAATAACATGGACTTGCACTAACTACTTCCTACCTGCTCTACCACCCTGCGCAGGTCAGATCAATAAGGGCAAATACATCTTTGTATCCATTTAGAGTAACTATCAGCAGCCCATTGATTCTAACTACTCAAAGCGATGACATTCCCTTTGTAAGGCATGATCGACAGATTTTTTTTTTCTTTAGTTTTGCTCAAAATGGCAATTAAACTCATTGAAGCTATGAAAGACCCTTGAACTTAAAGCCAATCGACTTCTAGAATGAATAGCTTATGACGATTTTTTTTTAACCTTTTTCTTTAACATCTTCATAATTTAAACAGATCAGCCACTGTGGCAGAAGACAAAACCAGGCCAGGGACACCTGGGTGGCTCAGTGGGTTAAGCCTCTGCTTTTGGCTCAGGTCATGATCTCAGGGTCCTGGGATTGAGTCCCGCATCGGGCTCTCTGCTCGGCAGGGAGCCTGCTTCCCCTTCTCTCTCTCTGCCTGCCTCTTTGCCTACTTGTGATTTCTGTCTGTCAAATAAATAAATAAAATCTTTAAAAAAAAAAAAAAACCAGGCCAGACATTTATTGAAACTAAGGAAACAGGAAAGATAGTTGAGACTAATACCAGCAACTAACTAACCAAGATATATAAGTAAATACTATTCTCAAAGAGCGTGATTTTATTTTTTTCTGGAGCCTTTTAGATAAAGGTAGCCCTGCCAAGAATCCATCACAGATTTGGAAAGAAAAGGTGGGGTTATATAGAAAAAAAACTTACAGTGACTAGAGGAGACTGATAGGCTGTCACTGCATCGCATTTAAAGATTTGATATGAAGCATTAAAGAGAAATAGCCCACAAGGAAAAGGAAAATCAAATATGAATTTCTTTTCCCCAACGCAATTTTCTGGGCACTGCTGACTTGTCGCTCACTAAAAACCCTCAGCTAAAGAAAACATTTTCAGGTCCTTTTTCTGAAATTGCTGCAACCAGTCTATTTTCAGCTCTCTGAGCCTCCCAGAAAAAAAAAAATCCTTAAATGATCTTGGGTCCAGGTTTAGTTCAAGCTGCCAGAAGCTTTTAAGATGATTTTGCTACTGGATTTATTAAACAATTAAAAATCTAAAAAAAAGAGATGGTTTTGCTACTTTGCTTTTGTTTGATTTTCAACTCATGTTCTGACTGAAGGTATATATGGGCTAGAATGAATGCTTTTTCCCCAAAAATGAGCCTTTCTGCCACTTGGTTATTTGGGTCTGTTCTCATTAAATAATTCATGCACAAATAATCAATTAACAACTGGAAAAGATTATTTGGTAATTTCAGTTAGCCTCAACAGAAACAAGCCATTGAAACAATAAAAGCATATAGTAGTCTCCCTTTATCTGTTGGGACCATGTTCCAAGGCCCCCAGTGGATGCCTGAAACTGCAGGCATCCATTTTTGTTGTTGTTGTTGTTCCTAAACACCCTTTAATAAACAAATACAAAGTACTGGAACTACCACTTTTACCCCCAGTTTTAAGGTTCTGTTCCAAGAGTCAGTCAGAGGGGAGCGGCAACCTCTCGGAGTTCCACCCCATGGAGCTGGCATGACACACAGCAGGAAAAGGCATCACGGGATGTTTTTTCTTGCACATACACACCTATGATCAAGTTCAATTTATAAACTAGGCACAGTAAGAGATTAACAATAACTAATAATAAAATAGAACAATTATAACAATATACTGTAGTATAAGCTACGTTAATGTGGTCTCCCAAACTATGTTACTGGACTCATCCTTCTTGTGATGATGTGAGATGACAGAATGTCTGTGTGATGAGATGAAGTGACATGAATGACATAGGCACTGTGATGCACTACCTGATGATATTCAGAAGGAACATACATCGTCAGCCTGTGGACCACAGTTGACAGCAGGACATTGAAACCATGGAAAACAAAATCATGGATAAGAGGGAACTACAGTACCTGTTATAATGACCATTTCTAACTCTGAAAATGGCAGTTGGGACAACCACTAACACGAGTTATGCTGGTCACCTTCCATCAGGACCCCTGGAGATCAAAATGAGGTTCCCATTATGTTAAGGGTCAAATGTTTCTCACCACAACATGTTTCTCACCACATAGTGAGGCTAAGAAAACTTTAGAAAACAGAGTTGTTATGTGCTAAAACTTCAGAACAAGCAAGGGGAGTAGTAAGTTTGTAAAGTGTTAAGAGTGGCTTTACAGAAAATTAAATTGTTCATGAATTTGATGCATCCACTTTTCATTTTCTCCAAACTTAATGTTACAAGTAATCATTATGGGGCTCAATGGCAGTGGACCATTTTGCTAGTTATTCCCCATCCCTCCCCCCCCCACTTCAATACCCCCCACCATACTCCACCTCTCCTGCCCGGGGCCGGAGGACAGGAGGGTTGTGATCACCTAGACTCCCTGGGCTTCTAGCTTCCTGTTGGGTTTGACTAGTGGGGGGCACCAGTCAAATATGAAAGGTGGGAGAAAAAGCAGTGTGATGCTATTTTCCCTATTTTCTCTCCATTTTACTGCAGTGTCTAGCAAGAGTTCTCTCCCTGTGCAGCTTTGGCTTCTGTTGAGTGACCCTTCCTCCATAATTATAGCCCTCACTGGACTCCACCATCTGTTCCTCTTGTCCCTTCAGCCTGGGCAATGGCATCCCCTTTGCTGTTAGTTCCTGGGAGCTGAACCACCCCTTGTTTTTCCTTTAACATAGCCCACAGGTTTGCAACAGCCCCGTCATTAAACTCTCTTCATTCAAACCCTCGGAGGTAAATTCTGTTTCCTGCCAAGATCCCAGTGCAGCCACTGTGCAAAATAAATACAGAAGTGTTTGTGTCCTGGCTGAGGATGGTGTGCAAACACAAAAGAAGACTAGTATCTGTGAAAAACATGCATGAGCAGAACAAACCTCTACCCAGCTGTCTACCGGGGCAAATGTCAAGCTTAATGTCAAAACCAGCAACATATACCTAATAGTCCTCCTTTCTAACTTCTCCTTTTTTGAAATGAGGGGGGGAAATATAACATTTTCATCTTCACTATCAAAATAGTCCCACTAGATAAATCCCGGGAAAGCCAGTTCGGAAGACTAGAGATTCTCCATAAGTCACATGGATGCCTGAAAAAGATGAGCTTTTATTCCATTCCTGTTCTTTTGCAATTAGAAAAAGAACATTGTCTGAATTTTTTTCTTGGGTGTCCAGAATTCACCTTTCAATGCCTTTCAAACACTAGGGTCAATTAACAGAATAGAAAAAAAATTTAAAGCACTGTTTTATCCAAATCGTACAAGGTGGTGTATGGCACTCAAAATCCATTATCTGTTCTAAGACTGTATCTCAGATGGCACTTCTTTTTCTTCAGTCTGGATATTCCTTTATTTAGCTGGAGACTGCTATTCTCTTTATCTCATTAACCCAGCAAAGAGGTATTTGTTGAATTTGCAACAGGCTGATAAACTATATGGTTTCCAAGACTAAATGTAATGTTTTTATTGGATCCTCTTTTTTTTTTAATTTTATTAAGCTATGGGTTCCTAATGACATAAGAACTATGGATTAATAAGCAGAGCAGACATTTTAACTCAGGCACAGTGAACTAATCAGGCCATCTCTTCTGCATTTTGCTTTACACAGTGCTGGTTCTCACTTCCACCTCTTTCTAAATCCATTCTCCAGACCCATTCTCCACTCATTGTCCCTCCTCTGTGCCCAAGAACAATGTTGCCCATCCCCTGCCTTCTGGTTCCTTGTGGAGTTCTGCCAATGGGAGATACGAGCAAGAGAACAGGGCAGAGGTGAGAAAGACCCGGATGTCCCTGCTCCATGTCTTCTGTACGTTGGAGTCCCACAGTTCCGGCCGTGGCTGGCTCTCCAGTGCATACCCTGACCACTGCTCCACCTGAGCAGGCCCTGCTCTTCTTGGCCCCATCCCAAAGACAGTAGAAGCTTCTCATTACTAAGCATTCCTGGTTGTCTTAATATCCCTTATGTGCTCCTTTTACTCTGTCTATACCTCTTTTGCCCAATTCTCTTCAGAGTCCTGCAGTATGTGCCTTCTGTTTTCTGCTGGGTCCCTGACCAACAGGAGCATGATTTGGAAGGAAAAGCACAAGGTTTCCTCAGGCAGGGGGAGGTCCCCCTACCCACATTCCCTACTCCCCCCTACCCATCCCTACCACATGCTTCTGAACCCCAGGATTAAAAATGCAGATCTGAGGAGAAGCTGGGAAACCAATCACAGATCCAAGGAGACAAAGGAGGTAGGATGACAAAATGGAACATGGAATGGAATGTCCTAGACTGAAGAGGAAAAGGATGTTAGTGTAAAAGCTGGTAAAATTGGAATAAAGTCTGTACCTTAGTATTATTGCTGGTATTAATTTCTTAATTTTGACAAATATATTCTGGTTACTTAAGAAGTTAACATTAGGGAAAGCCAGGTGAAGGAAATAAAAGAAATTTCTGTACTATCTTGGCAACTTTTCTATGAATATAAAATTATTCCAAAAGACATGTTTATTGAAAAGGAAAAAAAAAAAAAAAAAGCAGATTCCCAGACCCTGCACCAGACCTCTGAATCACAATTTCAGTAGCAGGTACTTTAGCAGGTGGTTTGAGGACTGAACCTTGAAAAGCACCACCCCTAAAGAACTTGGAAACTATTAGTTCTGGTTGAGATAAGGCTGGAAAGAATTGTTTGCTGATGCTAAATTACAGCATAATTACTTGACTATTTAAAGAAAAGAGCCAACTGAAGCTTTGTCAAAGTTCACCTTCTATCCCAGTTAATTAGAATGATTCATCCCTCGACCAATCTCTGCATTTAGTTTCTGGCATAAAAACACTTGAAAAGGTACAGGTAATTATAGAACCAAACAAAGAAAGTAACAGTAGAGTTCTTTCACTTCCTCCTCCCTCTGAGATCAAGGGTTTTTTTGCAATGTGTGTCCTTTCTATTTCTCCCAACCGAGTTTCCAAGAGGGCAGGGCCTCCCAAACAGACCGGGAGTGATTCGTTTTCATCTTTCCCATGGTGGGCTTCTCCAGGCTGATTTCAAGCTCTTCAAGGCAGGGCCTATAACTACAGCGTCTTCTGTGTTTTTCTACAGCTCAGTTCAGTATTCTTCACCCATTACATTCATGGACTGGGTCCCCACTCATCCACATCACTATTTATTTTAGATAGCCTGTAATTCTTATATTCAACATTTTCTACGCCACTGGAGTTTGTAAGAAGGGGACAGGTAGAGGTGAAAATGTTATTATTTTTTTTTAATTTGCAAAAATGTTAATCAAGCCAGGCACTATTCCAGGCCCTGGAAATTTAACAATGAATAAAATAATTTCCACCTTCAGGGAGCTTGAAGTCAGATCAGGGGGACAGATGATTAAACAGGTAAGTTCCAAACAAGCCATGGGTTCTCCCTTCCCATCCTCATGCTTCGCCCACAATGACAGGGCAAATGCAATCTGACTTAGGAACAGGAAGAACTGATTTTAAAGGAGACATACTCTTTCTCACTTTCAATCCCCTCATTCAAAAAAGAAAGAAAAGGAAAGAAAAAAGAAAAAAGATGGGAATAAAAAAAAAAAAAACTCTCTGCTGTGAAGTGTGTAAACCTGGCAATTCACAGACCTGTACCCCTGGGCAAATAATATATTATATGTTTATAAAAAATAAAAAATTTTTTAAAAAATCTCTCTTTGCCTTTATACAGTTGTTACATAGCTCAAATAACAATGGATGTATATGGGCTCTGAATATTGCAAAGTGTTACAAAAAATGTCAAGCAATGCAAACTAATGACTTAAAAAGCCCCTGTCCACTAACTCTAAGGCAAAAGGATAGTGGTCCCGTGGCCTTTCCATTAACCAGAAATTTCAGACAATAAGATTTTATAAAAAGCAATCCTTTCAAAGATCTAAACTCTGTTGCTTTGGAGTTAGTGATTAGTGAGAATTAGATTAACATCAAAGAACTCTATCAGAGGGAAGAAGTATCCTGTGGAGAAAGCAGGCCTGCCATTCTATTCATGGTACACACATTTCTGCTTCACTCTCCCTGAACAAACAGGAGGACTGAGTTACTTCGATGCTTCTCTAAAATTGAAAGGGGTTTCTCAGCCAGAGCCATTCACATTTCTATTTTATTCAAAAAGAAGCTTCCAGATCAGCAACGAAAGAAAATCTGCTAAAGTCGGTGCAAGCACATATAACCTGTGAGCAGTTTTCAGCAGATATCTTATCAAAGATTATGCTTGAGAGAAATTTTGAAAATCAGATTTGCTGTTGCTGATAAATATAGTGTCTATTCTCAGCTTCTAAGGTAGAAAGTGTTCCGCTGGAGCAGTTTACCATCTTTTTCTCTGCCTGAAGAAGTCGATGAGCTCTAAGGGCTCTCTGGATACCATGGTAACCGCATGATTCTGATCAAGTCTGCAGCGTCTGAGGTACAGGTTAAGGAACCTTACAATGCTACCTAGGAAAATCTGCATTAGAGACACTGCTGGTGTGTCTGAACTGGACATCTGACACACCGCGGCAGGTGCACATATGGCCGCGAGCCTCCGCTGCATCCCAGCGCTGGACCAGCGTGTGGGTAACCTGGTGACTGGAGGACACCACTGCAAAGAACTCACAGTGGGCATGGCGCCCAGGCAGCAGTAAGTTCATTATAAAATATACAAGAGTATATAGGACTATCTTGTAAAGTTTTAGCTTTTATTCCAAATTGGAATTTTATTCTCTAGCTTTTGCTGTGACTTCAGGTGTGGAAGTCTTTCATGGGGATGACTTCGGCTAAATAGAAACTGAAGAAGTAGTTAAATAGAGCAGAGGGGACAGTAAGAAGATCAGAAAGAAGCTGAAGTTCCTGTGGGACTTCAAATGCACTTAGCCGGAAAAATCATGAAAAGGAAAATGAAAACTATTGGCTTCTATAAAGAAACAGCACTTTTAGCTTTACCGGTGAGGAGAAATCACATCCGGGACACTTGGGACTCTCTGAAGTCTACCTAAACTGTCTCCCTGGTGATGCTTTCCCTTCCCCCAACAGGAATGAACAAATATCAGATGACAGATACTTCCTCACTGTAGCACACGTGTGCGTGCTCACGCCCTCAGATTAGACCAGGAATCACTTTGGGGCTCACCAGAGACATAAACCAATGAGCACTTCAATCATTTCCATATGTGTGAAAGAAATTTGATCACATTGACCCCAACTGATCTTCACAAAACCCATTAGTGAGCTGAATTTCTTCAGGAAATATTTAGGAAGTACATGCTAGAGCATCAGAATGAACCAAGAGCTAAAAGAGACATAAAAGAAACACCAGGCCTGGCCCCGTTTTACCCTTTGGTTGAAGAGATAAGACAGACTTGCAGGAAATAGGTAGCATTTTGCTCTATCTCTCCCACCCCTTAATACTCTCCATGTCTTTGTTGACCTCATGGAGTCCTTCCATCCACCCACCATGTCCATTAATCACTTCCTCCACCTTCATGATCCTTCCCACCTCTCTCCACCTACACACACCCCTTGGGCTCCTTTCCTTCTAGGAATAATCTAATGCTTATGATCTCTCCATAGAACCCTCAGTATGTTTGTCCTCTTCTCTTTTTAACCCTGGATTCATCCTGTATTCTGTGTTCTCTGCTCCAACACTCAACACTCCTAGAGAAAAACCACATAATCACATACATTGTTTGAGGAAGCCATGCAAAAAGGACTACTGGAGAATGTTAGTTTCCCAATTAGAAGGTAAGTTCTTTGAGGGAAGGAGGTATGTCTCATGCTGTTTTGGGAAACCAGAGGGCACCCTATCAGACTTAATAATCCTTATTGCAAAGCAGTTAATACAAAAACCAAAAACTTAGGGGAAAAAAAATACAGTCCATACTCTTTAGACAGATAAACTGATATTTTTTAACTTTCACACATGGTTTATGTGAAAATAAACACATCTATTCCAAAATAAAGCATTCAGTAAAGTAGCTTTAGAAGGTAGTCATACTTTAAAAACAGCTGGTAAAAGTTATTCTGTGGATTTCAGTTAGTCTGCGAAGAGTTATAAAGCTCTTCAAACTTATTTTATGATTCAGAATAGTTTCTAACATAAGCGCATTCTTCTTGCTAATTAAAGCAATGTAGTTAAGATCTCACTTACTACTGCTCTCATACTACATGGAAACTACCTCTAAAACTTCACCAAATAGGAGCCATCCTTGGTCATACCTGTATTTCTCCAGGGAAAAAAATGGAAGCATCTCTCCATGTCAACCAGAAAGGTAAATATCAAAGGAATCCTGAACTAGCTTATTGCAGGGAGAAGAGAGCCAGGATGCCATCCAGGGCAAGAGCCACTGTAGGCATTAAGTTTCCGTGTGACATTGCTCCATGAACGTGAGGCCCCAAGCAGCCTTGCGTACTTGAGCCCACACTGGAAATGTAAAATGTTCTCCCCTCACACCAGTGGCAAAGCTGACTCAGAGTTGGGTAGGGGGTCACTGCTTTGCCAAGCCAACTGCACCACAGGCTACGACCCTCATACCCAGCTTGCAGGAAGAAACCCAAATGTTGCCTGATTCTCTTAACAAATGTAATAATATCCGACAAGAGACTCAGCGGAGAGCATGCGATGTCATTTCCTCTAATTAAGGAATGCTCGAGAAAAACCAAAATAGCCACAAAGCACTGTCAGCAAAGTAATCAGCAGCGACAATTAGCTGTCAGCTCACAAGCCTGAACTGAGCCTTGTGTAGGGAGCTGGGCTTGTTGTGGGTTTCCAAATCGGCCTGACAGCAGGAGTCAAAGATGATAAGGCTGCAGAGAGGGGCCAGAGCCTGCTGCATACCAGTGGGTGAGGGGAGTAGTAGCAGCTTGTTTGTTGTTTGGTGGGTTGCTATGTGCGGTGGAGGGGACCCTAGGAAGAATCCTATGGGAGCTTCCAAAGTAGCTTGGAAGTTTGCTGGCTACAGCCCATGCTGCATTCGCCATGAATCGCCCTTCTCTACCTGGGACAATGCTACCCAGTCTTTACAACATATACACAGTTTGTCTGCACCTCCTTTGTGAGGAATTCACAACTTCAGCACGTGCAAACTCTCCCTTTCGCAACTCCCATAGCCAAAAACTAACTATACTACAAGGTCATTAATAGCAGGAGTTGAGAAATGTATATAAAGAAACAAATATAACACAACAGCAGCATTCTACGGAATTATACTGAGAGAGAGAGAGAGTGTGTGTGTGTGTGTGTGTGTAACACACACATATGTATATAACAATTATCAGGGGAAACACCATGCTCTCCTCCCCAGGGCACATAAGACCAAACCCTTTGTCTTCTTAAAACTACTAGAAGGTGACAGCTTCCCTTTGCTTTATCCCTTTACCCCTCCTCCAGGAAGTGACTTCTCAAGGGGTTGAGACTGAGGGAAAGGACTTGGAGGTCTGGGCACCCTCCCTTCTACTTCTGGCCTTAGCAGTATTTATTTTTCTTTCCCATGAATGACTATTTCAGCAGCAAAAGTAATAGGAGGCCTGATAACAGCTGACCGTGACCATAATTTAAGCTCCTTCTCCAATCCAGCATCCCTGGGAAAAAAGCCAACGTTTAGCTCCCTGTCTGGAGTCTGCATTCAGTTCCCCACCCATAGCAAACCCAGCAGCAATGTGCCCAACTCCAAAGATCCATTTCCCAGACTCCCTTGCAGCTAAGGGTGACCACTGACATTAAAGCAGAATTTAGTGGCCTCGGGCAACGGAGACTACTCTTTGCCTGGGTTGGCTCAGCAAGGAGTCATGTCCTTGTGCCTTTCTCTATCTACATGCTGAGAACACACACATGATGGTCCCACATTGAAAAAATTATGTTAAAGCAATGTAATAATATCACCAGAACTCTCTGACTTCATGTCAGAGACATGGAAAGACAAGGAAAGGGAAAAGGAAAGCAGGCACTATATTCTAGCGATCATGGCTGGCTTTTTTATGGTATCAAAGGAAAGAGGACAACTTAAGAATTGGGATAAGTGTAAAATTAACTTTTATAGAAAGTTGAGGAAAAATAAAGAAAATCAGAATTCTGGCAGCATATTCCCATCATTTCATCACAAGGTACTCAAAGTTGGGAAGATTTGAAAGCTGAGGGCTCTTGGCAAGGACCTTCACAGAGGGATGGGTCCTTGCTGGAACCCCTCATGCCAGGTTTTGAAGCATCAATAGAGGCTTCATGAAGGAACTTCTTTCTTAAACTGAAGAGAGGAAGGCCAAAGTGCCCCTATGAAGCCAGCTTCATAGGTCTAAGAAATACCTTTACAAGAAGAAGCAACAGAAAAATCCTTGCTACAAGAAAAAGTCAAGGTTTTTGAGGGCTAGGAACCAAAACTCAAGAAAGCTTTTGAAAATAAGAAGATTTTAAGTATGCATATCAATGATCATTGTTCAATTATATTCAGTAACTTAATTAAAAAATTCATTTAAATGCCTTAATTTTATGCACTATGTCCCAGTTTATTATTAAGGTAGGATTACCTTCACAATATTTTGACTTCGAAGGATTTTAATCTCATTATTAAAAGCACAGTTGGCTAAAAGGGAAAAGAAACAGCGATTTTGTAAAACACCACTTCCCAAAGATCCAAGGGCATAAGCAGCCCTCCGAATATTGTTAAAATGTAGGTTCTGATTCATCGGGTCTGAATGGGATGTGCACTCCACATTTCTAACCGGTTCTCAGGGGCTGCCGCTGCCGCTGGTCCCCGGACCACCCCTGGAGTAGCAAGGATACAGAAGGTTAAACATATCCAAGCCATAAGTCAACGTGACTGTGCCTGGCATGCTGGGGAATCAAGATGTGTCTGGAATCACGACACTGCACTCCTAAGTGCCGTGGCCATCTGGTCTTCTTCAGGACACTGTACCTCACACCGCTTTTCTGAGACACCGCAAACCTCCGCAGTGCCTGCTTGCAGTCTCTTTCTTGTTTTCTTTTCCCGGGCCTCCCTTTCTCCTCTCCTTCTCATGAAGGCAACAAGAGCAGGGAGAGGCCACAGTCAAGCTATTCTATTATGCAGTTCCTGCCCCCGGAGGCAGTCATTTCCTGAGAAAGAAAAAAGAAGAATGCCAACCCAAGAGAAGAAGAAAATTTAAAGCCTCTCAGTTTTCCCATTAAGTTTTGGATTGTGGTTTTATTGCCTTCTTTTGATTCGGCTTTTATCCATTTTGGACTGGATTTACAACCCAAATTTCCCTTTAAGACCAGAGACTCTTAAAAAGCTACAACATCGTTCTGCATCCACTGAAGATACACAAAGCCACAGAAAAAGCTGTCTAATTAACAGAAGCATAACTTGCCCTGAGCCGGTCAGAGAGCTAAGGTCACAAGACAACCAGGTGAACTAATTTAGAGAATAGCATGGATCTCCAAGGCTGATGGGACACCCAGACTGTGACCTTTGACAGAGTATCATAGGAAGGAGTGGCCATCATAAAAGCAGGGAAGAAGAAAACAGCCACCATATTGATGAATCTTATGGGGCTAGTGTGTACTAGCGTGACAGTATGGAATCCCCGAGACCCTCTCTCCAGCTTCTTTCCCCATAGGTTTCCAGTGCTACTCCTGAGAAAGACTGTCAGGGACTGAAGAGTGATCCTTTAGAAGGACACAGGCCAGAAACCCATCCACTTCCCACAATTCTATTCCACATTAAGCAAGAGCTTTAAACCACTGGGAGAGGAGCAGAAAACCATCCCACTCCCAAGATTCAAGCAAAGATCCACTGATTCTTGAGAAGGGCAGAAGCAAAAGCTACCTGCCCTGATGGAAAGACAACAAACTCTCAGACCCAGAGTCCGGTAATGACATGAAGAAGAGGTCTGCAGAGGTCTGCTAGCTATACCCTCCACCAGGGAGGGGCAGGAAAGTCTCTCTCCCCAAGATACCCGCAGACACAAGGCAGAGATGGACCACCAGGAAGAGGAACAGGAACAGGGACAGGGACAAAGACCAGGTCCCGAGGTGTAGACACACAAGGCCTGCCCAAGACTGAGGCTGGACCAGGAAAACAGACAACTCCACCACCACAGTCCCTGCATTACTCTGAGCACAGGGCAAGAATGGTCTACTTCTAGATGAGCACCAACGTGGAGAGAGATCCCTTCAGCGGAGCAGGTGTGGCCAGTCTGCTGAAAGCCGAGGATAGAGTTTGACAGTGAGAAAGACCCTCTGGCACACCGGCCACACTAAGCACAAGGTAACTACAGGCTACCACTGAAGAATGCTGGCGTCTGGTGGGCTGAGGGTAACTCCAGCAGCTGGGAGCCCAATCCCACTCTACTAACTCCCTACTAACTACTTACTGATCTTGTCATCTGCTAACAAGATTAACATGACCCCTCACATAGATCACCTTACAAAAGAAGAAGTGTGCCATTTCTGGGTAGCAATATTATTTACTACTTTTCTAAAAGCAATGTCCAACATTCAACCAAAATTATGACATATTTTTAAAACTAAGGAAAATCAACCCACCGTCAAGACAGAGCAACTAGATAAAGATGATTCAGATTTTGGAATACTCAGACTGAGATTTTAATATAGCTATGATTAATATGTAAAAGGTGCTCATGGAAAAGAAGAATAAATGGAAGAAAAGATGGAAAAAATCAGGAGAGACATGGAAACTACAGGAAACGAAGAGAAATTCTAGAAATAAAAAATGCCTATCAGAAGTAAAGGTTTCATTTGATAGGATACATTTAAAGAATCAGTGAACTTTCAGATTGATCAATAGAAATTATCTAAAGAGAAATGAGAATTTTTTTTAAGTATCTGAGAGCTATAGAGCAATATCATATTGTCTGATATGCACTTAATTAGAGCACCAGAGGAGAGAAAGAAAGAGTGCCAAGGTAATTAAAGAGGACAAAGTATAGCTTTTTTAATACATAGTGCTGGAAAACCTAGACGTCCATATAAAAAAGTGAACTGTGACTTTTACCTCACACCAGATACAAAAATTACCTCAAAATATATCATATAACTAAATGTAAAATTTAAAACTATATAATTTCTACCAAAAAAAGTATGTATTTGTAGCCCTGGTTTTAGGAAGGATTTCTTAGGACACAAAACTGATACTCATAAAAGAAAAAAAATGATAAGTTGAACTTCATGAAAATTAAAAAGTTCTGCCCTTTTAATGACACTTTTAAGAATATGGAAAAAAAAAATGCCACATATTGGGAAAAGGTATTTGCAAGCACATATTTGATAAAGGGCTGGTATCCCCAATATATTCAATTAAAGATCTGTAACAGAAAGATAGGTAATATAAGTTTAAAAATGAGTGAATGATTTGAACAGACACTTCACCAAAGAAGGTATACAGATGGTAAAGAAACATGTGAAAAGGTGCTTAACATATAAGGGAAATGAGAATGAAAGCTACAATGAGGTACCACTGTATACCAACTCAAATTTCTAAAATTACAAAGACTGATTAATACCAAGTGCTAGGAGGCTGTGGAGCAAGTAACACGTTAATATATTGCTGACTGGAATGCAAAATGACATAGTCACTTTTGAAACAGCCAGAGGGATTGTTCTCAAATAATACTAAACGTACAATTGCCATACTTACCTTATGACCCAATAATCTGACTGCTAGTAACTTAACCAAGAAAAGTGAAAACATAAATCTATACAAAGACCCATTAACTAATGATCACAGTAGCTTTACTCAGATAGCCAAAAACTATAAATAGCCCAAGTGTTCATTAATTGGTGAATGGATAAACACATTGTGGTACATCCATACAGTGAATTCCACTCAGCAATAAAAAAGAATGAACTACCAATACAGGCAAAAACACGTATGAATCTCAAAATCCTATGCTAAGTGAAAGAAGTCTGAAATGGAAGTCTATATACTCTATGACTTCATTTACATATTATGAAAAAAGAAAAATTCTGGGACAGAAATCAGATCAGTAATTGTCAAGGGCAGCAAGTAGGGAAAGTAGATCTTCTATGAACAACACTCTTCCAGGTGTAGAAGACCGTGGTGGTGGCTGTGGTGGTGGTTACATGACTATACATTTGTTTAAACTTATCAAACCACAAACTTCAACAGAGTGAATTTTACCATGTATTAATTATTCCTCAGGAAGCCTAACCAAAATAAATAAATAGATAAATAGTACTTCGGCCAAATGATGGTGCTTGGTCAAGTGTGTATCCACATGGAAAAAATTAATCTTGACCCTCTACTTCACATGATACACAATAAAATCAATTTCAGATGTATTATAGATCAAAATATAAAAGTAGAATGATATAGCTTTCAGAAGGAAATGGAAAATATCTTTCTGATCTTGGAATAAGGCCAAGATTTCTTAAATAGTACACAATAGTGCCAACCACAAAGGAAAACAAAAAACAAAAAAAACAAATACTTTGTACCATTTTAAAGGAATTTCTGTTCATTAAAAAGAGAGTGAAAGATAAACCACAGGAAAAAGAGGAGATATTTACAACACATATATCCTAGCAAAAGCTCAAATCCAGAGTACATATTATTAAAAATGTCTACAATTTTAAAAAAAGATAATTCAATAAGACAACTCAATTTAAAAAAAAAAAAGAGTAATCACCTCAATTTTTTTTAAGATTTGAAAAGGACTTTCATAAACAAGATATATGAACAGTCAATTAACATACAAAAATGTACTTCACTTTACTGGTCTATCGGGAAATACAAATTAAAACTACAATATGATATTACACACCCACCAGTAGAGCTTAAATAAAAAGCAACCAATCAAACTAACAAAAACAGAAAATACCTTGTATTGGGAAAATATGGAAAACCAGAACCATCACATATTCCTGACTGGCATGTAAATTTTTAAATCAATGCAACCGTTTTGAAAAATTCTTTGATATAGTCTGCTAACGCTGAACATATACCTACTCCAAGACCCAGAAATTCCCCTCCTGCAAACAAAGCCAACAGAAATGTGTGTATGTAGCCGAAACCATAACTTACCAAAACTGACTCAAGAAGAAATAGAAAATCTAAATAAGTCAGGAATCAAAACAGTAGGTGAAAATTCTTCGCTCAAGGAAAACACCACACCCAAACTGTTTTGGCGTCAAGTTTCATCACACATCCAAGTAGCCAGTAATTCTAGTATTTTGAAAACCATTCCTGATAGTGCAAATACTAGACAGGAAAATTTTAGCCAATCTCAGGACTATAGTTTAGCAAACTACATCTCACTGAGTACAGAAAGGGTATGTATCATTAGCAATGCAAGATAGCTTAACATTAGAAAATCAATTAATGGAGGAGGGGGGCTAAATTATCATGAACAAAATTTTTATCAAAGGATAAAAATCACTTGATCACTTCAGTAGATTAGAAAAACATTCAATAAAATTTAATGTACAGGTGAACTAATTTACTTTTAACAAACCAGGAGTAGGAAAGAAATTTCTTAATCTGATAAAGAATATTGGTAAAATACCACCATCAAAAATGATGTACCATAATTGATTTGATACAATTTAACCACTGTTGGATGTTTAGATTCTTTCCTTTTTGTTTCATTCAGCTACTGTAATTTATGCTGCCATAAGCACCTTTGTGCATGTTGATAAAATTACCAGACCTCTTTGTGCCTCTACTTCCTCATGTACAAGATGGAAATAAGGCAACACCTGACTCAAAGGGCTATTCCAAGGATTAAATAAGATGTTGAATTTAGGTCTTAGGGAGTCTTGGGAGAGAAGTGTGGCTTATAAATCTGAAAGCTCTTGTTCTATATTTACCTGGTGGCAGATTTCTCAAAGCACGCTGTAGGCTCAAGTCAGAAGAAGTCACTCTGTCAAAAACAAAGAAAGTTATTGTGTTAGATTATCAGGAACTAAGGATATAATATCTGAGGAATGCAACCAGTGATGGGAACTATCACTTACTCCAGGATTCCCCTGCATCATTTGATAACTTCTGCCCACCCCAATTTCCTTCCCTCGAATCAAGTGAGGATGGCTACTACCATGCTCTTGTCATCTGTTTTTGACCTACAGCCTTCCATTTTTGCATGGCAGCCAGAATGGCAATTCCAAAGTTTGAGGACACAGACTTACACTCCTCCTGAAACCCCTTCCATAACTTCCTCTTATACTTGGGCAACCTTCTTGTCATGTCCTATAGAGCCCTTCATCATCTGAGGCCCACCTACATCTCTAGCTTTGTTTCTCATCTTCAGACCACTGTCCGTGCTCCAGCTACCCTATACCTCCTTCAGCTTCTCCTTCCTTGCCACTTTCCTGCTTTCATACACAATGTTCTCTCACTCTGCCAAGATTATCGCCCCCTCCCACTCACCTCCACTTGACTATTTCCTACTTGTCCTTCCATTCTCCACTCAAGTGTCACTTCCTCAGTCAGCCATCTGCTCCCCTTGACCATCTTAAGTTCCTCTCTTTATATTTCCAAAGAAGCCAGCACTTTTCTGTAACATCATGCATGCAACTCATAATTCAGTAGACCTTGTCTTCCCTGGGAGCCCAGGGATCATGACTGTTTTGTTCACAGCTATATCCTTATGCCTCGCCCAGCCCTGGTCTCACAGTAAAACTTAATAAATATTTATACAGTAAAAGAATTTCTAAACCCATTCCTCACTCCTTAGCTTTCTAACTCATCTTTTGATTCATGCTGCTCAATTAACAGACTTCCTACTTTCCTACCACATATCATTGATTGTTAAGATTCTCTGATGGTAAGAGACAATGCTGTTTTATATAACAACAAGGAAGGAAGAAAATCAGCTGCACATTAAACTGTGATACACTACAATTTAGGACTTTTATTTCATACTTATTGAAAGAGCCCTACTGGACTTACGCAAAGCCTGGGTTTAACATATCCTTAAAAGAGGAAAACACGAAAAAGTGAGTGGAATAAATTGGTTAGGGATGCAAATTTACTTTGGTTTAGATACTCACATTCAGAAGCCATTCTTTGACTCACATTTGACACAATATCCAGGGAGTGCATCTTCCCACATAATATTGTCCTCTCTGCCACTAAGAGCTTTAGTAATATAGCACATCCTAAAAGAGTGCTCAAGGATTGTATTCAGGATTTTTTTCTAAGCTTCTAATACTTATCCACAAGCGCTGGCAAGAAAATCTTACTAATAGATAGCAGAAGATTGCAGTCAACACCTGCAACTTACATTCCTTTCCCAGATGGTCATCAAATGGATTGCTGACTGAAGCAATAAGGGTTTCAGTTGTTGTCACGCTACCGGAACTAGCAAGTTCACACGTGCCCAGGCAATGCAGCTACAGCACAACCACCACCCGACTAGCTGCAACAAAAGATGCTTCTGGTTGTAGGCATATTCTGGTATCAGAGTACCAAAATGTGAGAAAGATAAAACTTGAGAATCAATGAAATATGAGAAGTTAAAAAAGACTCTTCAGAGAACTCAGGAAAGTTCTTAAAAGGAAGAATGTAAATTCTTTCTCTCTCTTCCTCTCTCTCTCTCTTTTATGCACACACACACACACACACACACACAGTCAAAAGTATGACCAGAAATTTTGAGTGGTCACACACTGAAGTAAGGAGATGAGTGCTCGAGGCACTGGGCTAAAGGGGAAGGAAGGGATAAATTTAACCCCCCTCCTCCAGCCAGGCCCTGGCCCAGGGGCTTCCACCCTGGAGCAAGAAGGCATTTCCTGACTTTCCACTAGCCCAGCCACACACTCATGGACAGAGTCCTCCCCAAGGTATGTCTTCTCTCTAATGACTTTTTAATATATTAAAATACTACTACTACTACTACTACTACTACTTCTTCTTCTTCTTTTCTTCTTCCTTCTTCTTCTTCTTCTTCCCCCTCCTCCTCCTCCTCCTTCTTCTTCTTCTTCTTTTCTTCTTCCTTCTTCTTCTTTCTTCTTCTTCTTCTTTTTTTTTTTGCTTCTTATTCTGTGTGTATGATTAAAAAATACAAGAGAGAGAGATCTACCCACTTGGACTTTTAGCTGTATAATAGAGTGTTGTTAACTATAGGCACAATGTGGTACAGCAGATCTCTAGAACTTGTAACTGAAACTTACATTCATTGAATAGTAACTTTCCTTTTCCACCTCCCTGACCCCTGGCAGCCATCACTCTACCTTCTGCTCTATGAGTGTGAATACTTTAGACAGTTCTTAGAAGTGGAATCATGCCCCTGGGGAAAAAAATATATGTTTATAAAAAATAAAATTAAAAAAAAAAGTGAAAAAAAAAAAAGAAGTGGAATCATGAAGGACTGGCTGGTTCATCCATGCTGTTGCAAATGACAGGATTTCCTTCTTTTTTAAGGCTGAATACTATTCCATTGTCTGAATACACCATGTAAAATACCATTTTTAAGAACATCATTTTTAAGTAAAAGGAAATTTCTTAGAAATGTGCCATCACATTAGAGTAGAGCAGACTACAGTTCCCTCATCCACAGTCTAGCATTCCAGGGTCTTGGAGTCTCAATTTACGAGTGCTCAACCATGGCAGGGAAAAGGAGCAGAAAAGAGATACCACCGGAAAAGCCAGTAGGCCTCTCTGTGCATCAGTTTCCTCATCTGTAAAACAGTTATATTCAGGGTCCCAGAAAGAAAAAGACTACAACTCAAATAGGAGTTTTAATGAAGGGGATTATTTACAAGGCATGGACAGGGTTAAGGAAACTGCCAAGGAATGGTGAAGCGGGTATCTCCCAGTGGCCAAATCCAGGAAGAAGCCATAGGCCAGATAAACCCATTGATGTGATCCTTGGAGATCATGGTCCCAGGGCTCGGAACATCGTGGAAGAGGGGAAAACTAGATCTGGGAAGACAGGGAAGACCCAGCACACCACATCTCTGAATTCCCATAAAATTCCAATATTCTATGACTCTTTGGATACAGATTTAAGCTTTGCTATAGCAAGAAAAAAAAACTCTGTTTACTCCAAGGATTTGAGGATAATCCACTAGGATGCATTTTCTCATCATTCTGTGTGATTAGCTCAGCTAACAGCACTCATTTGTTGCTCTTGGAGACAGCTCAGGTTGAGAACATCGCACTTAAGCGGTCCCTCTTTGCCTTTAACTGAACTCTTACAAAGGTGGCAGGATTCTGCTTTGAGCTAGTAATTGATGTTTCCCCCTCCTTGTCTTATCCCCTGAGACCCTCCCTCCCCTTTTCCAGAAGGAGGATCCTATGGTGTCCACCACCTCACAGAAGAGATGCTCAGGCAGGAGCAGAGAAAAAGGTTTTGGCTTTTGAAACCCAGCACTTAGTCTAACACAGACAACAAAGCCAGAGCAAGGCTTAGCACCTGCTCCCACGTGCTCCCCGCCCAACCCCACACCCAGAGGATTATTTTGTTGGGGGAACGTGTAGAGAGAAAGGACTGAGTGGACATTACGTTTCACGAGCACAAGGCTCCCAAATTCTTTCCCCACAAGCTGAGACAGTAAACAGCAAGTTTCCCTCTTCTCCCTCAAACTCATTTTCAAATCTCCCATGCGTTCCCGTCTGGGCCCTGCTCCAGGGACCACCTCGCCTACCCCATGCCCGCCCTTCAGTGGCAGCAAAGTCTACAGGCCTCAGGAGTCACAGGGGTGCTCAGTCCTAGGATACTTGTGTGAGATTTTTAATTTCAAGAATCAAGGATATTTTCAAAAGTTTGTTTTGATAAATGGTTGCTTCTGGAGAAGTTCCTAGTATCATCTGTTCCAAGGGCTCACGCAAAGGGGCCAACCAGTTTCTAGCAACTCTCCTTTCCTGAACTTGGAGGCAATGCCATGCTCAAAGTGCATGGGGTTTGGCTGTTAACTGTTCTGCAGACATCCAGCAGGGCAGCGCTGGCCATTAGAGAGATGTCCCGCAGTGCTGTGAAAGCTCTCTCAGAAGAGAGGGGCGTCACACTGGGTTAGAATGAAAACCCATTCGGGAAAAAAACAAAAATAAGTTGCTGAGTAAAACGTTGTTTCTCCTTTCAAAGGAGATAGGTTATTTCCAAGTGGCTTCATAATGTGAAAAAAACACTAACTTCTGGCAAAAAACTAAAAAGAAGAGGGAGGCTGCCATTCTGCCCATTTGGAAAGGGGATTCTAGGAGGGCTGGAGAGTTCAACAATTATCTGGATGACTACGGCCAAATTCTTTAACCTCTCTGTGTCTCATTTTTCTCATGTGCAAAAATGCCATGGTTCAGATTAAGATAGTTATTGAGGTCCCTTCCAACTCTCAGAATATATGACTTTCAAGCAGGAAAGGAACTTTCCAGTTCAGAGTCCAAGGATTTGGAAAAATGAAGCCAAGAAAGAAGAAAGAACTGCCATTATCAGCCAGTGGGGCTGTAGTCTGACAAATAACAGAAAAGAAACGTTCTATGGATCCTGTCACTCGACATGTTATAGCTGCGTTCCCACCCTGCATGATACCACACGAATGGGCCATTCCATGCATCTCAAGAATGCCCCGACCATATTAGGAATTCTCCTAAGTGGCTCCTCTGTGACATTACACAGCACTGGTCCTGACATGGCCATTTCAGTCAGCTTCAGACTGAATTCTAGATGAAAATATTACAGTTGGATGATTTGTCAAGTGCTAAGTCTAATCCTTGCAGCTCTTTTTCCAGAGTCCTTAAAAAGAAGAGTGCCAGATGTTATACTTGTATATTTAATGGGAAGCTGAATGGGAAGCAAACAAAACACAGCAAGCTTAGTGGTAATATTTAACTGTTTTTGAAAACCCACCATCGAAACATACCAAAAATAACATATTTTTCAAAAACGGCGACAAAGTCAAATATCTCTCAAATACAAAAAAATAAGTCTGTCATCAGCCATTTGGAATAAAATCAATCTGTCGGTTGTAAACTGCAAGTTCTCCTTTATAAGTAGTTTGCATGCTTATAACTCTCTCAATAAATACCATGTTAATACATCAAAAATATTCAGGGAGAATTTCATCAGTGTCAGAAGACACTAACTAATCAGTTACTTGGGTAACAAACAACAGGCTGATCTCCCATAAGCACTAGCACTTATCAGGGATAAATATAACTCAACCTCTATTGCCCCAAACTGTTCCCCTCTTGCTATCCCTTTCCACTTACCACAAAAGCCAGGAACCTGAACATTATTTAACACTCCTCCTCTCGTCAATAACCAAATTCTATAGATTGTGCCTGCTGAGCATCTTGGTCCCCTGTTCTCTATCCTTATTGCCACTGCCTAGGTCAAGCCTTAATCCCCACCTACTAGACAGTTTCAAGGTCTTTTAGCCTTCAATGACTTCAATTGATTCATCCATCCTTGACATTTATCTTTTCCAAATAAATATTCGATATGTCATTCCCCTAATCATACTCACTCCTTAATGGGTTACTTATAGGAAGAATTTAAATTTCAACATGGTGTCCCTCCTCATACCCCATGTTTCAGCCTTGCCACACTCTTTACAGTTTTCCACTGAGTGATATCCAGGTCTCTGTGTTCTCTAACCAACCAACCCCTCCCCATCCCACCTCCAGAAGGGTCCATCTAGCAACTCTGTTTTTTTCAAGATGGAAACTCCTCCCTGGGCCAAGGCAGTCTGTCCCCTGCCTCTCCCTTCACTTGACCCTACCCTCCTTCTGCACTGCTTAGCCCCAGTTGTACCAGCCCTCTGCAGGGTCTGCTTCCCTCCCCCGGGCAGCCATCTGCATATGCAGTATACCCTTTTCTAACTACTCTACGCTTGCCTAACTTGAACTCTTTCTTTGGGTTTCCAGTTCAATGTGACTCTCTCTGAGAGGCCTTCCCTGACCTCCCAAAAGAAAATCTTGTTCTTCTGCTACGTACTTTGTAGGCTACGATTTTTTTCCCTTATGGCACTTAATCATAGCTGATGGTTATGTTTATTATCGCAGTTCTTACCACTGTGAAGTAGAGATGGTCAGGTCCAAAATTTATTCCCAGGGGCTACCACAGTGCCTAGCACATAAAAATGTTTTTCAACAATTCACAGTACTGCCAGCTTCACTTACTTTGCAAAAGTTCCTCCCATTCCTCTCCAAGCCTCCATAGCTTCAAGCTACTGGGTTGGGTGGGCTATAAGGAGGATCCCTGGCCTTTCTAAAGGCTTAGGGCCAACTTCCAAACCACCTACCTTTCCTTCCACCTCTCCTTGACCCCAGCCCATTAACTCATCTCAGATTCTTCATCACTCAATTGTAAAAAGCAAGGAGCAGACTTGGCAAAGATGGAAATTTCTTTAGAGAATTGGAGAGAAAGAAGAAACTGAGTAGGGAAAATCAAAATTCTCTGAGGAAGAGAAGGAGTAGAATTCCAAATATTGCACATTAACAGTATGTGTTGCTTACACGCACATACATACACACACGCACAGAGGCAGAGAGACTGCAAGACAGAAAGAGGTAGAAGAGACACAATGGATCAAATGGCTTCTGGATCCAAATCCTGCTTAAAAACATTTCAATATGGGCTGTATATTAGGTGATTTTGGAATTACTGTTAATTGTCATGGGTATAATCGTGACACTGCAGTTGCATAAATTAACATCCCTATTCTCAGGAGAAGCATGTGAAAATATCTAAGAGTGGAATATCATGATGTTCTTAACCTATATTCAAGGGGGTCAGGAAAAGAATGTGGACATTTATCGATCAATCTTGCTTAAACACAAACCTAATCTAGTGTGTGTATCTATGGAACAAGCAAGAGAGAGAAAGCACACAGAGCGAAATGAAAAATTGTGACTATGTACTGTCAACTATTCTGTAGGTTAATTTTAAAAATAAAAAAGAATGAAAAATAAATAAGTAATAAGTAAGGAAATAAAGTCCCTTGTACGTGAGCACTGAATATTCTCTTTTGAAGCTCTAACTGCATTGACCTAAGGGGGAACAACGCCCACAGCCCTTCATACAGAAAGGAATTGTTCATTAACCCTTCAGAGAACCCAGCCTTCTGATGGAAGAGTAATAGCATCTGGGCAGTGCCAGTAACAGGCCTGGGAGGGATCAAACTAATCTCTTCAGCATTTCCTGATGGCTTCAGCACAATGGCCCCCGGCACAAGGCAGTCTCATTTCTGTGAAATTCCTTTTTTTTTTTTTTTTAATTTATGTGAGAGAGAGAATGAGAGAACATGAGAGGAGGGAGGGTCAGAGGGAGAAGCAGACTCCCTGCTGAGCAGGGAGCCTGACATGGGACTCAGTTCTAGGACTCCAGGATCATAACCTGAGCCAAAGGCAGTCACTTAACCAACTGAGCTACCCAGGAACCCTCATTTCTGTGAACTTCTTTGCTCTTGTACAGCCCCTCCTCATAAATGACGGAGATTCAACATGAGTATAAATGAAGCCCTAATCCTCCAGGTACTTATTCTAACAGTGACTACTTAATTTATTATTCAAGTGAAGATTCTTTGGAGAGTGAAAGGGGATGCTAACCAGGCAGGATGCTAGGACTGTCCCAGGAAAACTGGAACTGTCTCAGGAATATTTGGATATATGGTCATCCTATTTAACTTCCATGAGTAGGTATATGAGACAAATACATAAATGATGGCAATAGCAATATTAATTTAACCATAAAACAAAGTAACACAAAGCAACTGCCATCCACAAATTGCTTGGGAGTTCAAAGGCAGGGATAAAGTAGTTCCTTCGGAGGAATCAGAAAGAAATTCATGAAGAAGCAGCATTTTAAATTGGTCTTAAAACAATCATTGTATTTCTGTACAAAGAAATGGAAGGGAAGGTCATTCCAGATGGAAAGAATGGTGTGAGCAAAGGCCAAAGTAGGAAAGCATGAGGGTATACCAGAGAAATGGAAGCAACCTAATATAGCTGATCTGAAGAGATGTCCATAGGAAAGACAGGCAATAAGCCTGGAGAGGTAAATTGAAACCACAGTGAAAAGTGTGTACTCAGTCCACCAGGCAACAGAGAGTCACTGAGGGTTTTTGAGAGGGACAGTAATAAGGATGTGGAGGGCCTTGAATGTCAAGCTAAAGACTTACAGCCAGAAAATCAGATAGATCTTCTACTGAACAGTCTTCTACAATAAGAACACCCTTAAGTGTAAACCCATGTTAGCCAGTCTACACACAAGAATGATATAAACCAAAAGAAAACTGCCACAGACACTGATATTATAAGCTTCTTAAAACCACCTTTATTCTCTCTTGTAGGTGGTTCTGTTTTTGTCTGCTGGGTCAAGTTCTACTTCTGTCAAATTTTCTCAGGAGTCCTGCTGCCTGAAAGCCACAGAAACAGAAATGAGAGTTAAAATGTTCAGAACTGTCCAAGCTCAAGAAGATGAAAACCAAAAACACAGCACTTGAGTTAAAGGAAAAGCAGTTTCCAAAAGAGGAGGGATGTGATAAGTTTCCTTTGAAGGGGGGAAATTACATTTTGAAGGCAAAGTTAATTTAATGCAAGTTCTTCTACCACACACAAAAAAAGCCTGAGGTGATCTCATATTTAATAAAATTAATTAAATGTTCCCCAAAGGTTAATTTATAGACATTTATTGGATTACATAGAGAATTTCACAGGGGAATAATTAAAAGACTATGTTTCAACTGTTTTCAATTTTATCCCAGATATTGGACTAGACAAGAGAACATGCCTCAAAGAAGAATACGTCACTCCAGAGAAAACTATTAATATCAAATCTTTCCGGAAAAGGTGAACAACACTGGCAAAGCAATCTCATTTCCAGAGAGAATGGCCCAACAGGAAGCCAGTGCTCTGGTCCCTAAATACAAAGCTTAGAATATTTGTAAATAGAAAAGCACATATTCCATTTCGATAGAGCATGTGCCCTATTCAAAAACTATTCCCTGGTCAGTTTAGGCCATAAATGAATGATAAAAAGGCTGATCTAGAAAGTAATTCTCTAATTTTCAATCCATGGAATTTTATTTCTATAGGAACATCCAGGGAGTAAAGAAGAGCCAACTTTAAAAGGCTGCCACTGGGCTTTGAGCTTTCCAAAAGAGAATTGCAACTAAACGCAGCCCATCATATGTGCCTACATTCACAAGTCACACATGCATATACACCTGTGGAGGATGAAAGGGGATGATTTCATCATTCTGAAATCTGATAAACAAAATAGAATCAAATGTTTTTCTTGTCTCTCCTATATGAACTATACCACTGGGTGACCAAAAAATAGAGGAAGGGAAACAATTCTTTACAAAGTATTCTCTCTGATAAATGGGGGGAAAAAAGTCTAAACTAGAATATCACCATTTTACTGATCCCAGTAAGTTAAGTAAATCTGAGCACTGAGCATTAACGATTGTTAGCGAGACAAGTATTACATGCTTCCTGATGGAAGAACACTCCTCTAATATTGCCCCTAAAATTGTCTGTGCATCTGATCAAACCTGGAAATCCAGCTACCACATTGCAGAAGTAGAGAAGACAGAGGAACACAGTGAAATGTACCAGGACTATGCAATCAGCAAAATCCAGACTCTGAAAAACTCTGTAGGCCAGACGGCGGGATTCATCCACACCTAAACTATACAGAAAAGAAAAAGATGGAGCAGAAATCTGTATAGGAAGAAAGGTGCATACATTTTTTAAATGTGTGAATATTTTTAAAAATTATTATCTAGGGATACACATTTGGGTGATTACTGTAAAAGTCTAATCACTTATGAAGGAAAGTGGAGGGTCTATGACTGAGAATGGGCACATGGAAGAAAACTCTGGAGTAGGTGGCAAATTTCTATCTCCTGACCAGCATGGTCATTACAAATATTTTTGCCTTATGGACATTTATTAAGTTATATATTTGATTTGGAAGGGGGGAGTGTATTTCTGTGCTTTGTTTTTAGAATGAAGTTGATTAAATTTAAAAATAAGAAATTTCCAGTAAACTCACTGGAAGCATGAAAAAGCCTCAAAAGAACCACCCGATATTTTCCAAATTTGGGGGAGGTATGATGGGTAAATAAGGTAATAATGATTCCTATTGGGGCTAACATATTGTCAGTTCATTTCTACAATCAGTAGTAGAAAAAAAATCAACTAAAAAGGAATATAGTTCAACTAGAAAAAATTGAAAAAAAATACATTCACTTATACATAGAACTCTGTGGCCTCCCCTCCCAAGGAACCTCCCTGTGATTCCCAAAATTGTTGTAGCCCACCTTCCATGTACAAGAAGGGATGGTGTAACAATCCAGAGGCAAGCCCTATATAAGAATCGCAATTTAGAATACTAGCATTTTGGGACAAAATTAGCCTTTTCTGCTAATTTTCTCTCTCTGAGAAATAGCTTCTGCTATTTACCCTTGAAAACCAGTTCCTAGGCTCTTGTGGAGGTAGGACTCCTAGCCTTGGAGACTGTTGACCACATGACCTGAACTGCCTACGATAAACTGTGTCCTTTGACCCACCCAGCTATAAAATCAGGTAAATGCAGACACACTGGCACCAAGTGGAAGGGATATGTAAGATGGGTCTGTAGCATGTCCTAAAGGTACAAATAAGTTGCATAATTAGACGACTCTGATTTGACAGTCCTACCGACTATGGCTACATTGCTTTCTCTCAACCCACACATATGACCTCATGAGGAATGCCCTGTAACCAACTGATGGTGGAAAAAAAGACTCAGGCATGTTTTACACATGATTCTCCATTATAGATCAGCACTTTGTGAAAGTATGCAGGGGGGTGGCCAAAAAATACTGGAGCAAGAAACTCCCCCCAATTGGTAGAACTCCTACAGTATATCTGGATATCCACTTTTTCTAGACTGAAAGATGGCCAGAAGTACAAGTCTATACTAACTCATAAATAATGGTTAATGATTTGGCCAGATGGTCCGAGGATTAGAAAGAAGAGAATTAAAACACTGACCAGAAAGAGGACTGAGGAATGGGTATATGAATGACCCTTTGGAATGCGCAAAGGGTATGAAGCATTCATATCTCATGTGCATTCTCTCCTACAGAGCAGGCAGGTAGACAAGGGAACACATTCTGAGGATGTCAGTCTGCCTTCTTTTCTCAGCTACCCCAGTGCTCTATCCAAGTGCTTCTCTTTCGAGTATCCATGGTAGCAACCAAGCAGGTTATGTAGGCATAGGCTCACCAAGGCCAATCTGGCTCCCAACATTACTGAGTACTCAACCCTCCAAGAGCAGAAGCCAACAATGAGCCCTGATAGATGAGCTAGCCATCTGATGGGGGTGGATTTACATTGGTTCCCTTCTGTCATGGAGGGGCCAAAGATCTGTCTTCACTGGAGTAAACACAAACACATTCTGCATATGGATTTGTCTTTTGCAAGTACCACCAACCACATACTCAGACAATGCCTTGTTTTCCATCATAGTCGCCCTCACATTTCTTCTGGCCAAGGCAGTTTCTCAATGAAGGAAGTACAGCAACTGACTATGAACACATTATTCTATGGTCTTGCCACATACTCCACTGTTCAGGAGCAGCTGGCATAAAAGAATGGCGGCAGCACCTAGTGAAGGCTTAATTATATCACTCACTGGGAGATAACACCTTGAAACCCTACGGCACTACCTTACACGACGCAGTATACACTGCGAGTCAACACCCCACAGAGGACATTAGTTCTTCCCTAACTAGAATACGTAAGTCTGGGAACCAAAGGTTAAAGTTGGAGAATCCGCTCCTACTATTACATCTAATAACCTAATCAGAACAATTTTGTTCCTTGGCCCTGAGATTTGGGGGTCTAGTTCCACTGCACTCAAATTTGAGACTGCCCCGGTTGTTTTAGACTCCTTGTGCCATTGAACCAATGGACAAAGAAAGGTTTTACTATATGAACTGGGGTGACTGGTCTCAATTATCAAGATGAAATAGGCTGGATGCTGAACAATACACGCATGTCTGTAATCCAGAGGATTCTCTGGGGTTCCATTTATTACCTCTATGTCTAGTAGTAAAGTTAATAGAAGATTTTACCAGACCAATAAAGGAGGGATGTCTAAGGACAGATCCCGCAGGAATAAAGATTTGTGTCAACCCATCGGAAAAAGAATTTTTACAAAGCAAAGGGCTAGTTAAGGAGAAAGAAACATGGAAATGGACAAGGAAAGAAGGAAAATATATAGCTATATATATAGACCAATATATGTAGATCCTATATCTGTATGCAGATAGATATAGATATATACATATATATCAATTATGGCTTAGGATCAGTTACAGAAGTGAGAACTGTAGCAACTACATGTGTTTTCTTTCTTGTTCTTCATGTTCATATTTGTATATAGAAATCATCTTACTCTTTTTCCTTTTCCCTATGTCATGTAAGGAATGTTGTTTGATAGTTCACTGTACAATTTAGCTTTCCAGGTTATAAAGTAAGTAGGATTTGGGTTCATCTATGAACAAAATTAACACCACCCCAGTATGGATACACCGACGGTAGAACTTAGTATCTCCCTTATCAGGGAAAGAGTGAGTTTGCTTTCAGTTATGAAAGGGATAGTACCATCCACAGAAGCATTATAATCCTGCTGTTGTTGTTTTCTAAGGTGTGGGCAGAAGGCTGTGTATGGCTCAGAAGAGATGGAGGGGTGGCCTGTGCCTGACCGTTCCCACTCTTGCTCAACTCCACATTCTCTCTTCTCCACACCGTCCTCCCCTGACGGCACACCACATTTCTTAGACTAACTCACCAACTGACTTCCTGTTGGGTTCTTTCAGTTGGGACACTAGCAGGAGAATGGAAAACAAGAAGAAGGGAGAAGCAATGGCAGTAGCCATGATGACACCATGGCTGGCTCACATGGGTGCCTGGGCTCCTGCACAGCCATTTTGGTTCTAATAGCAGAAGTGAACTATAAGCCAGACTATATACAGGGACTATCTTATTATATTTCTGTGTTCCTTATGGTGCCTGCCCTAAGGCAAAAAACTCATAGTATGTACATGGTTGTTTTGGTTTTGTTGTGGTGGCGGTAAAAAACACAAAGCATGAAATTTACCATCTTAAGCATTTTTAAGTGCACAGTTCAGTAATGTGAAGTATATTCACATCGTGAAACCAATCTCCAGAAAGTTTTCATTTTGCAAATCTGAAATTCTATACTCACTAAATAACAAATCCCTTTTCCTGCTCCCCACAACCTATGGGAACCACCACCGTATACTTCCTCTTTCTATGAATTTGACTGCTTTAGATAAGTAGTCACATGATTTTTAATTCTTTTTTTAAAACTGACATAATTGTAAAATCTCAGAGTTGAGATTCACCCCCATGCATGGATCCTGCTTTTTTTACTTTAAATGCACTAACCTCTATTTTTTGATCAACAGATCTCTGCTGGAAGAATCCCAGTGAAAGTTTTTAAGCGCCGAGCCACACTATGGGTGAGCACTTCTTGTGATTAAAAAAAAAAAAAAGTTCTTTACATTAACCTAAAATGTTGAACTTCTGCTCTTTGATCCAGAACAGAGCATGTTCCCTCCACCTTCCAAAGCTGACATGTTTTTGTGCTATTTTACAAACATCTTTTTAGCAGGTATGGTTTAGCCTGCCATGAGACAGCAAGATTTGCATAAAGGCAGGAGGAGAGTATCAACTACTGTTAATATCCAACACCCAGCAACAGTGTAGCCTGTAGCCAGAGGGAAGGCAGCAGAATTCAAGAAACTAATTATAAACAGAGAATCCGGCTTATTCCTGAGGTCTGTTGCACACCCAGACCTTTAAAAATAAACATTCCACCACATGTTCACAAGATTACTGACAGTTTCCCATTAGGTGGCTACTTAGCAATTTAATAAACCAAAAGATTCTCTCCCAGGTAGTCATAATATCTACCACGATGCAAGGATGAAAACTGTCGCTAATGAAATTTCCCTGACAAAAACCCATCAATTTTCAAAATGATGTCTGAAGTTTCAGAGGCAAGATCTCATTTTTGCAGTGTTGCTAGAAACATTCATGGCAATCCTTCCCTGAATAATTCGCACAATACATTATTTATTTATACCACACATTTATACTGTTGCTATAGAAGCATAACCCAAAAACAACAATAATGAAGAATTTGAAGAACACAGACACTGTGATGAAACATCCCTGGTGGAAGATCAGAGGCTGGACCAGCCTCGCGTGAGAACGTGACTACATGATGCCACTGCCCCTGTGGCATGTGCTGTCCTCCTTGGACAACCTGTCCTCACCCTCTTCACCTTCATCGTTGTTAAATGCACTCAATAGGGCTTTGAAAAGAAGCATTTGATGTTACTTTATTTATTTATTTATTTTTAAAGATTTTATTTATTTATTTGGCAGAGAGAGAGAGAAAGATCACAATTAGGCAGAGACAGAGAAGCAGGCAAAGAGAGAGAGGGAAATAGGCTCCCGCTGAGCAGAGAGCCCGATGCGGGGCTCGATCCCAGGACCCTGAGATCATGACCTGAGCCGAAGGCCGAGGCTTAACCCACCGAGCCATCCAGGTGCCCCTTAATGTTACTTCAAAAGAAAAGTGTAAAACTAAGTAAAATCCAGGAAATAATAATTTATAAAGAATAAATGTAAATTACAAATAAACAGATGGGGAAAATAGCTCACTTGTAATCAAGGAAGTGCCAATCAAAAGAACAGGAGACGCGGGGGTGGGAGGTTGGGGAAACCAGGTGGTGGTAATTATTAGAGAGGGCACGGATTGCATGGAGCACTGGGTGTGGTGCAAAAACAATGAATACTGTTACACTGAAAAGAAATTTAAAAATTAAAAAAAAAAAAGAACAGGAGACACTACTTTTGTCTCAACAAGTGAGGATAGGCGGAAACACTCTCAGTGGTGCAGGTGGACGTCATTGGTACAACCTTTTAGAAGAATAATTTGCTAATAAATAACAGCAATCTGTAGAAGATTTATATATTTTGGTCCAAAAATATTATTTCTTGGAATACAGCCTAAAGAAATGATTTTTTTAAATGAGCTATAGAGCACAACATAGGGAATATGGTCAATAATGTTGTAATGACTATGTATGATGACAGATGGTAATGAGACTTATCGTGGCGATCACTTTGTAATACATAAAAATACTGAACCACTACGTTATACACCTGAAATATGTAATATTGTACATCAATAATACTTCAGTAAAACAATAAACCAATTAAAAGTTAACAGAATAAACACATTAAAAATGAGTACAAGAGTTTCATAATTTATAATAATAAAAAATTGAAAACACCAAATATCAAGCCATGGATGATAGAGTCGATAAACTATGGCTTACCCAGAAAATCAAATTCTGTGCAACCATTAATAAAAGCAAACATTATGCAGTATTTACTATGTGGCAGGCTTTATTCCAAGCAACATGTAAATGCCTTAACTCATTTTATCTTTACTATAATTTTATGATGTAAGTACTAGTATTGTCCCCATTTTACAGAGACAAAGTTAAGGCACAGAAGTTTAAGTACCGGGGCGTCTGGGTAGCTCAGTGGGTTAAGCCTCTGCCATCAGCTCAGGTCATGGTCCCAGGGTCCTAGGATCAAGCCCCACATCCAGCTCTCTGCTCAGCAGGGAGCCTGCCCCCGTCCCCGGCCGCCTCTCTACCTACTTGTGATCTCTGTCTGTCAAATAAATAAATAAAATCTACAAAAAAAAAAAAAAAAAGAAGAAGAAGAAGAAGAAGAAGAAGTTTAAGTACCTTGTCAAGACTACTAGATTAGATAATGTTGAGCCAGTTTTCAAACTCAGGCAGTCCAGTCTGATCACAGACTCTATACTCTTAACCATCATACCATTATATTACAGAAGAATATTTAAAATCTTGTTAAAAATCTCAAAATATACTTGTAGTAACTTTTTAAATGTGACCAAATTGTTGTGTATATGTACATGTATGTGTGTGTAAAACCATCCATATCCACACCAAAATGTCCACAGCTGTTGTTGGAATTAGGAGCATTTTTTCACTTTCTTCTATTTTTTTCAATTTTATGTTTTACAATGAACATATATTAATTACATTTATAATTAAATTATAAACATGCTCTCAGTACCATTGCTTAAGTATTCCTGATACTTATTCCTGCCTTCAGCCCAGATTTTCAAGAGGACGTGACTTTTAACATGACTACTCACATGAATAACGTGAAGTGTTTCACACCTGTTTACCTCCTACTTGACCATGAGATGCTGTTGTTGTTGTTGTTGTTGTTAAATCTTCATAAAAACTAAAGAATAAGGTATTCTGACCTCAACTGAGAGCACTTTGTAAATAACCTCTTATATCAGTAAAAGATTTTTATTATTTCAATACCTAAAGTTTCAAAGCACCCAACCTGTGCCCAAATAAAGTCTCTTTATTCCCCACTTTTACTCCCTAAGTGATCTGTGTTTAAATATCTGTGCAGATATTTAACTTCACAAACAAAATTCCCAGGCTGGTGAGGACAGCACTGTTTACTCTAGAGCGTTCTACCCCGTGACTCACCGGGATTTCCTGACGGCCTTTGCCTTACTGTACTACGCTGACCCCAGAGCTCCTCTGTGCTAATTCCTGACTGAATCACTTTTCAGATTTAAATTGCCCCAGGAAAAGGGTGAGTGAGATGTGACAGAAATTAAACCAGCACCTTCCCACACACACACACACTCTGCCCACACTGTACGGGAAGGAAACAATGGCCTGTGGGTCCGTGGCACGGAGGCAGTAATTCCATTCTCTCAAAGAACAGTCCCTGCCCTGGATAAGGGATGTTTGCTGCCTGATACTCTGTGTGGGGCTTGCAGAGTCTTTAAGAAATAAGGGGCGCCTGGGTGGCTCAGTCAGTTGGGTGTCTGCCTTTGGCTCAGGCCATGATCCGAGGGTCCTGGGATCGAGCCCCATATAGGCTTCCTGCTCGGCGGGGAGCCTGCCTCTTCCTCTCCAGCTCCCCTGTGCTTGTGTTCCCTCTCTCCCTGTCTCTCTGTTATAAATAAATAAAGTCTTAAAAAAAAAAAGAAGAAGGAAAGAAGGCGAACCCATGAGCCTGCAAAAGCAGCTGCATCAACTTTCACCAAGATCAAGTCTGAGAACTACTTGGGCAATTTTCACCACTGGGCATTCCGTGGCCTTCTTTGTTCTCATGGCAGTAAAACCCCTGAAAGCCCCCAAGTACGCAGGCTCCCGATTCTGTGGTACTAACCAGAACAGCACATAAATACTATTTGTATTTGCGGTGTATTCATATTCATTAATAACCCATTCCTCAATTTTCTCACAATCACTTTAGCAATGTTGCTGACACCCTCTTATGGGCCCCAAAGCCACAATGACTATAATGGGCAGAATTCTAGATGTCCCCCAAGATCCCCACCCCCAGGAGTACACATCTTGTATAATTCCCTCTCCTTGAGTGTGGGTAGAACCTGTAGATATAATGACATGGCCACTTTCTCAATGAGGTTACATTACATAGCCAGTGGCGATGGGAGAGCCACTCTGTCCTGGCCAACCGAGAGACAGGGAGTCAGAAGGATGACCTCCAGCTGGCCTGAAGAAAGCAAACACCTGTGCGGCAAACTACCAATGGGAACCTCTTGGCAAGGAACTAAAGATGGCGTCTGGGAGCTGAGCATGATCTCAGCCAATCGCTAGCAAGAAAACAGAGACTTCAGTCCTCCAGCTTCAAGGAAATGAATCCTGCCAACAACCAGTGAGCTGGGAAGAGGGATCTCGGGGGAGCCTCCGAGATCACAGCCCCTGTGGCCACCTTAACTTGACCCTGGGCAGAGGACCCCAGCTAGTCTGGGCTCAACTCCCGAACCCCAGGAATTGTGAGATAATTAATCTGTGCTGTTTGAAGCCCGGGCTCTTAAATTGCGATAATCTGCCATACAGCAATAGAAAACTCATACATGACCCCCTGTGACCTTGTCAGAACACACGTGCCGCTCATATTCTTTCTCAGATTTCCGCTCTTCTGAAGGAATTCCCGTCTATGACATTCACCCCCAATGAGAGTAATAACCGATATTTGTACAACCGTTTGGAAATTATTTAACTTTCAGATCAATCTCATCTGAGTTTTATATCATTAATCTGAGCAAGTTCAGGTGGTAGTGATTAGGAACAAAGATGCAGGGGCCACAGGCTGTCTGGACTTGACTCTCTCTTCTGCCACTTACTGCATGGGCTCACACCAGTTCCGCAATCTCTCTGTGCCTCAGTTTCCTTACCTGTAAAACACGGATGTGATCATCCCCACCTCCTAGAGGCTTGTGAGGAGTCAATGATTTTACATAAAGTCTAGCTCCTGGTAAGCACAGGCTAAGTGTTTAGTGTGACTGCTTTCAACGGCAGTATCTAAACACACAAACACACTAACTAGAGCGAAGTTAGCTTTGTTCACTTTCCAATAAGAGACGCTGCAGGAAATGCAGCCTCGGGTTTTAAGAGGTTCTGCAACGGTGAGCTTGTGTGTTCTCCTGGAGAAAGGTAACCCAAAGCAGGGAAAGAATGGGCCTCCACTCTCCCTCTAGTTGATGTCCTGAGTATAATGGGGAAAGCACAGGCAAGAAGGAAGGAGCCTTTCTGTCCACTCCAAAAAGGACCACGGATCCGGGGGCAAACAGGAGTGTGATGGCTTCCTTAGGTAGCCTTGTAAAGAAAACCCTGGTTTCAACAGAATTCTGGATTTGAGATGAGACACAGACACAAATGGGTTCCCACCACTACAACAACTCACATGGCCCATGCCACACACATCCTGGAGCCCAGGTGAGCTGCCTGTGGTTTGATGCCATGTTCATCAGCTCCAACAGGTGTTCCTTCCAAGTGGCTATGGTAATAGTGCAACCATTGAAAACACCTTCCCTAAATTCTTCTGGCCAGCTGGAGAGGGCACAGGAGGGCTACCATATCCATGGGTGACAAAGACAGTAGTGGCCTTGTCAGTGGGACTGCTCAAGGGGTACCCACCTTCATACCACAGAGACAGACTTGTAGGACACTTTCTAGTTCAACGAGTACCCGAGAGTATTAAAGGTATGTTTTCCCAGTGTGGCCTTTGTCCCATTAAAAAACCACCAACCAAAAACCTACTTAGGCCTCATCTGTTTTACTAGTTTATCAACTTAAGTTTTAAAGTAGTATTGGCGTGTGTGTGTTGGGGGTGTGTGTGTGTGTATGGGTGTGTGTGTGTGTGTATGAGCATCTGAGTTAAGTATCTAATTCTCCCTCTGTCTCTGTTTGTGTGTGTGTGTAATAAATCTCCCCTCTTTTGTGTTCAGCCCTCACCTGTGTAGCCCTCATGCCACACAGAGAGGCATGCCCAATGTCCCCTTTCTATCCTTTTGGTACCTCCCCATCATCCTCCTCCCCCACCACAAAGTTTTCCATTGATAAAGCCAATGGAAAACTATAGCTAAAAGTACTTTGCCTTAGCTCCCAGTTGCACAAAGGCATATTGGTTTGTTTCAGAAAGTATACCTTAAACTGGAAGATATCCTAAGAGATCCAAAAAAGAGGCAAGAAAATTCAAATGTCTGCAAGATGTGTGCAATGAGCACACAGGAACAGTGTAACCTCAGTTAAAATGAGCAAGCCTAGATGCCTTGCCTTTTAAAACACCGTGCAGACCTAACAAAACAGCCCAAGAAAAATCTTGCAAGTGGACCATGTACGGCCTGGAGCCACTACTTTGTCTGACCGATGACTTAGATAAAGAGGAGGAGGCCCTTGCAAAGGCCAGTTTGATACAGGGAATGCAGACCTCCAGGCGAAGACATCTGGAGCTCAAAGAGAAAGTCAAAGCAACTTGAACTTTCTGAAAATTGCCACCTAAGATGATTTGTGAGCTCTAAATTCTCCACTTGGCCCAGCCTAGACGGCCAATGGAAGGCTGGAATAACAAACCCGTCTAAACCCAAAAGGCCACAATCAAGAGGAAATGCCTCAGCTGCTGCCATCCAATTAGCACTGAGATCTTGATAAAAGAAAAACATTTCCTCTTTCTAATTAAAAAATCCGACCACCTCCTACGGTAGGGTGGGTTTCAAACCACTTAGTAGCAAGCTCCACTAATCAAGGCATTCCCTATTGGTGGGTCTGTAAAACAGTCTTTTCCCTGGGAGGAATTCCCTGATAACATCCCTAGAGAACACACTCTGCTCTAGCAAAGCTTGGTCTAGGCCTGCTAGTACACACAGTCCTCAAAGAGTAGCGTCTGTTCGTTGTACATGTAACAGAATGACAAAACAGAAAATTTCCTCTCAGTTTAGAGATGAGAAACTCAGGACAGATTTTCAAAGTTAATGTCCCAGGACTACTTAGAAGACACAGAGCCCTCAGTTACAACAAGAATATCAAAGTCAGAGATGAGAGAAAAGCAACTGAGGAAAGGACTTGTAAGCAAGTTGTATCTGGAGAAAGCAGTACACTGACCTGTGGGAAGGGGTGGGGTGTCTATACTCACTCCAAGCTTCGTAAAGGGAAATTCAATGGGGCTACTCAAGAGATTGACATGTGACTCTTAGAGAAGTCACAGGGAACTGAAAATGCTGGTGGGGGAGGGAGGGGTGAAGGTAGACCGGAGCTGCCAGCATGAGTTCAAGGAGAGGCAGCTGTGTTGGAATCTGGGAGGCCTCAGCTCATCCACACAGAGGATGCCTGTGTGTTTCCCATGACAAGATGGAGATGGGGCCACTCACGGGAGTGCTGGTATGAGGTCATATTAGGTCTTGTCTTATAGGGTCTCCTGGATACTTGATGAAAGCTGGGAGTGACTCCAGGGTTTTTGGGATGAAGAAGGAGCACATGAAGGGCCAGAATAGAGAGTACACCATCTTCATCAAGGCAGCTACAGATGAAGGGGTCCCAGTGATTAGGCAAACGGGGTGTTGCTGGGGAGTGAGGGAGTGGAGAGGTCCTAAAAAAAAAATCCACAGAAACAGCCAGGAGAAAAAAAGAGTTGGCCTTAAACCCCTGCCAGGGTCGCAATATAAAGCTACCTAACAGCAGTGATATCAAGTAAAAACTCGGTGGCTCCCTTTATCTTTCTGTCCCAACAGGAAGGACTTGGACTTGGTCACAGGGATGGGCAGAAGTGAACCCAAGTGAAGCAGGCAACCACATTCCTTCTCCACGTGCCCTAGGAAAATACCCGCTACAAACAAAACGCCACTCCAACAAAAATATCTCCTGATATTTATCTTAGATTTGCTGTCATCAGTGTGTCGAGAGCAAAATAGGAACACACAAGGAAGTCACATCAGTCATACCTGCTTATTCTTATTTTAACTTTACTTAGATAACTATAGGCATTTAACTGGATTCCCCAATTAGTATATGGCTCATGTGAGTTCTTTACCCATTTCCATTTGAGGATAATATTTTACTGAAATTTAAGCTTTGGAAACTCTTCTTTAGCAAGAAAGGGTTTAGAGCTCTGGGTTTTGTTTAGCTGGGGTTTTTCGGTGTTCTTCCTTCCTGCTGGTTTCTATAATTGTTCCCATAGAGTAACAGCCATCGTGCCCTTCTACCAGACACAAGGACTGGCACTGCCCATTAAAATACAAATAGGCTGTCAGGTTGAAAATCTGGATGTGAGCAAAGTGCTATAAAAATAATTGAAGGCTGAGAAGTAGGGGGCTTGGAAAAGGAAAAGTCAGGAGAGTTGAGACCATGAGGAACTAACATGAAATTGGGGCTGAGAGCATGAAAGACAAAATGTGAGAAGGTTAGCAAGCAGCTGTTACCACCATTATATCACAGAAAATGGAAAAAAGAAGAAGAAAAAGGAAAAGGCTACATATGTTGTACTAAATCAGGCTGAAGTTAGAAGTAGGGATTGGAAGAAGATTTCGAAATCACTCATTTTCGTTGCTTTTCCTGTTCCCACCTGAAGGAAAAAGTGAGGCCAGAAAGAAGACATCTGGAAGCTACGCCTCAGCTCTAAGACTCTGCTTACATCTCTACTGGGAAGAAAAACAATTTGAGCATTTGTCCAAAGAGGCTAGTTTGCCTCAAAGGACGGAAACTAAAATGTTCCCAGACTCCCTGAGCACCAACACTTGACATTTCCACATATTTTCACTTACTTGCAGCCAGTTATGGCCTTCATTTCAAGCAGAACATGTGAAAAAAATGGCATGGGAAAATTGCTACGTGAGTTATTTAAAAATAATTATTTTTTTAAAGAATTTAAGTCTCTTAAATTGGATAATTTGGTCTGATAAAATACTAGAAGAGACAGAAAAATTTAAGAAGATGTTGGAGAGGCTATGAAGTTATTATTTATAACTTTCAATCGTGAATAAACCAATGGGGAAAAAAATAGTTCATCCTTGCTAGGGAAGCTGGGGATACGTAGACATGGGTCCAGGGAGAGAGGAACATTTGGGAAGTTGCTCCTGTAGACTGAGGGGGAAAGCTGTCAGAACTTCTAGTGGCCTAGGAAGGTGCTATAACCTCGGTGAAATGTAGACCGGGGGTATTATGTGCCTACCTTGCCACTCTCACCAAGGTGAGAATGAAATCAGAAAATTCTCACATTTTATCCTTTGTTACATAACTTACTATATATGGTTATTATATATAGCATTGCTACATACATTATATTATAGCATTATTTTATATATATATATATAATGTTTTACAAATAAAATATGATTTGTGTAAAAAACTAAAAGTACTGGCTCATGATAAACATTCAAATTTAGCTATTCTTGTCATCATTATCATTATCAATAAGGTTCAGCTATCCAGTTGATACTTAAACCTCCTCTATACCCCTGGCTTTTAAACACTTTTGACCACAACCCATGTAGGGGGAAAAAAAAAAAAAAATTCATGGAGACTCAGTATGCCCAGAGATATGTATTTGAAGCAAATACTTTTACAATATGATATCTTTTCTTAATATACCAGTATACTCTGGTATTTTCCATTCCATTTCCTTCCATTTATCAAATGCTGGTCATGGCCCCCTAAACTGATACTATTCTCATGAACTAGGTACAGTTTAAACAGTGCATTGCACCATTCCTGCCAACCATTTCTAGGAACTCACGAAAGACACTTAGTTGAGTTCACTAATGTTGACTGAGCCTAAAATGTGGTAAGCACCGTGCAAAACATCAAATGCTTAGATAAGTCTCAAATTACATAGTCAGTGCCTAAAAATGTCTTTGCATACATGAGAAAAAAATACACTGGATCCCTCATAAATAAGCAATGCAGATATTAATTTTGCTATTACAGACCATTCATTATCTTACTTTAGACCCTGTCCTCCAATTACATTAAAATAATTTGGTGTTGGGTGGATTTTCCCTGATGTTGCACCAAGTACCTACAAACTCCACTTTACCAATTGGGAACAATCCTCCCAGAACTTAAATGGATTCTCCTAAAAAAATGTAAACTTAGTCTGGTACCACAATGATAGTGCTCTTCCCTCTCTCTGACCTCCCTCTATCTGTTTAAGTTTCTCTGTCAGAATCACATACTCGTAAGTATCTCCCTTACATGTTCTTTAGCAATGTTCACAAATGAGAAGAGTAAAAGTAATGCATTCCCCTGCCGGCAAGTTTTCCAGGTAGATAAATACTGAACCTCTAGCCATATCATCATCAACATCATCATCATCATCATCATCATCATTTTTATTATTACAGCTTTGTGCTACTTCATCTCACAATGAGTATTTTTTAAATGTTACAGAGGTCATATCTGATGGCATTAATTAATTAGCTGATACTTGAAATGACTCTTAAGCATCACTGTCCAATACAATCTTCTTTGACGATGGGTTCTATATCCCGCACTGTCCGATACATGTACTAGCCATACATGGCATTCAGCCCTTCAAATGTGGCTAATGCAACTGAAGAAATAAATTTTTAGTTTTGTTTTAATTACTATAAATTAAACAGTTGCATGTGGCTAGTAGCTAATATTTCAGTGCATATCTAGAGTATTTATCATGGGATATACAATGATCCTGATGATAAAGAAAACAATAATAAAAGGAGCCATTTACTGAGAATTTATCAGGACCAGGCAGTAGCCTAAGCCTTTTTTATTTTTTTATTTTTTTTAAGATTTTATTTATTTGACAGACAGAGATCACAAGTAGGCAGAGAGACAGGCAGAGAGGGGGGGGATGCAGGCTCCCTGCTGAGCAGACAGCCGGATGCAGGACTCGATCCCAGGACCCTGAGATCATGACCTGAGCCAAAGGCAGAGGTTTAACCCACTGAGCCACCCAGGCGCCCCCTAAGCCGTTTTTACATACATTATATAGTTTGCTTCTCACAACAGTTCTACCTGGTGGGTACCATCATTATTTTTTGTGGTTTGGTGGAAGAAAATGAGATCATATAGCTGGTAATCCATGGAGCTGAGGTTCCAACCTGGTCTGGCCCCAGAGCTGAACTTTTTATAATATCCAATGGCCATGTGTGTATGTGACTTTCATTTCAATTGATAGAAAAAAGGAGCTGTACATGAGACTTAAGAATAAATGACTTTTGCTCTATCCTTTAAAAAAACTCCCCTCTACTTAGTACCCAAGACTGGCCTTGAAAGAAAGAAAAAGTCTATGACTGAGGACTCTTCTAGTTTTAAAACAAATGTCTCTGTGATTTAAATAAAAGGTTTGACAAACTGAGGGTATTGGAGGGGAGAGGGTGGGGGGTTGGGTAAGCCTGGTGGTGGGTATTAAGGAGGGCATGTATTACATGGAGCACTGGGTGTGGTGCATAAACAATGAATCTTGGAACACTGGGGTGGGGGGAACCTCTTCAAAGTCAACACTCAAAAAAACAGATAATCAGGTCAAAAAATGGGCAAAAGATATGAACAGATACTTCTCCAAGGAAAACATACAAATGGCTAACAGACACATGAAAAAATGTTCATCATCACTAGCCATCAGGGAGATTAAAATCAAAACCACATTGAGATACCACCTTTACAGCAGTTAGAATGGCCAAAATTAACAAGACAGTAAACAACAAGTGTTGGAGAGGATGTGGAGAAAGGGGAACCCTCTTACGCTGTTGTGGGAATGCCAGTTGGTGCAGCCACTTTGGAAAACAGTGTGGAGATTCCTTAAGAAATTAAAAATAGAGCTACCCTATGACCCTACAATTGCACTACTGGATATTTACCCCAAAGATACTGATATAGCGAAAAGAAGGGCCATCTGTACCCCAATGTTCATAGCAGCAATGCCACAGTCACTGAACTGTGGAAAGAGCAAAGATGCCCTTCAACAGACGAATGGATAAAGAAGATATGGTCCATATGTGCAAAGGAATATTATGCCTCCATCAGAAAGGATGAATACTCAACTTTTATATCAACATGGATGGGACTGGAGGAGATTATGCTGAGTGAAATAAGTCAAGCAGAGAGTCAATTATCCTATGGTTTCAATTACTTGTAGAGCATGAAGAATAACATGGAGGACATCAGGAGAAGGAAAGGAAAAGTGAATTGGGGGAAATCAGAGGGGGAGATGAAGAATGAGAGACTGTGGACACTGAGAAACAAACAGAGGGTTTTGGAAGGGAGAGAGATGGGGGGTTAGGTAAGCCTGGTGGTGAGTATTAAGAAGGGCATGTATTGCATGGAGCACTGGGTGTGGTGCATAAACAACGAATCTTGGAACACTGGAAAAATAAAATATAAATAAATAAAAAGGTTTGAAATCAAGAACTAAGTTGGAATTCAAACTGTGTTTATGGTTTGGAGAATCTCTGTCCACTTGAAGATATGACACTATTTTTACATTTACTTGAGATTTATTCTTGCCTACTTCTGAGAGGATTTGGGGGGGCTTATAGATTAAACTGTGCTTGAGATATTTAAGGATCATAAAAAGCAGAGATCATTTGGGAAAAAATTAATGTAAAAAGGTTTTTAAGCACCCAATTTCTGAGAGAGAGGATTACCTAAAGCTTTCCAGATAAAGCAAATAATACAACAATAATTAATAAAAATGTGGGACATTAGGTTGTACACAAAATCTGTTGTTCCCTGATTTTTTTCTTGACAAGAAATCATATTGATGTGTAGTGTTTATTAAGGATACAGGACACTCAAGCAATTCCCATCTCTCCTCCTCTATAAAAGCAGACAATATTGCAGGAAAACTTAAGTCAGTAAAGGCAATTTTCTGGGAAGTCCTACAGCCCAGCAGCTCATCGTTTGAGCGCATGGAAGTGTCCTTTTGCCCATCCAGCATGAACACAGATGTGGCTTCCCTGTTCAGTCCCCTCTGAATGGCCTATGCTGTGCATTGTTGCTGCTGACCACTCAGACAGTGGACTGGGCGGGGGCGGGGGGGTAGCGGCCCCCTCCACTTCCAGCACAGGAAAACTGGGCACTTGGCTCTACAAGTATGCTCTCTCAAGCAAACATGGGAAATCTTTGTAACTGAAGAACTCTCTGTTGTCATTTACTTGCAGTTGAGCTGCATATGTGTGTGTGTGTGTGTGTGTGTGTGTGTGTGTGTGAGAGACAGAGACAGAGACAGACTGACATTTCGTTAAATGTTTTAAATTTGTTTATGGGTTTTGTCTCCTTATGTACTTTCTTCTCCCTATTTGGAGAAGAGAAATAATCAAACATGCACACGTTCTTCTTTGGAACATTTACTTTTTAAGGGGATTTTTCTAAGGAGAGGCAACTGCCTTTATCAAGTCAGACAGTTAAAAGGACTGAGTTGCCTCTTACCTTCTGTACACAGCTGCCTCTTACTCACCTTGGTCCTCCCTACATTCCCTTGAGCTGGTGGTGGAAGGAACGTTAGGTTAAGAAGAATAAAAGGGTACAAAGCCTTTAACATCCTTAATGTACCTCCAATTCCACAGAGAGAGAAAAGGAAACAGGTTTCTAGTTTGTATGCATACAATGTGTGAGCTGCTTTACATGCTTTAATTTAATCCCACGGATCCATCAATCGGAGGGATGATCTTTACCTCCATTTTGCAGACAGAAAACACCGCACTAAGTCTTACACCCAAGATCTCACAGGGGTCAAAGCTAGAATCAAAACCCAGATTGTCTACCCCACATCTCATGACCAAAGCAAATAGACTATTAGTCCCCGAAGGGAAGGATCACATCTATACTGAATACGCACATCTATATTGAATACGCACAAAGATTGGCTGACTAGTCAGCTGGCTAAACGTTCCTTATCTTCACTTCTCTGGTTACACCACAATCATGCTCTAAATTGGAAACTTGAAGAAAGAGAAATTCAGAAACATTTCAAATCGTTGCTAAGAAATCACCCCTCCCTCAGAACACTTACAAAGCCTCAACAGTCTTCTTTTGTTCTAAGTAAACTGGGATTCACCAGTCTTCTACATTCATTCTTCCATCCCATTCTTATTAATTCCACTCAAGATATTTTTCAGTACAATGTGAGCAACTATGGAAATATACATTCTAATTAATTATGAAAGAGTGAATGAATTGCTGTTCTCTTATAAATGGGGTTGAGAGTTTCAAAAACTAATGAATGTTAACAAGAAGGAAAATAGATTAAGAACCTAAATGTTGAGGGGCGCCTGGGTGGCTCAGTGGGTTAAAGCCTCTGCCTTCGGCTCAGGTCATGATCCCAGTGTCCTGGGATTGAGCCCCGCATTAGGGTCTCTGCTCAGTGGGGAGCCTGCTTCCTCCTCTCTCTCTGCCTGCCTCTGCCTACTTGTGATCTCTGTCTGTCAAATAAAAAAATAAAATCTTAAAAAAAAAAAGAACCTAAATGTTGCTATTATCCCATTTATTTGTTTTAATTAGCAGACTTCATTTTTAGAGCTGTTTTAGGTACAGAGTTCCCATATATTCTCCCTCCCCCACCCCACACAGTTTCTGCTACTATTAACATCTTACATCAGTGGCATACATTTGCTACAACTGAAGTACCAATATTGATAAATTACTTTTAACTAAAATATATGGTTAACACTAGATTAACTCTTTGTATTATACATTCTATGGGTTTTGACAACTGTATAATGACAAATGTATAATGTATCCACCATTATAGTATACAGAATAGTTTCACTGCCTGACTTCAAATGTTCGATCTCCCTCTTAAACCCTTGGCAAGCACTGATCTTTTTACTGTCTCTATACTCTGGCCTTTTCCAGAACATCAAATAGTTGGAATCACAGAACAGCTAGCCTTTTCAGATTGGCTTTGTTCATTTAGCAATATGCGTTGAAGGCTCCTCTGATGTTTTTCTGTCTTCATAGCTCATTTCTTTTAATCACTCAATAATATTCCATTGAATGGGTATACCACAGTTTGTTTATTGAGCTATTGAAGGACAGCTTGGTTGCTTTCAAGTTTGGACAATTATACATAAAGCTGCTATAAACATTCATCTGCAGGTTTTTGTGTGAACATATGTTTTCAAATTGTTTGGGTAAATACCAAGGAACGTGATTGCTAGATCATATGGCAAGAGTATGTTTAGTTTTCTAAGAAAGTGCCAACGTACCTTCCAAAAGGTATCTATTTTGCATTCCCGCAAGCAATGAACGAGAATTCCTGTTGCTCCATATCTTTACCAGCATTTGGTGGTGTCAGTGTTTTGAATTTTGGGTGTAGAATGGTATCTCATTGTTGTGTTAATCTGCAATTCCTGTGACATATGATGTTGTGCATACCTTCATATACTTATTTGCCGTCTGTGTATCTCCTTTGGTGAAGTGACGGTAAGATATTGTGCCCATTTTTAATTGTTTCCTCATTGTTGAATTTTAAGAACTTATGCTCACTTTTTTCATCGTTTTAAACACAGAAAACTTCCTCTCTATTCCATAATTTTTTTTCTTCCTTTTGTCAGTTAGGTATTATAACTCAGCTGCAGTAGACTTTCCAAATGCTGCTGAGTGCTACGTTGGCATCAGGGTTAACAATTTTACTCAACGGCACTGTACTCCAAAGGTCAATAGGGTAAGACAATTGGAAGAAATAATGGAACCACCTCAATGAGGTCTTTAAGAGTCCTGGCCCAATGACCAAGCCATCCAAACACAGAAGCTGAAAACCATGGTGTGCCAAGCAGACTCCAAACCACAGTGTATCAGGTTAGCACATTGTTCCATTAGTTCAATATTTTTTAAACATGAGACTCCTGGAAGATATCATTTCTCTAGGGTGTTCATTCTGAACAATAATGAGGAGCTATTTTGAAAAAGGAATTTCAACAAAAATTTAAGTAAAGCAGGTCTTCAAATGGGCAGAAGAATGAACATTTCTAAACTTGCTGCACAGAATTATATCCATCAGAATTTTCCTATCTAGAATGAAACTGAATTTAGTGTTCTTTGGACTTTTATCAGCAGCAAGGTAAACAGGAAGAATCTCTCAGAAGTGCTTTATGTAGTTACACAAAGAACTAATTTTTAAGCATTTTATGGTTGGCAGCTTAAGATAATTTTTTCTTAAATTTTAAATGAAAGGATTTCTTGGTTCTTCTGACAGGGTGGTAACATGTACCACAGATCTCAGTAATTACAGCAGATAAATCCTGATGAAGCAGTTGAGAAGATTACAGCCTAAGAATATCGGAAAAGAAAAGGGAAAACACTCCCACTGGGTTATGTCCTTTTTATCTAACACATTTGGCCTAAAAAATTACAGACTACAGACCTCTATTCATAGGCTCCTTCTTGACTACCTTAAGTAGAAAGCCCACCTGCCATGACAACCTTTTGATATCAACTGTGAAGGCATTTTGCTTTCTCTCACACAGTGCTTCTGAGAGCTTCCACATGCATTACCTCAGAAGGTTAGGAGGACTTGAGGGAGTTAAAGCCACACATAATCCAGGAACTCTTTTTTACTGAAATGCTCCTGTCTCTGACCTCACCTGCTAACACTTTCCAAAATGGACAAAGCTGAAGCTCACCTCTTTGTTCTATCACATTTAGAACTGAACAGGTGTTGGCAACCATCTCCTGTAAAGGGCCAGATAGTAGTAAATGGTTTAGGCTTTGCAGGCCATAGTCTCTTTCACAACTACTCAGCTCTGCAGCTGTAACATGAAAGCAGCCATAAACAAGGACACACAAAGGAGTCAATGTGGCCATGTTCCAACAAAACTTCATTTATGGACACTGAAATTTGAATTTCATATAATTTTCATATGTTATGAAATAGTACTTTTCTTCTGCTTTTTTCCAGTCATTTAAAAATGTAAAAACCACTCTTAACCTTAAAGGCCATACAAAAATAAACACTGAGTCAGACTTAGTCCACAGGTTTGCCTTAGAAGAAATCTCAAATCGTTAGACAGTCATAGCACAAACCAGAGCCAGATGCTTCTATTGTATTACCTGTGGAATCCTAGGAGATAAGATTCTAATTTACAAATACAAAGAACCCTATGCTCTGGAAATATTTAGCACCTACATTTGAAAAGATCCTATATATGTTATAATCTCATTTTATATGTGCTATGAAATTCAAACCTAATGAAGAAATCTAGATTCATTTAAAATCTAATTGAATACACCCTCTCAAAAATTGGGAAAGTTTAAAATGTTAAATATTTAAATACCAATATTAAATATGGGGGCACTGGGATGGCTCTGTCAGTTAAGCAGCTGACTCTTGATTGCAGCTCAGGTCATGATCTCAGGGTCCTGGGATCAAGCCCTGCATCAGGCTCTGTGCTCAGTGGGGAGTCTTTTCAAAGATTCTCTCCCTCTGCCCCTCCCCCCACTGGCATTCACTCCCTTTCTCTCTCTCTAAAATAAATAAATAAATCTTTAAAAAATTCTAGCATTAAATATTTTAAATACTTAAAGTTGGGATATTTTAAAATGTTATCTCCATTCTTAGCTGTCTATTTAAAGTAGCATTTTCGAAGTTAAATATGAAGAGATGTGCTAATGAGTAACACTGCTTGACCACTTAGCTGTACAGCAGGCACTGGAGTAAGCACTGGATTAATTCATTCAATCCTCACAGCAACTCTAGGGGCTGATCACTGTTATCCTCATTTTACAGTGGAGGAAAGTGAGGCACAAAATTAGTGAGCAGTGGAGCCATGATCTAAACCCAGACGGTCTGGCCCAGAAGTCAGCATTGTCATCCACCTGGCAACACTGACATGGGTCAGATCACTTAAGCGCCATTTCCCTTTGACTTTGAATCAGTAATCTCTTAAGATGTGAATGGTTTCTCATCCCTCTAGGTGTTTATAGATTACTTTTACTGCCTCCAGACTACATTTGGACTCTAGTTGCAACATCAACCCTTCTCTGGGTCTCCAGCATGCCAGCCTGACATGCGAATTTTAAACGTGTCAGCCTCTACAATCACATGAGCCAATAACTGAAAATAAATCTTTCTCTCTATATATATACTTATATTTTTTCTTATTTTTATTTATACACACACACATATGCATATACATATATACATATCCTATTGGTTCTGTTTCTCTAAAGAACCCTGATTGGGCAAAAAATGTAAAGCTCACCGACCGTTGAGATGCGGACAAAGGGAGCTCTCCCACACTGCTGGTGTGTGTCATCTGTACAACCACCATGGGGTACAATCAACTGCTGTCTAGTGAAGAGAAAAGTGCATTCATCCTGTGACCCAACCCCAGAAGAGAAACCAAATGGCACAGCAGAGCCAGACTCACTGGGAATCACTGCTGAATTGACAAAAATAACTCCCAAGTTTCCTAAGAATGATTGCACTTAGTGTGAAAGTTTCAAAACTATCTCAAATCATTCAAAAAAGACAGACCTAAGTCACACCCATTCACAATAAGCCAAAAAAGCCAATGGAACCATGCCCTACCATATCTGGACTCCATGGCACTCATGGATTACCAGCCACCCACACCCCAGAGCGAAGAGACAACATTAATGACAGAAAGAGAAGAAAGCCGCTAGAGCAGTGTCTGTGTATCGTAAATGCTTAATAAACATTAGCTATCATTAAGGATATAAAAATGCACATTTCATTGTTCTCATTTTAAGTGACTTATTTAAAAAAACACCTGCCTTCTCCCTGGCATTTGTACCCCCACCGCTATGGTGAGACCAAGTAAGCCCTTTTGATAGAATCACCCCATTCTGCTCAGCCACAGCTGGTTGACTCTTTTATCACCAAATTAATGAAGAGTGGGAAGTGGTCAATCATCAGTCAGTCAGCCGGTGTGTGAACTATACCATCTTCCTCTGAAACACACAGCACAGCATTATGTGTACGTTCACAATGAATGGGTGACAGAACAAAAGTAAACGAAAATCTAATTTCTCCTCCAGCTTTCTTATTGCTTTCTTTTTATTCCCTAGTAGATCTTGGTGAACACCAAACTATTATTAGAACCTCATTTTTTCCCCACCCCCTATTGTTGTAAATCAAAACAGAGCCCTTCAAAATCAGCACAGGGAGCACATGACAGGCACAGAACAAACACTCGGAGGTGAGTTTCAGTTTAGCCTTAGTTATCTTTTGGGACCAGATTAATATGAAGAATATACATTTTTGGAAATTAATTTGGCATTTTTCCAGGAGATCAGTTTCCCATTTTTAAAGCCTTAACATTTTGCACACTTTTTAAATAAGCAATTCCACTTTGTAGAAATTACCCAAAAGGAAAAGTAACATCATTTTCTAAAATTTCCACAAAGAATTTGTTCAACTTCTCTAGGGAGAACTGTAAGGCTTGTGCTTCTGTTTGTGTTTGTTTGTTTGTTTTAAGAGCACAAGCTTTAGGTGAAATAATCCCGAATCAGAACTCTAAGGCTGCTCCCTTAAGAGCTACATAACCTTGAGGAGTCACCTTCTTTGACTGTCAGCTTTGAGATCTGTGAAATGGGAGTAATACACACACACACACACACACACACACACACACACACACACACACACATCACCCTGCCCCAGGAGGATTTCGTACCAATCCAAAGAGATAAAACTCATCACAGCTTGCATACCTACATTTCACCACCAATAAGTGCAGTAAGTGTGGATAAGCGAGTGAATAATCGAACAAACAATCCCAGAGTCTCTATGCAGGGCTGGTTGGTCATGGTGAGGAAGGCAGACCGTTTCATGGGCCAGAGTCCTCCACCCTGACCTCAGACTCCAAGGCTGAAGGAAACCACAAAGAAGCTAGGTTCCTCTGCCCTCCATCTCTGTTGTACCAAAGACCTGTTCCCTTGTCCCACCTGGCTGATGAGGCTTAAAAACTCTTTAAAGAAAGAACCCTAATTGGTGTAAGGTGGTATCTCAATGTGGTTTTAATTTGAATCTCCCTGATGGCTAGTGATGATGAACATTTTTTCATGTGTCTGATAGCCATTTGTAAGTCTTCATTGGAGAAGTGTCTGTTCATATCTTCTGCCCATTTTTTTTATATGATTGTCTGTTTTGTGTGTGTTGAGTTTGAGGAGTTCTTTATAGATCCTGGATATCAACCTTTTGTCTGTACTGTCATTTGCAAATATCTTCTCCCATTCCATGGGTTGCCTCTTTGTTTCTTGACTGTTTCCTTTGCTGTGCAGAAGCTTTTGATTTTGATGAAGTCCCAAAAGTTCATTTTCGCTTTTGTTTCCTTTGCCTTTAGAGACATATCTTGAAAGAAGTTGCTGTGGCTGATATCAAAGAGGTTACTGCTTATATTCTCTAGGATTCTGATGGATTCCTGTCTCACGTTGAGGTCTTTTATCCATTTTGAGTTTACTTTTGTGTATGGTGTAAGAGAATGGTCGAGTTTCATTCTTCTACATATAGCGGTCCAGTTTTCCCAGCACCATTTATTGAAGAGACTGTCTTTTCTCCACTGTATATTTTTTCCTGCTTTGTCGAAGATTATTTGACCATAGAGTTGAGGGTCCATATCTGGGCTCTCTACTCTGTTCCACTGGTCTATGTGTCTGTTTTTATGCCAGTACCATGCTGTCTTGGTGATCACAGCTTTGTAGTAAAGCTTGAAATCAGGTAACGTGATGCCCCCAGTTTTATTTTTGTTTTTCAACATTTCCTTAGCAATTCGGGGTCTCTTCTGATTCCATACAAATTTTTGGATTATTTGCTCTAGCTCTTTGAAAAATTCTGGTGGAATTTTGATCGGAATGGCATTAAAAGTATAGATTGCTCTAGGCAAGTATAGACATTTTAACAATGGCCAAAATTAGCAAGACAGGAAACAACATGTGTTGGAGGGGATGTGGAGAAAGGTGAACCCTCTTACACTGTTGGTGGGAATGCAAGTTGGTACAGCCACTTTGGAGAACAGTGTGGAGATTCCTCAAGAAATTAAAAATAGAGCTTCCCTATGACCCTACAATTGCACTACTGGGTATTTACCCCAAAGATACAGATGTAGTGAAAAGAAGGGCCATCTGTACCCCAATGTTTATAGCAGCAATGGCCACGGCCGCCAAACTGTGGAAAGAACCAAGATGCCCTTCAACAGACGAATGGATAAGGAAGATGTGGTCCATATACACTATGGGGTATTAGGTCTCCATCAGAAAGGATGAATACCCAACTTTTGTATCAACATGGACGGGACTGGAAGAGATTATGCTGAGTGAAATAAGTCAAGCAGAGAGAGTCAATTATCATATGGTTTCACTTATTTGTGGAGCATAACAAATAGCATGGAGGATAAGAGGAGTTAGAGAGGAGAAGGGAGTTGAGGGAAATTAGAAGGGGAGGTGAACCATGAGAGACTATAGACTCTGAAAAACAATCTGAGGGTTTTGAAGGGGTGGGGGGTGGGAGGTTGGGGGAACCAGGTGGTGGGTATTGGAGAGGGCACGGATTGCATGGAGCACTGGGTGTGGTACAAAAACAATGAATACTGTTACGCTGAAAATAAATTTAAAAAATTAAAAAAAAAAAAGAAAGAACCCTAATATTACATACCTACTGTTGCCAGGCCCTTGGCAAACAGCTCTTTGTTGGCAAAGAGCTAAGCAAACCTTGGTTAACAAGATCAATGTGACTCTCATGGAGCAACATTATTTCTTAAACATTAGGTGAAGATAGGATTTGTATCACTGGCTATTCATGCTTAGAAACAATACCAAGGGCTACGGAGCCATCAGTTCAAGTGTTTAGTTTTGAGGCACAAACTTTGAATTTATTGAGAAAAAAAGAGAGTGTGGCTGTAGTCATTCACTAAGAGCCCTGACAACTGTCCTTCAAAGACCCCCTACAATCCTTAGGATCAAGTGAAATCTCAGGACATGACCTGCAGTTCCCTTGGTAATCTGCCCTGATTACTCCTTTGGCTTCATCTGTGGGCATCCTATGGTAGAGACCAGCAGGAAATCTTTAACTCCTCTATCCCTCCCTGCTCCCTCTTGCCTCTGGGCCTTTGCACATGCTTCGTAGGGTGCCAAGTTCTTTCTACAAATAACCGCATTGACTCCTTACAACAAGCTTTTGAGGTGGCCAGAAGCTGCCATGCTGTTGGCAGAAATGAGACTCAGAGTTACTATCCCTCACAGGCAGAAGATAAAAGTCACCTCTGGTAAAGGAAAGAACAGAGCAGTTATCTTCATGGAGATGGTTTGCAGAGCTGGGTTTTCAGCAGCATGCTGTGTGACCACCAAAGACCCATGAAGGTTCCCTCCTGCCCTTGATACCACTGGACCGAAATGAGGATCCCACCTTGTCCCTCCAGTTTCTCCACCTTGCCCTAGTTTCCTAAAAGAGGGCTTTACATCTTTATGACAATGTTCACTATGCCCTGCTGATCTGGTGCAGCTAGGTACAAACTCTAAATGAACACTATCTGGAGTTTAAATGTACCCTGTCTTGAAAACAGTCCCCAGTGAGCTTATATCTGACCACTCACATTTCAGAGTAACCTCAGGATGTGAAATCAAAGCCCAACCCCAGGTGCCCTTGAGATCTGACCACCTAGGTAACTGGCATCCAAGACAGCTCCCATCTCCTAGCATTTACACCTTTGTGTCATTCTGTCCTACATTAGACATGGTTGGTCACCATTTGTCTCTGTGACCACTAAGTGATGGAATATCCCTTCTGAGATGAGATTGTAAAGGACTACAGCTTCCATCTGGGGCTCTCTCCTCTTGGGTCACTCATTCTGGAGGAAGCCAGATCATATCATGAGCAGCCCTATGGAGAGGCTCATCAGGGAAGGAAGTGAGCCTGCTGCAAGTTAAGTGACCTTCTCATGGTCTATCCAACTATGAAGGGATAAAAATCAGGATTTGAACACAGTTGTGCCTGAGTCCAGAGCCAGTGTTTTCAAACCACAGTAATATATACTGCTTCCATTTCCTGTTTACCATCCCTGAGTCTGGGATCGGAGCCCTGCCACAACGCTCCCAGATGATTCCTATAGAGCTCTGTATTTCCTCCATCACACCCTGTCCTTATTACACTGTTTTGATTTTCTGTTTAAGACTCCATCTTCCTAGACTCTTAATATCACAAAACAAACTGAGGGTTGCCGGGGGGTGGGGGGTTAGGGTAAGAGTGGTTGGGTTATGGACATTGGGGAAGGTATGTGCTGTGGTGAGTGCTGTGAAATGTGTAAACCTGGCGATTCACAGACCTGTACCCCTGGGGCTAATAATACATTATATGTTAATAAAAAAAAGTTAAAAATTAAAAAAAAAAAAACCTCCATCTTTCTCACATGAACTACAAATTCCTGGAAGGTGAGATCCTATGTTCACACATCCATTCGCATGAATGGATGTTCATGCATCCATTTGACAAATGTTTATTGCTGGGCACTGGGAATATAATGACCAACCTAAACAGATAAGACTCCAGCCTGGGACAACCTCAAGTCTAGTGGAACAGACAAGCATCCATCAAATAAATATAAAATTGTAACTGCAAAGTGCTACCCAGGGGCTCTGGGAAGCATTTGACCTAGTCAGGAAGGGCAAAGAGAACTTTGATGTGGCTGCTAGAAATGAGGCTGAAGTGGGGTAACCACAGTGGTTATCCAGGGAAAAGGAAGGTGGGACCCTCCAGCAGTGCAAACACACCATCCAAGTTCCCCAGGGGGAGGAGGGAGGAAGGCAGGTTTGGCCAACCTAAAGGAGGCCAGTGGGCAGGAGCACAGAAGCCTAGGGTGAGGCGCCTAGAGGGAAAGGAGGCTGGAAGAAGTAGATGGAGCCAACCACGCATTGCCACCCTGCAGACCACGTTCAAGAGCTTAACCTGCCCCTACAAGCAAGGGGAGCAGTACCACAGGGTGGGACTACAAGGGTAGCAAGATCATACTTGTGGTTTAAGTCACTCAGGGTACACTGAAGGGAGGGATAGTCTGGAAGAAGGCTGGAGTGGGGCTGGACAGATCACTAGGACACACTTGCAATGGCCCACTGAGAATTGAAAAGAATGTGTTCATGTTGGACCCCTGATGCCTTGCATAGTGTGTAACATGGAGTCAGCCCTCCAGAAGTAACAAATGAAGAGAAGTACATACTGAAATGAGCGAATGGTAATCTGCTATCAGTAGAACAAGAGAAAGAAGAGCACAGAAGATCCCTTCAGTGTCTCAGAGGTCACAGGAATCTCCCCAGCCTTAAAAGGGAAGAAACAAGGTTCACAACACCGACAGGTGGGAAAGGCTTGCGAAGCTCGCCTCATGCAATGTGTCAGCCCTGGTATATCAATTTCTTCTTCCAAAACGTATTACATGGAAGCCATGTCTCCTGATTACACCTAAAATAAGAAACGAATAGAAGATTGTTTGAGACATGAGACACAGCCTGGGTGATATATGAGCCAGTCTAAAATCCTATGAGTGTCTGTCACTCACTCCAGAATCTGTTTTTTTAGAGATGAAACCGGATGGTGCCAGGCAACTCTGCAGTTTACAGAGTTTTGTGACTACTTTGCTAATTTTATCCAAATCACAGCAAAATGAAAAGAGAAGAATAAGCTTTAGAAGTTTTGTTTTTATTTTTTCCTTTGAAGCTGAATATCCCACCTTCATATATATATTTAAAAATATAGTGATTAACAAATATTTTAATATTCATATATGAAAATATATATGTACATATATATGTATATATATATGAGTCTTGACCCCTAAAGGGTCTCTCATCTGTTGAGTAGGCTGAAGGGTTTAATTTTACAGATTACAAGATTACAGGAGGTTGGATTAAGGAGATTCACTTTCCATGAGAAAAAGGAAAGACAGAGAGAGAAAGATCTAGAAGGGGATGATGGGGTGGTAGAAGGAATGGGAAGAGATCCAGGCACTGATAAGCTAAAATCTGAGACTTAGGTGAAATGTCTAATGGGGATTTTTTTTTAAGTGGAAAAAACCTATAGGGTATGTGATAAAATTCCCCACCCCAACCTCAAACTTCATCAAGAAATCATCGGTAAAATCTAAGTGGATTCTGTGGAGGGAACGCCAAGTGCTAAGTCCAGCTATATGAATGGTCTGAGGCAAGACAGGGGCTGCCCTGGGACAGCAGCAATATGGCTTATTCTCGCTGAAAGAAGCAGTGAATTATCTGGTTGGTGGCTGGGCAGCAATGGCCCCATGTGCTCTGCCTCTCTCCTCTCCACAGACATGCAAGCCCACAGACTGTACCTTGTCCAGGCTTCTTGTCTCTGCCTTTGAGATACACACATTCTCATTCTACCACTGCCTGAGGCTGATCCAGGGGAAGGAATCCACAAGCCCACCCAGCCTCACATTTAATGCCTGATAAAAGCTACATTAAAGAATGTGGCTTTAGACATGAGACTGAGTGGTTTTGTAGATACACACACACATACATACACATAAATACATACTTAGTCCAAACCACTCAAGAGACCATTTTTAAAGATGAAACAAAACATAAGACCATTATACACATAATTATATAATGTAATACCCAATATATGTTATAAATATATACAATTTTATAATATATATAATTTATATGTAATATTTTTCATCTGTCTGGTTCCTATAGTTCTGAACTCAAGCAGGAGAAAAGGATGTTATTTATAGAATCCCTTCACTTATGACCTCAACATCTGTATGTATACTGAAGAAGGTTTGCAAGAATACACAGATAGATATTTAACAGAAGTTATCTCTGCATAAGTTTGATTATGTTTTATGGTTTTCCTATTAGAAACATGTCTTGCTAAAATGTCCAAACTCCAGCCACTACTTAAAAATAAGTCTTTCATTTTACATTTCTGTCTGTCTTGATGAGATAGGATTTAAATTCAAGTCAAATCTTACACTGATCTACTGTTCTTCTCAGTTTAGGATAAAATTACTTCTTTTGACTCTGCTCCCTCCACATTTAGTTCTCAGAGGCATCTAACACGTACACTCTGACTTTCTTCTCTCTTATCCCATCCCAGTGGTGAAGCATTAAGGGAAACATAGTTTTTTTGTTTTTTGTTTTTTTTTTTAAAGATTTTATTTATTTTATTTGGCAGACAGAGATCACAAGTAGGCAGAAAGGCAGGCAGAGAGAGAGAGAGAGGAAGAAGCAGGTTCCCTGCTGAGCAGAGAGCCCGATGTGGGGCTTGATCCCAGGACTCTGGGATCATGACCCGAGCCGAAGGCAGAGGCTTTAACCCACTGAGCCACCCAGGCGCCCCGGAAACAGAGTTTTTAACAGTGATAACCTACTTACATTCAGGGTAGTTTTGCTACACGAAGCACGAGGTATTCACCAAGTTCTTACAGCCTGAACTTTTAATATAATAAAGCATTTGATGGAGACTGGATCAGAAGATACATAGTTTATGGGCAATTTAAAGTCCATTATTGCTCATAAGTATTCAATAAATATTGGCTGATGACCATTCCAAAATGCATTCTAGATCACACTAAGAAAGATGATTTCCGGCTTAGGGACCTCAGTGTTAGGGACTTCAAACGGCCAGCAAGTTCTCCTTTTATGATATGCCATCTTTAAGTTTGAAAGCAGCTAAAAGAATGAGGACAAAGGTCAAATGATGTGATTGGAAAGGGAGGTGAGCAAGATTTACTGTTACTCACTGCTAAGGGACACTGTAACCTCCAGGCACTGTAGATACAACCTTTCTTTTCTTTTCTTTTCTTTTCTTTTCTTTTCTTTTCTTTTCTTTTCTTTTCTTTCCTTTTCTTTCAACTACAGCAATGCAATGCTAGTTTTTACTGACGACCAAATCCTTATAATTTTACCAAATCTCCTGAGATTCACAGTGGCTTACCCATTAAATTTCTGGATCAGTGAGGGAGACAGATACAGCACGAAAAACCAGAAAAAGAAGAAATGGAATTTCTCGACCTACCTACACCTGTGCCTATGGCCAACATCCATGTTTCCTCAACAAAGAAAGGGATTACCTGTCTCAAATAGTCAAATGAATTAAGTCAGCCACTAAAATTGTTAGAACTTGGGCCTCTGCTAAGAGCAGCTCTGTTCCATTTTGCCATACACGTTTCCATACTTACACGGCATTTCCTCTCTCACTCCTGCCAATAACACAGCTACACAGAGCTTTCTAATTCATTCTAAGACATTCTCCATGCTGTCAGGCATCCATGCTTTCCCTGTGGCAGAATAATGACCCCGGACAAGGCTCTAATCAATCCTAAGAACATGTGGCTATGTTGCCTCACACAGCAAAGAACTTCGCAGATGTAATAAGGTTAACAACCTTGAGATAGATGGATTATACCCTAGGTTGTCCGGTAGGTGCAACCTCATCACATGAGTCTAGGCAACCAAATAGATGTCAGCATGAGGACACTATCGGCTGTTGCTGGCTCTGATGACAGAGAAGGAGATCAGGAGCCAAGGAATGCAGCCTGTTTTAGCTGGAAAAGGCAAAGAAATGCATTGTCCCCTAGAGCTTCCACAGAGAAATATACCCTGCCAACACCTTGATTTTCGCCCATTAAGACCCATGGCAGACTTTCCATCTATAGAATAATAAATAAGTTTCTATTGTTTAAGCTACCAAGTTTGTGGGAATTTATTACAGCAAATACAGTCCTGTATGTATTCTTGCTACTTAGAACATTCTTCCCGCCTTGACTATCTGGTCAATATTTTATTCCTTTAGGTCTCTGTTCAGATATCACCTTCTCTAAGAGGACTTCCCAAGGGCCACTATTCTATCAGGTTCTGTAGGTTACCCCCCCCACTTGGTTCCCAAATCTCTTTATATTCCCCCAGGGAGGCCCACTGTGATTACTGTTATAAACAGAACTCCGTCATCTGCCTATACTATCTTTCCTTGGGGGCAGAAACCAGGTGTTCTCATCTAAGCACCAAGTCTATCTTGCACATAACAGAAACTCCATGGTATATGAATGAATGTTTAAAAAAATTGAGGTCACAGGCTTCTAAAAGAAGTCAGGGCAAATATGAAAAGAAATCAGGCTATAACAATGTAAAAACATTAGTAAAATATCAAAATATGATCTAAACATCCACTTTTCTAAGTTTATAATCTGCCATGAATCACTGCTACACTAGTGTTCACATTTAGGGGGAAAAATGAATGAGCATTTAATGAACTCTTACAAATTACCATCCTGATAAATTTAACTATTGAGTAGGAGGGAAAAATTCTCTTTTCTGTGATAAGCCGTGCACTCTCTACCTCTAGTCGTGGGTAATAGATTTGGGGCTCCTAGTGCCCTTTCCCTCACCTTTAGGGTGTGGTTCAACAATGTAGGGTCTCCTGGAGGACTTGTTACAACATGTTGTCCGGGTCCTACCCCCAGACCCTCAGGGTATATGATTCAGCAGGTCTGGAACAGGGCTGTGAAGTTTCTTGTCTAACAAATTGCCAGTGATTTGGAAGATGCCAGCCAGAACTTTGAGAACCACTTGAGAACTTTGAGAACCACTGATCTAGGGCAAGGCTTACCCCAGGCCTCTGGTTCAGACGACCCTGGCTTCTCTGTACAGTCAAAGGAGACCTCACTTCTGCATCCAGGCACTGGCCAGCATCCCTTAGCCTAAGCCCCAGGTAAAATGATTTCTTTCCTCCCCTTCCCAAGCACAGGGAGATCTGTCTTTTGGAAATGAACTCTCTTCAGCTTCAGTTTCCCCAGCACTAATCCCTTCCCTTTGACATTGCAACACCTCTCCCTGGACTGGATCCCAGAGGCTGATCATTAGAACAGACCAGCCATGGCATTCATGACTGGCTGTCATCCTCTTTGGGACCAATAGCAGCTGAGTCATGATCTTCCAGAGAGAGAGGAAAGGAGTACAAGACACCAAGCCAAACCACATTCAGGCATTCAGGTCCTGGGAAGCAGTGAGTTACCAGAGAACCCAGGGAATCTAACAGCCTAGAGAGCGGCTCTGATGAGATCACATTATAATTGGGCAACCGTGTCCTGAATGCTTTAGGCTTAACTCAATCAGAAGGAAAATATTAACTGCTTTACATAGAAATCAAACGTTTCTAAATGGGTGAACCATTTACATAGAAATAAAACATTTCTAAATGGGTGAACTGTTTCTAAAATAGAGCTAAAAATTCCCTCCTGATTCTGCATGGTCTAGCGGTATTATTTACATCTGGAAACAAGGCAAGAGTAATCTATCTCCTCATTTCTCACTGCTTAGTCTGCCTGGGCTCTTTCAGACTCAAGAGGGTCCAACTCCTCCCCCAAAAAGGCCCCCCACACACTTACAATTCATTCCTCCTGCTTTCCCCCTGCCCCAAGCAAAGAAACAAACAAAAACAGTGAGATAAAGCAGAGGCTCTGAGAAAGAACAAGAAACATCATCCCCAAGATCATGGGGGGTTAAGCCTAGCCAGAGCACAATTACCTGCAGAACAGGCAGAGGGTAAGCCAAACTCTCTCTGAGACTTCGCCTTACCAATGGCTCCCCACGGTGGGTGGATAAAGATTTTTATGGCTCTGATGGACATCCAAGTACTTCATGACTGTGTCAGTAGGGCTACCCCTCCAGTCCTAGACCACTGACATGAGGCCTTAGACATAAGGGACCTGGGCATCAAAGCAAAAGAGTTCAAATTTCACTACATTCCAAAGTGCAAGAAATTATTTCTCAAACTGGCTGCTATGTGTTAGCATCTATCCAGCACTGATCTGGGCAAGCAAGCCTTACTTCCTGGGAGTTAAACCTGAAACGGGCCTTACAACTTTCAGGCCTCCGAGGACTGAATACTTAACAGCTACCTTCCAGCCCCACTCTCCATGAGTGAAGTAGGAAATGTGAATTATTGCTGCTGATTCCCAATAGTCCTGAATTCATAAAACTGAACTTTTCAGTCATTTGAATAATATTTTTAAACGTATTCAACATTACATTCAAATTCCCTTCCCAGGATGGTGTTTTCATTCCAGACCAGCCGCCACCGACCTCCACAGTCGGCAGAATTTTCAGACATGCATAAATATAAGTGCACACGCAGCCATTTACCCCGGTGAAATTTCGCGTACATGGAGAGGTTATTTTTATTTAAGGAGCCCAGTCAAAACTTTGTATCAAGCAAAATCAAGCAAGAGTGAAATTGGTAGACAAAGTGATGATGTTCTTATTTTTTTTCATCTATTTTTATATTCTTTTCTAGACATTTCTAGACATGAGTCAAGAGCCGTAAATGCCTTAATGGAGACAGTTTTGATGATAATGGTGGCAACATCAGTAGTCAAGTTATTTCCTGTTTTGTTCAATATAAAATCCAAATGCAGACAAGATCACATCTATCTAGATGATTGTCACTTTCCAAACATGTCAGAGAAAGTTAGTTTGCTTATTTGGAAAAGGGAAAAAACAAAGCGATCATCAGATACATAAGTAGTCAAACAAAAATTATTGATCATCCGCTAGAATGCATACTCGCTAACGGCTGAGACTTGGTATGTATTTTTGATGCTACAGCCCTAGCACCACCAACAACTGGCATGTAGTAAGTGCTCAATAAAATCCAAGCTTACTCACTCCAGTGTGGCTAACTAGTCAATATGGTAGAGCTTAACAATCAGCTATTGCCATAATAATGCTGTGTGGCAAACAACCACAGATCATACAATACTAAGCATTTCTTTCTTGCTCACCCATCTGTCAGCTGGTTAGAGTTTAGCTAATCTAGGTTGGGTTCAGCTGGGTTCTAGTCAGCTCTACATGTCTGTCATCCTCTTTGGGACCAATAGCAGCTGAGTCATGATCTTCCAGAGAGAGAGGAAAGGAGTACAAGACACCAAGCCAAACCACATGCTCCTTTCAAGCTTCTGTTTTTGTGTCTGCTAATATCCCACCAGCCAAAGTAGGTCACATGGCCACACCCAGCATCTCAGGGATGAGGAAGGGTACTCCTTCCATGGAGGTACTGGAGAGAGGCAGCAAGTGTCTCCCACAGACCAGCATTTCCAAAACTTGAATAAGGTTCTTTCCTTTTATTTTATTTTATTTTAAGATTTTATTTATTTATTTGACAGAGATCACAAGTAGGCAGAGAGGCAGGCAGAAAGAGGGAAGAGGAAGCAAGCTCCCCACTGAGCAGAGAGCCCAATGCGGGGCTCGATCCCAGAACCCTGCGATCATGACCTGAGCCGAAGGCAGAGGCTTTAACCCACTGAGCCACCCAGGCGCCCCTCTTTCCTTTTATTTTAAATAAAACAAAATTTCTCAGTGACCTCTAGAGTTGGCCAGTTATTTTTATTATAATTCACTTAAATATATAGAAATATAAAATGACTTAAATATATCCTGCACTGGTAAGTCTTTTGCCACTATTAAAGCAAATGGGCAAACTAAACCCAGACAAAACTGCCAAGCCAATAAAATTCAAAATACCATCAGTGCATGTAAAGGATTACATTGTTTCATTGAAACTAAATTGCTGCTTTCAATTGGGCTATGGTGCTGTCTCCTAGGGTCCAGTTTCCATTGCGTTCCTCACGTCTACCTTGCTACAAACCATAGGAAGACCCCATTTCCCTAATGCTTTTCTCTCTTCTAAAAACAGCACCCAGTGATATCATTTGGTCTGTACTTGGTGCAAACACAGTATTTTTGTATTAAGCCAGCTTCTATTTTCTTCTCCTGAGACCATGGCAATTAATGAATTTCTGTTTGGAGCCAATGCTTCAGAAAACCCACTGCACCAAAAATAAGAGAAGGATTAATGCTTGTGGTATTAAGTATCACCACGTGATCCAGAATGAGTAGATAAATGGCCATATTTTTTAGACTATTATTTAAATGCAACTTCAGAATTTTTAACCACTCATTGGAAAGCCAGAGAGAAACACAGACCTCAGGCAGAGAAAGACCACCATTTCCAATCTACAGCTTTCTCTCCCCAGTGTGTCATAAAGCCACTCTGAGCACACCCTGTATTCCGGGATCCACAACTTCATCTCTTGCCTCTCTACTGCTCATTCAAAGTTACCAACATGTCCACCACAACCCTAAGCCATGCTCTAAAAGCTCGTAAGTATTCTTGGTAGATTATCTAAGACTAAATAGCCAGAAGGATTAGGAAGAAGGAGGCCTGAGAAATACACTGTCATTTCGTCATCACAGGTAGACAGCTGTCAATGTCTGCCTTCCCAGCATCCGCCGGAACTAGCCGCAGCCCCTGCTTGCGGTCTGGGTGGGCCTTCCGGTAAGGGGATAGGCAAAACGACCCAGCCAACTTGTTCTTCCAGGAATTTGAATCTCCAGGGAAAGAATGTCCGGATGGAAACAACTGTAGCTGATTCATCCTAATATAAGTCCTGAAAAGTCTATCACTTACTTGCCCAATATTCAGAGCCCCAAAGCTGCTCAGCTTCCTCTCTGAGGCCAACTTATACACCATTCATGCTTTTCCTTCAATTTCAGAAGTTGCAGGATAGCCTTCCAGTGGATTCCTTTTTGGCTGAAGTAACCAGAGTTGGTTTCTGTACCCCAACTGATAAATACTCTGACATGAATTTCTAAACATAAACAATCTCAAACAAGGCAATGATTACACGAACAAATGCAACTGTGTTTGCCTTTAGGTTCCCAAAACAGAAGTGATCTCATCTCCAAATGCTGTTTATGCTGTATATTCAGCTGCAGCCCTGGGATTAACTCTTCTTCTTCCATCTTCCAGCCCCAGAGCTCTAGGAACTCCACTGACAGAAGATAGCACTGACAAAGGTCACTCACCCACACTGTCAGGGTTCAGGGCAAGGGCCACTGGATACTTGTGTGAAACAGATTTATGCTCCTCTAACCCACTCGCAGACCCCTCAAATGATGCACTGGGGCAAGGAGAGCTGGAAAAGAACCAGTGGATGGCTCGCCACACCTCCATGGCACAACTAGATTCAAGTCTTCAAACGCACCTAATACCTGCTGAATCACTTTATATTCTTTTGTTCTTTGTATGAACATTGCTCCTCCCTTCCTGACACACTCTGGAGCCCTTTCTACTTCTACAGTTGATGCAGGTCAAAAACAAACACCATTCCACAGAGAGGCCCTTTGGAATCGGGACTAAATCTCACTGACTTTCAAAACCTCAAGGCCAAACACAGTGTCTGCATGAAGTACCTGCTCAGTGAACTTGTTCATTTTGCAGGATGACTGAACCAATTAATCAATCCCAGAATATACACAGGCACTTCTGGATCCCCACTGCCACTATCCTCCTCCCTCCCCGCAACCCTTCCCTTCCTCCTCTTTTATCTCCTCCTCCTCATCATCATCCTCATAGCAAACATTGACACAGCACCTACTCTGTGCCAGGCTCTGTTCTCAGAATCTATGTGTATTAACATTCAATCTTATAACAGCCCTAGGAGGTAGTCACTCTCATCATCCCAATTTTACAAATTAAGAAATAGTCTAGAGATGTTAGGTAACTTGCCCAAGTTCACCCAGGTAGAAAGTAGGAGAGTAAGAAATCAAAAACAGGCTATCTGGCCACAGTCTCTCTGCTCTCGACTATTATACTGCACTATTATGACAAGAATATGCCAGGTCAAGTCCACTTCAATGCCTGAAGAGGGGAGATCCTGCCTTTATCCCCCACAGCACTTGCTACAGCAGATGCCAACTAAATGGCTCAAGATGGACATGATTCATTCCTATTCCTTCCAACACCTGCTACAAAGGGACTCAAGAAACAGTGAAGGAAAATCAATTACACATTTATTATAAATATATTGATATATTGTACCCTGAGTACCTCAGATGCTTACCCAATCTTATATTCATAAATTACAGTTATTAACCAAGTCCACTGAGAGACACTTAATGAAACGTAACACACATTAGGCCAAGCTGAAGGTACTCTTGGAACAACTTATTTTTGGATGGCATGAGATTTATCATTTTTAATTTTATATCTAAAAACAGACAAAAGGAAGAAGATACACATACTGCACTTCAAAAGTATGATGATTTTGAGAAGGAAAGGCTTTTCATAAATTATGGTTTGATGGGGATTGAAACAGAAACTTCAATATCACTTACTGTCATTAATACTGCAACTAACCAAGAGTCACCTGGGTGGCTCAGTCAGTTAAGTGTTAGACTCTTGATTTCAGCTTAGGTCATGATCTCGGGGTTGTAAGACTGAAACCCACATCAGGCTCTCTGCTGAGTGTGGAGCCTGTTTGAGATTCTCTCTTCCCTCTGTCCTTCCCCCTGTGCATGCGCTTTCCTTCCCTCTCTCTCAAATAAATGAATAAATCTTTTTTAGAAAAGGGGGGGCGGGGTGTGGGAGGCGCCTGGGTGGCTCAGTCGTTAAGCATCTGCCTTTGGCTCAGGTCATGAACTCATGGTCCTGGGATCAAGTCCCTCATTAGGCTTCCTGCTCATCCGGGAGCCGGCTTCTCCCTCCTCCTCTGCCCCTCCCCCTCTTCCAGTGCACATGCGCACACGCTCTGTGTCTCAAATAAATAAATAAAATCTTTAAAAAAGAAATACTGCAACTAACCAATTAAAGGAAAAGCTAAATCAACAGCATCCAGTACAAGTAAACAGATACATTTAAGAGATTAATCCTAAGATATTTCAATTTGGCAAAGTTAGCAGAGTTGGCCCTTAAGAGCAAAACAAAAGGAAAAGAGTTCTTTTAAGTGTTCCCTAGAAACAAAATATCAAGATCAAAAACAGTTTCTAAATATTTTATTTTATCCCTTGCATGAAATACCAGAAAGAACCTGTACTTCATTGCTTGTGAAATGGAATTCAACAACTTATGAGTTTTATCTCCCTCAGTTGGCCCATCCTAGTAAATAGCCAAACACCTGCACAGCTGCTCGAGCCAGCAGAGATACAGAGAAGGGAAAAATACAAACATACATGTATATGCCTTAGCCAGCCAGCCACTGTCTATGACAACTAAGCCAAGTTCGTTGCTTATTTACACTATGATATGTACAAGATTACCTGCCAAACAGGAACACAACCTTTCTGTCATGAATGTTTGAGCCAGTGTGCCAAGTTAACTGGTGGCAGTGGGACGTGCCCTTGCACAGTGGCCAGTGGACAGAATGATTCCTTTCACAGAAGTTCACGCTTTATTGTTTGGGGCTGTGTTCTTCTGTCCCCGTGTCCTCATCAGCTCATGTGCCCACCCATTCAACCAGCATTTATGGAAGACCTGCTTCAGTGTGACATTTCTTCAGCTGAACCCAGCCTCTGATAAAACATCAGATACAACAATTCTTCTCAGCCTTGCAATCAAGAAACTGCAGGCAGTGGACTCCACAGCCCTGGAAACAATGAGAAAGCTAACAAGCAGAAGGGGCTTTGGGGCCTGAAGGGGGAGTGGAAAAAAAAAAAAAAAAGAAGAAAGAAACAGTTGGAAAGATGCTCTCCAGTCCCAAAATAGAAATGCTGAGAGGTCGCCGCAGATTTCAATCTGCTAATCTGCAGAGTCACATTACTTTGTTCTGATATGAATCAGTGAGGCATTGTTTCATATCCGCCATGTATTTCCACTGCCCCAAACACAGGCACCGCCTCCTGAGGAAGCCTGCCTGCAGGCTACCTGTTACCCCCTGGGAAATGGGGGGGGGGGGCTGTGGACAGCTCCAGGGACCACACAAGCCCCTGCCCAGCTACTGGCCAAGGGCCAGGGAATGTTTGGTTCAGACCTGTGGGAGGCTATTCCCCCATGTTCAAATGCATAAACACAGTGCTGAGGGCTCTCAAGTGATTAAATGGGAAACACCAAGGGCAGGGGAGGGGCACTGAGCCTTTTGGAACTCAGCTTCTGCCTATATTACCTGCACCCTGACTCTTGCTCATCCCCAATCTCAAACTCCCCCGGGGCTACAGGAGTTACCTACTGGACTCTAATATTAAAAACATCACCACCACCTCCCTCAAAAAAACAAAAAAGAAAAGCAAAGAAACAATCCAGGACCTTTCCACCCAAATGCATTTCCAAGTAGATAGTGCCGTGGGGTTTTTTCTTGACAATTTTAAATAATTTCATGACTATATATGGCTCTCAATTATTCAGAGGATGTTAAATAAGTCTCTAGAAAGCCCACCAGGATTCTTTGAGCTATTAGTTTCACTTACTTTCCCGTACCCAACATGCAGTTGCTAATAAGAAGTAGAAAGAGTCATTTTTCTTCGCACTCCCTTTCCCTGAATGGTCAGGCCAATAAATACTGAAATGATCAACATATGGGCACCACAGAGAAGTCCAAAAAGAAACATGGCAGGTCACGTAATCTGGAATTATCATGAGGACATAGAACTAGAAATAATTCTTGCCTTATGAAGGCCAACTCCCTCCTCAGTCCTCCTAAAATGGATGCTATGGATTGGGTGGTGGTTTCCTAGGACCTTATTCATTTGCTATGAAGATCAGTTATCTTTTTGCCTAAAATGAGAGAAGGTTTGTCTCTCTAATACCACCTTGCCATTAATTAGAGCTTTGTTCAGTAGTTCTAGATCTTTACTGAGCTACTCTGTGAATGGCATGGCTCTGGACCTGTAGGACACAGCACAAACAAGACACAGCTCTACCCTTGTGGGGTTCTGGGCATAGCTGGAGGGGCAATCATTAATTACATCAATAGCTACTTAATTACAACTGTGATGTAGTTTTTAAAGAATATAATTTGTGAAAAACATTTTAAGACTTAGAGTTAGGGAGGAGAGGGAAAGTCAGCAGTGAGGGTTAATGTCTCACTGTGGGGCATGTCTGAAAAGGAGCATTCTACCTAATTTTTATTTATTCTCTGAGAAAGTGACTTGAGTTTTATGTCACAGTCACAAGTCACCTGTGCAAGATGCACAAAATGATGCTAAATCAAAATACTGAAGAAAAGTCTTCAATGTTGCACATTTCAGAGAGTCTTTCTGTGCACAGCCCCAAATTATGAAGGAGGCATTTGGCCTGAGGCTTGTCCTTGATGTCATCCTTCTGTAGCTTCTGTCAACACCGAATTTCCATGCCCTCTGAGCTCCTCCAAGCTCTACCCACCCCTCTCCATCGTCACAGGACACTGACTCCTAAGCTCATTTCTACTAATTCCAGCAGAAACAATAACTGATAATGTAGGTATTGAGTGACAATGCTTGGGTCTGAATTATTTGCATTTTAAAGGAAGATTCCAGGAGACTAAGAGAAATCTTTCAGATTCTAGAAATTAAAATGGAAAAAATGATGTCTGCTTGACCCAACAAATCCTGCCTTGGATAGAGAGTCCTCCAAACTGTTTGTGCAATCCTAATGCCTGGGAAGAAATGGGTCCACTCCCTGAGTTCTCCCTCGCATACATGCAAACTGCCATTTCTTTTTTGTTTGTTTGTTTTTTAAAGATTTTATTTATTTAAGAAAGAGAGAGGATGAGAGAGAGAGAGAGCATGAGAGGAGAAAGGTCAGCGGGAGAAGTAGACTCCCTGCCAAGCACGGAGTGCGGTGTGGGACTTCATCCCAGGACTCCAGGATCATGACCTGAGCGGAAGGCAGTCGCTTAACCAACTGAGCCACCCAGGTGCCCCAAACTCTCATTTCTATTTGGGCTTATTTCTACCACACTAGACCCCGGAACAACTAAGGGACAGGAAAACATGTGAAGCCTGTATGTATGTATTTATTTATTTATTTTAAGTCCAAAACTTTATTTCAAAAATCCTCATAAGCAAAAGTAAGTTGGGGAAAAAGAATTCATAGCATACATGACAAAAGACCAATTTAAAAAAGGGAACGTAGGGCCAAGGGTATGAAAAGAATGCAGAGGAGAAGGAATAGCAATTGATCAATAAGTATCTTAAAAGATGCTCATTCTCAGTATTGATTTTAAAATAACTTAAATCATGACACATCCATACAATGGAATACTCAGCAGTAAAAAGAAATGGAATGCAGTACCAATATACACAATCATCTGGATCAATCTCCAGAGAATTACATTGAATGAAGAAAGCTAATACCAAAAAGTTGAATGCCTTGATTGCATTTGCGTAACATTCTTTTGTTTGTTTGTTTTACTGAGATGTAATTCACATACCACACATTTCACCCAGAATGTACAAGTCAATGGGTTTTGTTTTTTTAATATACTCACCGTTTTGCTGCTATTACCACAACCTAATTTGAGAACATTTTCACCACGTCAAAAAGAAACGCTACCTATTAGCAGTCCCTCCAAATTACCACCTCCCCCTTTTCCCAAGCCTTAGGCAACCCCCAGTGTACTTTCTAGTCTACCCCCAGTCTGTCTTTCTGTGTTTGCCTACTCTGGATATTTCTTATAAATGGAATCATGCAACACGCGGTCTCTTGTGACTGGCTTCTTTCACGCGGCATGTTGTCAAGCTTCCCCCATTCCGTGGCATGCATCAGTGCTGCATTCCTTTTTATTGCCATTCCAAAATGTGGTAGGGAATCATGACTAATTCTCCAATTTTCAGATTCTTTGATTCTCTGATCCCAACTGGGTATCCTACAGCTCAGTTCAATTCTGACACTAGCTTTCCAGAGGTAACATCAGACTCCACAGGTAGGTACGTATGTATGTGTTTATTAACTTTTTTTTAAACTCTAGTATAACTAACAGAAAGTGTTATAGTAGCTTCAGGTGTATAGTGATTCGACAGTTCTCTACGTAACTCAGTGCTCATCACCATACATACACGTACTCTTAATCCCCTTCACCTATTTCACCCATCCCTCCATCCTCCTCCCATCTGAGAACCAATATCTTCCCTATATTTTTTCATTTGTCTCTTTTTTTTCATGTGAAGCCATTTTAAAATAAAAACTGAATCTAAATCGGCAGTTGGTCAGTACACCAAACTTAGATCACAGATCATTGGGGGCGGGGGGGAAACAAACATATCCAAACATTTAACTCTGACTTTTTTCTCATCCTTTAACTGTGTGCTTTTAAGTGATACAGAATCATTCTTGTCCCAAACACACACACACACACACACAAACTGTCCTTATATGACCTTGGTATAATTTCCTTTTAACAAGGACTTTCCAGGAAGAGAATCTAGTAAGTACCACTATCTTTTCGAATCATCACAACCGCCTCCTGATACCAGAGGACACTGGTATTTTGAATTGCAAAATAATATAAACCAGATTTTAAAAGTTAATCATACACCTTTTCCGTAGCCTAAGCTATATCATTTGTACCCTCTCCTCCTAATCAGAGGAATTTGTAGCTCAGGACCTCATTCCACATGTTGTGTTACCCTATCTAATGATCCTGCAATAGGAACCAGGGGCCCAATGAAAAAGGGAACAGAAATACAGAATATCACATCTAGCAAAAGACTTCCCCTTTCATGTTATACTGGGTCCCTTTGCTCCTGCCCTTCTATCTTTCGTCATCTGATAATATTCGTTTCTATCTGGCTTCACGATGCCAGAGTCCTTCCCATCATACCCATCACATCTGCTTTGTTCTGGAGAACTGCATTTACATTTCCAGTCCTCCAGTTTTGCCAGCCTTGTTCTATATAACTGGCTTTATTTTCTGGTGTTTCACCCACAAACCCACCTGAGAACTAATTTTGTGATCTACCATGATCCAATGCCCAAAATGTTTAAAGGAGAGAGAAATGCTACTTTGTGCATGTAAATGCGCACTGGAGAAGTACATCAGGTTCATTAAGAGGCGAGACACCCAGTGACAGGTGCCAGACCCAAGAGTGATCAGGGAGATCTCGTGCTCCAGCTTAAACCCACTGCCAGAAAAAAATCCACTCCTTCCATGGCCTACAATTGCTGGGTGACATGGTCTTTACCTTCATGTCCAGCCTCAGTTCACATCCTATACCATTTCTCTCTTCGTGTTCAAGCCACTCTGGCCTCTCTCCTATCCCCTCACATAAGCCAAGCTATATTTTGCCTCAGGGCCTTAGCACTTGCTGTTTTCTCTGTCTAGGATGTTCTTCCCACCACTTAAAGCTGCTTTTGTCTTGGATCTCAGCCTAACAGTTATCTTCGAGTCCCCAGAGGGGCCTTCCTTAGCTACTCGATCTAAAATCACCTCCCTATGCCAGCCCAGTTACTCTCAATTCCATCATCTTGTTGCTGAATTTCCTTTAGTATACTTAGTACTTCTGAAATAATCTAGTTTTTTTCCATAGTAGCTGTCCAAGAAATATTTGCATGATAAGATAATTAATTACTAAATTAACTTATGTTTCTGCTCTTTGTATGACTCTCTCCCTTGGTCCATGAAAGTAGTCAAGCCAAACTCTCTTGGAAAAATCTTGCTTTTCACAGTTCAAAGTGAAGTTTCTAGCAAGACATTTTCTTTCTGATATTTTTTCCCTAAAACCTGAGTTCATTGAAGATATTAGCTAAGTGCCCTTAAAGACAACAAAGGGATATGGGTAAAAATTAATTGACATTGGCAAAAAAGATGGAGTGGGGCAGTGACAGCCGACCTGCCACTGAAGATTCATATTCCTTTTCCACAGAAGAACTGTGGAATAATAGAACTGATGCTGGGAAGTATCTGCTTAGCCAAGGACACATTTCCCAGTTCCCTCGTGCACCTAGGTGAGGCCATAGCAACGGTTCTCATCAATGGAAAGTGAGAGGAAGTGTTGTGTGTCCCATCTGGCCAAGGGTTCCATCCTCCATATTCTTTTCATCCTTCCACATGGTGCGAAGCAAAGGACTTTGAGTCCCTGAAAGATGGTGAATTTGTAAGATGGAAACAGCCCAGGGCCCTGACTCAGTGCCTAGAGGGGAGCTGTCCAGCCAGACTATCCGCATTCAACAGTGCATGAGGAAATACAATACATTTATTATGTTAAACAGAGGCTCATGGGTGTGTTTCAACAGTTGTCCACCATGGCCAGTATAAGTCGGGTGGGGCTGGGAGACACAATAAGAGGGAGGGACCTTACCACCCCCTCGTGACAATGTCCTAAGGATGTGGCAAAGTGTGTATGGGGGGGGTGTGCTATGGCAAGAAATCTGAACTCTATGCCCAGATCCCTCTATTTGCAGTTAGAGGCCATTTATTTGTATTCCAAGTACCTTAGCCATAAGCCTTCTCCATTCTAGTACAACCCTGATAAGGAAAAGGGCCTCTAGAACAGCTGAGATTATATTTTCAGTAGTCCAACAGATGAGCGCTCCAACTCGAATTTAAATTAATTTTTTAAAATAATCATGTAATATTTCTTACTTGTCTACATTTTTGGGCTGAAATTTCTACCAGCTACATTAGTTGAATAAACTAATAGAGATTAGCAACCCCACAGTCACAGAGGCCAAAAAGCAAAAACAAAACACTCTTAACCAAAAAAAGTATAAAATTTATAGAATTCAGCTAATCATCACTCATCCGAGGCCACAGCAGGGATTATCTGCTGACTGGAGCAAGCCTGTGCAAGATGGCGATGAAGGAAGATCCTGAACTCACCTCCTTCCACAGACACACCGAATCCTCAGATACACATGGAACAGTTTCCTCCAGGAAAAGACCTGATAACTAGCTGAGCAGCTGCTTCCCATCAGCGAATAAGAAAAGAGCCAAAAGGAGGTATGGAGGATAGGCTGAGACTTGGTACCACCATAAACTCCACCCATGGTGAAGCAACCCACAGTCAGAAGGGAACTCAAAACCCGGAGCTATTCCCTAAGAAATCAAGTTTACACCCCAACATGGGGCACTCCAGTGTTTAAGACCTGAACCTGAAGGAGACAATCCTGCAAATATCTGGCTTTGAAAACCAATGGAGTGCCCATCCACAAAACCAAAAGGCTATAGCCAACAAATCTTCTTAAAAGGCTTGCGTGGCCTCACTCACCCCAGGGCCCAGGGCAGGAGCAGCCATCTGAAATACAAGCAGACTTCACGTCAAAGAGATTCACTTGCTAATCTGAAAGCCTCTGCCTGAGGGGACAAGAACTACTAGGATACCCTGCAGGATGGAGGTGCTGGTGAGCGCCATTTTTTCCTGCTCTCCTTCTCCCTTGCTAAAGCCAGTGGGGGCTTTTTTTCTATTTCTTTTTTTTTTTTTTTTAACTCCAGACTTTCTGTTTTTCTTGGCAGAAAATTAATTATCTAATAAATATGTATTGCCATCTTAACCTTCCAAGGAGCAGGTGCCACCTCTTTTTTTTTTTTAATTTTTCCTTGGAAGGTGCCATCTTCATGCTCTCCATCTGACACGCTCTGCAGCACCAGGATCTCCTAGAATGGAGCTTTTGGACACATCTAGGTCCCAGTTTCTGCAACTGCAGCCAAGGGGACACCCTTTGATTGCCTGGCTGTGGAGTCTGGCAGGGTTGGGGGGATGACTTGTGTCCTTGGGTCCCATGGGAGTATAACAATGGGAATGAGTGCTTGGCAGGCCACCAGCCCCAGGGCACCACACAGAGAGCAGCCTGAAACACACTCCTGGTCTGTGAAAGAAGCCTAGTTGCTTGTCTTGGAGCTTCAGCCTGAGGGGCACCTTCGGGATCAGCACACATCCAGAGGCTACCGAGGAGCTCTCACGGAATGCACACTGGCAGATGCCATCTTTGTGCTTTACCTATGTCTTCCTACAGCTCACAGGTGTCTCTCAGAAAGGTGCTTATAGAGACGCCTGGGTGGCTTGGTTGGTTAAGCAGCTGCCTTCAGCTCAGGTCATGATCCCAGGGTCCTGGGATTGAGTCCCACATCAGGCTCCTTGCTTGGTGGGGAGCCTGCAACTCTTTCTCCCTCTGCCTGCTTGTGCCTTCTCTCTGTCTCTGTCAAATAAATAAATAAAATCTTAAAAAAAAAATAAAGAAATAAAGAAAGGTGCTTATATACACATTTGGAGCCCTTATTTTTATGACAGTAGCCTAGGGGACACCTCCAAATCACCTGATCAGGTGGCCCTACAGGACTGTACATATTTGCATACTTTAAAAGCCATTGTCTGAGGATCTGACTTCCAATAGGCCTGAATCTAAGTATGGACCAAGGTCCTCCCTTTGGGATGTGGTCAGGTTTTGGCACATCCTCAACAAATGGGAGCTATTAAAAATAAAATAGACTGCTTAGACAATCACAAAGATTCAAGAAATAACCAAGAGCTAGAACAGAGTTGAAAAATAAAGTTCACTGCCTCATGAGACCACTCCTTCAAGACTGGGAAAGGGGGCTGTTTCATCTGATACATAGAAACAAACAGAGAGAGTCAAGCAAAAAGAGTAAACAGAGGAGCATGCTCCAAATGGAAAAAAAAAAAAAAAAATTAAAAATCTCAGGAAAAAAACCTTTACAAAATGGAGAGAAGTAATTTGCCTGATAAAGAGTTGAAAGTTATGGTCATAAAGATATTCACCAACTTGGGAGAATGGTGGAATAAGTATATTGATGTTTTGACGTTTTTTAAACACCTTTATCTGTATTACTGACACACACTACTCAATTACCTAATAAATATGTATTGAACACCTCCTATGCGCCAAGCACTTTCCTATAAGCTTGAGATACATCAGACAAAGCTAACAAAAACACCACCCCCACAAAGCTTAGATTCATATGGTAGTAAATATATATAGTTCATTATTTTTAGAATAAACTGAGTTGATATATAGAACTGATAAGATGATAAGACTTGGTTAGATTCGTAGTAACTTTCTAATATTACATAAAAATAATCCATGTTATTTTTTAATTGTTAAGTAAAAGCTCTAACTACCAAATGAAATGCACTATTTTTTATTTAATGTGCAAACAAAAACCAAATAGTGGTCCTTAAAAGCCAACATTAAGAAAAGTTGACCCAGACAATAGAAATTGTTGCTGCTGTTAGGTAAAATAAAAATAAAATATATAAAGGGAAGGACATTTTGAGGACAGTTTTGATGGGAAAAAAAAATAACCAAACAAAAAACCTTTGATATAAAGAGTCAGCTAAGAAATGCAGTTCTGAGGGAGTTTGAAAGTCCAGTGTCAGTTAAGAATACTTAATGCCAAGACCCTACATCCACTCAGAAAGTCCATAGAAAAATAAGCCAACCTTTCCAGAAGGCCCAATGTTATGCGTCATCTCCACAGACCACTCACAAAAGAAGGGAAGGGAAATTAAAGTCAAATCAAAAGAGCCCCAGAGTCAGCGCACAGCAGCCTCCAAATTAAGACTGTGTCTGACTCATAAGAACAGAAGTGCTTGCTCTAGGGCTCAGGTTTGAAATAATCGCCTTTTGTTATCCTTCCCACCTTTACTTCATTTCTACTCCCAACAGAGAGAGCCCTTTTCTCCTTCCCTCTTATATTCCTACTCTCATTCACTCAGGTGGTTACAATAGCAATCTTTCATTTTTTAAATACACCTAAATCCACAATCCAACAAGATCCCCATCCTGAGACCAAATCCAGATTTCCAGATTGACATGTCCACTTGAATGCCTCACGTGTACGTGTAACATCTAAAACTGAGGCCATTATCTTCCCCCACCCAGCCTATACGTCCTTCAGATGTTTCTCATCAGTAGCCTCTCTATCCACCCAGAAACCTGCAGTCAACCTTGATATTTCCCCTCTTTCATTTCCACTTACATAAAATCAATCCCCAATTTAAACAATTATTCCTTTGAAATTCCCCTAACATCTGCCCACTTCTCTTCATCTCCACTTACCCAATAGAGGCCAAAATTGCTTAACCCTGACCACACCCTAGGAGGCCCGTGCTCCAGGGACAAAATCCAAAATCATTTCCCAAGCCTATACTGCCCTACACTCTTCTAGCTTCATCATGCTCCGTCCCAATCTTTTTCAGGTTTCTGGAAGGTACCCATTTTCTTGTCATCTCAAGCATCACATATGAGGCTCCCGCTGTATTCATTTCTCTCCTGTGACCATTTTCCCATTGGCCAACTCTTTCATCTGTCTCAGCTCCCTGCCCTCTCAGCACACATCAGGTGAGGTCTCTATACTATGCTTCCATTGCACACTGTTCTTTTCCTCCCTCCCATTTATTATAATAAATATAATCGATTCATTATGTAATTATTTGTTCATTGTCTGTTTTCCTTGATAGAAAATTTCAAAAGGGAAGAAATAACCATGTCTGTCTTGATCCCTGTTGACACATATTGGAAACATAATAGGCAGTTGAAGAACTGATAACCTCATTTTCACTCACTCTGTAGGATTCTCTCAGCTCTGAACCTCCACTCTTGGCTCAGCCTGGCCCCTGTGATGGCATTAGTCCACCCTCAGCACTCCATCAGTAATAAACTAAAACAGATCCTCCCTGAATCCTTACAAATTAATCCAGAATCACTCACCACCCTGCACATAACTGCAGATCATGAGTCTGCTCCCTCATTTTGATGTCCATCTCCTGAAAGGTGGTTTACATGTAATCCATGTACACAAAGTCAGTGTTAGGGTAAGATAAACCTCCTAACTCACAATTATGCTTGATAACTATATGGTGTTGCCCAGTGTCAGTCAAGAAGACATTTTAATACATTACCCAAGTCATTAAGCTTATTATTCATAAAGGTTAAGTGGCTTGTTGAAGATCTCAAAGTTAGTGATGGAGCTGGTACTGGAGTCCAGTTTCCTAGACTCCCTGCCCATGGCTCCTGACAACTGGTTGAGTCAGCCCTGTGCTGAGATCTGGGGGAAAGAAGTTGACCCAAGAAACACCATCCAGAGTAAAGGGCCACATCACATCCATGGCCATAACTCAAATTTTAGTGGTATCTAAGGAAGGGGACTTAGGGATAAAAGATATGGGTAAAGGGATTCCTTTCTTACACCATCATCTTCTCCTCCTTGTCCTTCAACACCTTGTTCAAATATAACTTCCTTCTCTGAACACTCCCTGGACTAACTATGGGGCCCCCTTCAGCAAACAACATTGACTGGGTTCCCTGCCCCTTGCCAGGACCCAAGAAAACAAAAAGATCAGGAGACCTGGCCCTCCAGAGCCTGTTGGTGTCCACCAGAGCTTGTCCAATTCTGCTCCAGTACACATCTCACTGAGTACGAATATTTGCTTATCTCCATCACTGAACTGAAAGGGTTTCAAGGCTAAGGACTTCATCTCTCCCCCAGAATGCCTCCCTCCCATTCTGAGTTCAGAAGTGTCACAAAAGAAAAGAGATGAAGGAGAAAGGGCAATAGTCAGAGGTGAGTTTCATGGTTTCACATCAAACCACTGGAACCAGGACACTGACCACTAGTTTTCTCCATTGTAGGTTTGACTTTGTGCACAGACATTTTAAACAAACGCCTAACTTCCTACTGCTTGCTAAGTTCCCTGAGGGTAAGAACCCTATCGATCTAATTGCTAGAACCACAGTTTATCTACCTTGCTCAAAGGCCACAATGTTCCCCGCATTTTGCAGAACTTAATGGAATTCTAACCCACATGTTAGGAACAAATTACTAGCATAATATGCATTCATGCGATATGAAATTACAGCAGGAAGCTCCAAGCCCACCACAATGAGCTGTTGCACGAAGCAAGATCGTCTGCTTTTGCATATTAATGTTTTAAAATGTTGGGACTTCTCGTTCATTCATTTTGACATCTGCAAGTGCTTGCTGGCAGAAGAAGCAATAGTAGTCACCTAACCTAATTCCATTCATTAAATTAACCTCTTTCTTTAATATTTGGAAAATATCATTCTTTGAGGCTGGGGGAAAAGAAAAGTCCAATTCATGAAATCAACATTCTGAGGAAACCTACCCTGGAATTCACGGCTGTAAAAAATATATTTTTTTTACAGTCACCGACAACTCCATTTTTGTTGTAAATGCCCGCCAACAAAGCCTTCTGAATGCTGTGGAAGCTAGTAGGGGCCGAGAGCATGCTAAATCGCATTTGCCTGGGTCCCCAGAAGAAGCCCTAAAAAAAGATAAAGATACATTGCATGTCCCAGACTCAAATCCTAACCAAAAAACAGCAATGTTGTGGTCTTAAGTTGTTGACCAAGTAGCCTTCGCCCACTTGAGATGACCTCAGTCTGCCTGAGTTGGAAACCCTTTTTCTTGTAGGATGAGTGATTTTCTAGCCAAAGGAAGGTTTGACATTACAGACAGAGATGAAATAACTCACACTTATTATACTCTTATGTTATATTTAGGATTAAATTTTGTAATCATCAGGATACTCTGGATGCATGTGACACTTAACTGTTCATAAAACAGGAACATCTGACATTTAAAAATCTGATGGATTTTCTTCGTAATTTCAATTTAAAATGTACATGACTTTAGACTTAACAGCCTGAAGATGAATGTATATCATTTAATTTACCATTTATGCATTTATTTAATAATTACTAGGCACATTCGTTGTACCCAGAACTTGAAGAATACAAAGGAGTTAATATAGCATTTTAGGGCTTCAAAGGGCCCTGTTCTAAAGAAGTCTATGTACTCGTGTTATGGGTTGAATTGTACACCCCCCAAACTTCCTATGTTGAAGTCCTAACACCCAGCATCTCATAAAGCGATCTTATTAAACAGAATCATTGCAGCTGTAATTCAAGTAGGATGAGGTCATGCTAGAATAGGGTGGGTCCCTGACCCATGTGACTGGTGTTCTTCCAAAAAGGGTAGCACCTCGGGGCACCTGGGTGGCTCAGTGGGTTAAGCCTCTGCCTTTGGCTCAGGTCATGATCTCAGGGTCCTCGGATCGAGCCCCGCATCGGGCTCTCTGCTCAGTAGGGAACCTGCTTCCTCCTCCCTCTCTCTGCCTGCCTCTCTACCTACTTCTGATCTCTGTCAAATAAATAAATTAAATATTTAAAAAAAAAAAAACTCTGATTTCTGGGCTCCAGAGCTGTGAGATATTAATTTCTGTTGTTTGAAGTCACCCTGTTCATGGTACTTTGTTAGGGCAGCCCAAGCAAAGAAATACAACTGGTTCTTTACCCCTTGTCTCTTAGTTCCAACCCAGAGTTCTCTCTCCTGCTCTGTGATGCTGAGGTGGGGACCGCAACATTTATGTCATTTACTCCCTTGTCAGCTGGCATCCTCTAAGGCTGTGCCAACACAAGGCCCTAGAGAGAGAGTGGAAGGTAAGAGGAGGGAGAAGGGACTTCTTTCTGGTGTCAACTTTCTGCCAGTATCATACCAACGACAGCACTAGTTGGCTTAGGTCCCCAGCTTTTCTCTACCCTTCCAACACCAGCCATCCCCAGACCCCCTCAGATGTGTTGGCAGCTGGGCCACACCCACCTGGCAGTCAGAGTACCCATCTCTGCGGGCCCTAGTGTGCTCTTGGGTCTTCTCAAGAGATCCTGGCTAATTTAGCTTACAATCCCCATGAACAGACAAATATATAAGGAGTCAAAAATATAAGCAAGTCAAGATTTACCATAAATAGTGTTAGTAATGGTACAAGTAAACATTCTCAATTTGATGTTGCTGAGAATATAAATGAATTCATATTTTCTGCAGGGGAGTTTGGCAGAATAAATCAAAAGATAAAATATACACAGCTTGAGCCCCAAAATCCCACTCCCAGAAATCCATCCTAAGAAACTAATCAGATAAATCCTCAAGATTTATGTACAAAGATGCCCATTGCAATGTTGCCTATAATAGTAAAAAAAAAAAATCTAAAACAAAAATACCTAACAACAAAGAACTTGTCAGTTAAATTACGTAATACCTGTGTGCATACATGCACACACACATAGCGTATCCTGGGTAACTGTTAAAATTATGTAGCTCTGTATTTCTCAACATGGAAATACAGCCGTATTACAGACTGTTGAGTGACAAAAGCAGATTTCCAGACACTAGTTATAGCATGAAAACAAAATATGGAAATTAATTAATTATTTTGTACCCAATGATTACAAACAGTAATTATTTCTGGGTAATAGGAATTTAGGTGATCAGGCAAAGTGGCCATTGCTGGGGGCAAAGGGAAGTGTTCTATTAATGATAATCACAGTAATACTTAGAACACTGCTTTAATATCAATACATAAATTTTTAAGAGACCCAAATAAATAAATTTCAAGTGTTTAGGAAAAAAAGTAATCACCCTGCATTTCTATTATTTAATCCTAATTTACAAGTGTATGCATTCTTTGATTTTTCTCTCTTCTATTATTTCTCTGTTACTTTCATTTTTCAAAGTGATGCTAGGAAACAGCAAAAACATAATTAGCTCATTCATACGCTAGTTCTTTAATGATGTGTTTAATTTGTCAACCAAAGGGGAACGGAGAGCAGTCCCTGTGGCGGAGAGTCAAAACTGCCTTAAATACTTTAGCAACTACTGTTTATACAGCTAACAGCATATCTGCAGCTTGCAAAGAAACAAAGAAACAATGGAATTACCTCCTGAAACACAAACTCCTCATGCAATGCAAGAAACATCCTTGTCCAGCCACATGGACAATGGAATCTAGAAAAGAAAGAGGACTACTGCACCCAAAATGCAAAAATGGGTATCAAAGTCCACTGAGTGCTTTTGCTCCTGCCCTGGGCGTCTGCAGCTCACAGGCTGCCACTTCCCAGTCCCATGAATCTTTAGAATAGGCAAGAGCAACTGCTTACTGGGAAAAGACCACCGCCCCCTTACGTGAGCCCTCATCCTCACTCCTTAAGACAATTTCACTCACAAACCCCAAGTGCATACTAGAAACCTAAAAATAACATTGCTCGTTGGAATTTAAAGGCTCAAAACTGAAAATTTCCCAGGCTTCACTCCAGTAATATTGAAAATGCAGATTCTTTTTTCTATACCAACAGAAGCTTGGGGAATTGGGACTGAAGGCAGTGAGGTCCAGGAATCCATCTGCTCCATGCTATCCTGGGGAGAAGCAGTCACTGCTATTTTGGAAGTTTCAAAACGCTTGGCAAGAGTCTCATAAAAGGACACAATGAATGCTAACACAATACCAGAGAAATATCCAGGAATTGAAAACCACAAACCAGGTAGAATGATCCAGGAATCTTCAAGTCACCTGGAACAACACTGGCAAATCAAAGATATACCAACTCACAAAAATGAGTTTTAACTAGCACCCTTTTTCCTGGTGTAGTTCACTGACCATATAGAAGAGTAAATTACAGCTTAAGTTCATTATTTTCCCCATCATAATTTACACCATCAACCAAAGTTGTTTTTTTAATGTTGTAATTTTATTTTTTTTCAGTGTTCTAAGATTCATTGTTTATGCACCACACCCAGAGCTCCATGCAATACATGCCCTCCTTAATACCCACCACCAGGCTCACCCAACCCCCCACTCCCCTCCCCTCCAAAACCCTCAGTTTGTTTCTCAGAGTCCCCAGTCTCTCATGGTTTGTCTCCCACTCTGATTTCCCCCAACTCATTTCTCCTCTCCTTCTCCCAATGTCCTCTGTGTTATTCCTTACACTCCACAAGTAAGTGAAACCATACGATAAAGTTTTCTCAATATCTCCCATGTTTAAAGCACCACAGTAGGGCTTTGTCTCAAGAAATCTTGCCTTACAGTTTAGTCAAGGGGGAAAGAAGTTACAAAAATTGTGCAATAAGTTAAGAAAATAAAATAAACAAAAGGCATAAATATTACAAAGGAAGGAGTAAAACTTCATTAGCAGATGATATTATTATGTATCAAGAAAATCCAAAGGAACTTATCTATAAATAACTATTAACATAATATGTGACTTAAGGGTAGGAAACAAGATACAAAATTAGTATATAAAAACCAGTTGTGTTTCTATATACTATAAATCAATCAGAAAAAGATATTTTTAAAATAATACCATTCATATCGATATAAAAAAATCAGATACATAGGACTAAATTTAACAAGATACATGCAAAAATTCTACACTGAAAACATTACTGAGACAATGAAAGAAAACCTAAGTAAATTGAGAGATATACCATAGGCAATGATTGTTAAGACACCAATTCTCCCAAATTTACCCGAAAAAAATTTACATTCAACAAAGTTCCAGGTAAAATCCCAGCAGCTTTTTTTTTGGGGGGGGGGTAGAAATTGATGAACTCATTCTGAAATTTATATGGGAATTCAAAGCCAGGAAAATGTTAAAAGAAAAACAAAGGTGGTAGGTTTAAAATATCAGACTTTAGACTTACCATAAAACTATAGTAATTAAGACAATAGTTAAAAACCTTCAACAGGCGCTTTAAAAGAGAAAATATCCAAATAGACAATAAGTATATGAAAATGTGTTCAACATCATTATTCATCATGGAATTAAAACCACACGCCTCATTAAAATCACAATGAGATACCACTACACATACAATAGACTAAAAAGATGTATACCATCAAATGATAGCAAGAATGTCAATCAACTCTCATGCATTTCTGGTGAGAATGGAAAATGGCACAACTCCTTTGGAAACTGTTTGATGGTTTCCATTAATGTTAAACATATGCCTACCCTATAACCTAGCAATCCATTCCTAGATACATGTGCAAGAAAAAGAAAGATTTTCTCAAGAATGTTTATAGCATCTTCTTATAATTGTGAAAAACTGGAAACAATCCAAGTATCTACCAGCAGGAGAATGTATAAACAAACTGTTATATATTCATACAAGGGAATTCTACACAGCAATTTAAAAAAAAAGAAGAACAAAAACAAACTATTTTTTTAAAAGGCTTTATTTATTTGACAGAGAGAGAGACGAGAGTAGGAACACAAGCAGGGGGAGTGGGAGAGGGAAAGTGGGTGGCTCTCAAATCAGGACTCAATCCCAGGATCCTGGGATCATGACCTGAGCCAAAGGCAGACGCTTAAAGATGGAGTCACCCAGGCACCCCAAAAAGAGCAAACTGTTGATAGATACATAGCGTGGATGAAACTCAAAAACATGATATTGAGCGAAAGTAGCCAGATGCGAAAAGAATACACATTGTATAATACCATTAATTTGAAATTCAAAAACATAAAAACTAACCTATGGTGGTAGAAATCAGGACAGTCATTAATTACCTTTGGTAGCTGACAGTAGTTAGTAACTGGGAAGGAGCATGAGGGGACTTTCTGCAGTGCTGGAAATTTTGTGTCTTGATCTGAGCAGTTGTTGCAAACGAATAGGCATATGTAAAAAAGCATCAAGTTGTACAATTAAAATTTTTACATTTACTATATGTAAATGATATCTCAATATAAAAGAAAGTACAAAAATAACCAGATGGTAGGAGGAGAAAGTTCCAGAAAGGACGTGCCTCTAAGAGGCTACTGGAATGGTGAAATTTCTAGCCAGTAGTGAAGGATGGGGAGAAGGCAGGGATCGGTAAAAGTATTACAGTTAAAATGACCCTTGAGAGAGGGAAAAGATTTGAATCTAAATAAATGTAGTATGAAGGCAAGAGAAGGTAAAGAATATTACAGGAGAGAAAACATTACACATTGCTATGGTTCGACAGTTTATATTTTCCCCCAAGTTCATTTGTTGAAATCCTAGCCTGCCGTAGTGAGACGGGGAGGCGGGACCTTTAGGAGATGCTTAGGTCATGAATGTGAGCCCCAGCAGATGCGATCAGTGCTCTTAGAAAAGGGTCCCTAGAGGGGCGCTCTGCCCCTTCCACCATGCAAGGACACAGCGAGGAGGCCATCTGAGGAAGCACGCTCTCCGCACACCCTGAATCTGCTGGCACCCACGCTCTCGGACTTCCAGCCTCGTATTTATTATGAGAAATAAATGTTTGTGGTCTCTAAGCCACTCAGTTTATAGTATTTTGTTACGATAGCCCAAGCAGAGAACGACACACATTAAGTCATGAAAATCTGAACTGAGTTGGATTTAACAGGAACAGAAGAGACGTGAGTAATATTACAGAGCCAGAGTGGGGCTGAGTTGCCAACTCAAAAAATGGACACCAGAGCTCAGAAGCGAGGTCAGAGCTAACGAGGGCTGGGGAGTCCTCCTCAGGGTGGTGACGTGCTGCACTTGGCTAATAAATATTGGTTGGGAGGATGAACAAATGGACAGACAGTACAGTAGGCAAGAGACGGAAGAAGTTTGAATCAGATTATCAAGAGAAATGTATCAGGTTTAGCCATATAAAACGGCTGGTATTTTACCATTTTTTGACCTTCTAAAAACTGCAGTTTCAGGGACACCTCGGTGGCTCAGTCGGTTAAGTGTCTGTCTTTGGCTCAAGTCATGATCCCGGGGTCCTGGGATCGAGTTCCACATTGGGCTCCTTGCTCAGCAAGGAGTCTGCTTCTCTCCCTCCCTCTGCCTGTCCCCCTGCTTGTGTTCTCTCTCTCTGGCAAATAAATAAATACAATCTAAAAAAGAACAAACGAAGGAAAGAAAGAAAGAAAGTTAGTTGTTGAACATTTAAAAAAAAACAACTGCAGTTTCATCTGACTCAGTCTTAGATAAGGAAAAAATTGGAGTCAAGGGTAACTCTTTGGGCCACTCCTCCATTTAGGAAGGAGAAGAAAAGTCAGAGAAAGCGCAGACAGGGAAACACATAACAATGAAAATAAGAATAAAAGACTCTATGCATTTGGGGAAATGTATTGCCTTAATTTAAAAATGTCCGATTAGAAAAAAACCCTTGCCTAATGACATGAACTAACAATTTGCAGAAGATACACAAAGCCAAAATGCATATAAGAAATGTTCAGCATCACAACAGAGAAATAGCATTAAAACCATGGGTGACCATTCCAACGATTTTTTTTTAAATAATAGTAAAATCTTGCAAAGCTTTAGGAAAACATTCTCACACATTTCTTTCAAAAGTATAAATTCATACAGACTTTCTAGAGAGCAACATATCTGTATATATAAAATTCTCTAAATTTTTCGTATCTTGTGACTCAGTCATTTCACTTCTAGGAATTTGCCCTAGAAATGTATTATGTGCATAATAAAAAAGGCACATAAAGATATATGTAGAAAGATGCTTACCATATCTTATTTATATAAAGTAACCTAAATGTTCAATAATAACTTACATGCCTAATGAAGAATTTAAGAATGTTATAGTTATTTTTTTAATCACCCTTTTATAATGATATTTAATGATGCAGGAGAGAGCTCACCATAAATCTAATCTTCAAAATAACATTTTGAAGTTGTCCCCTTTTTGATGAGGAGGAAAATAAAGGTATCAATAAAAAGAATAACCAAAAGAAAATACACCCAAATCCCCACATGGCAGGATTACAGTACATGTGTATTTCTGCTATTTTGCTTTCTTTTTTGTTTGTAACAACAGCAAGGACTGCCTACAATTTTAAAACAAACTAAACATTATTTATTTTAAAAAAATACATTGCTCTCAGGTTGTCAGGCAGCACTCAAGGCAACCGAAAAGGTATGTGTGAGCCACGCGCACATCTCTTTAAAGGAATGCACAGAGATAGGTCCAACTTTCTAAGGGCACACAGACCTTTCTAGAACTCTAGGAGAAGTCCTAATAATGTGCCTACACAGTCATTTGTCTTCACTTTTGTTTTGCATTAGAAAGCTATTTCAGCAGCAACAGGTCAAAACTACAGTCTCCACCACCATTTCTTCTCCATCCTACATTGTCTCACAGCAGGTGGCACTGGAGTGCCCTGGGCATTCCTGGGATCTGGATAAAAGGAAGTTAAGTTGGGATACATTCAGTTTGAAGCTTCACAGGACATGTTAATGAGACTTCTGATCATTCCATGTATAGTTGAGTTACTGTTTGATGTCCCAGGGTCGATACGGGTTTTCAGGAACGTTCCTACCACCCACTGTGCTGACTCACCCAGTGTCATTTCATAAAGGTGCAAGGCCAGAGGATATGAATGTGTCCTAAAGTGCCCAGCACTGGAAGTGTGTGGGTAGTAGAAGAGAAACAAGGTTTAAAAAGCAAGGAGCCAGAAGCTCATCTCTGGGAACGAAGTTCCAACTACAGCAGACAGTTAGTTCTCATTGAGATTCGCCCTCATTTTTCAGGACTCTGTCTCACTGGAGAAGTACCAAGACAGCGGGTAAACTATTAAACAGATTCAGGGGGAGAAAACGGCACCAGAAGTACAGCATGGTGTCCGTGGGTTGCTTCTCTCGTTTTGACCCACTTATTGGGACAAATTCCCGTTCTAATCTGTAAATTTCTCCCTGCCTTTACTACCTCTGCAGTTCCTGACCTTGGTGTGACAACAGATTCTGAAGCCTTAACAGTCAGACCTAATTTCCTGTTTGTCACATTCACTTCCCTTGAGATCTAAATCATTGTGCCCAAAGCTAGACTGGTGAATTGTATCCTTTCTCATTGGTCTCTTGAGTCTCAGGAATTAGACGTGGCCTTCAAACCTGATTGAACTTTATCAGCAGCGATCATGGCAGTTCCTTAAGAGTTCCTCAACCTCTTCCTGTGGGCATACTGACTTCCACAGAATATTTATTATTTATGTGTATACAGATCTAGGCCCATTTCTACAAAGGACTTGAAGAAGCTTATAAAAAATACACACAATAAACTAGAACAAGGTTATTTAATCAACTATGGACATACAAGCTGTGTATTTTATTTTATCCCTTCACCATTCCATATCCATGTCTTTTTTCCACAGGCCATAGGATGGCTGCTGTATCCCTATATATCACAGTTCCATTCCAGGCAAAGGAAGAAGGGAAAGATACAGCACCATAGACTTCTGCTCAGACTTTTGGTTAGAACTGAGTCCCATGATCACCTTTAGCTGTTAGGTAGCCTGAGAAATTGAGTTTTTAACTGAGCCCATTGCTGCCCTGAACAAAATCAGGTTCTGCTAATAAGAAAAAAAGGGGAGGACACATAGCAACTAGGCAACTGAGAGCAAGTGCCCCATCAAGAAACCAGGTACAAACTGTGTAGATGTTACCAGAAGTATGTGTGGTCTAAAAAGTTTGTCCTTATTTGTCTGTGAACATTTTTATAACATTATATGGTTATATAATCCTATATGATTATGTAAGTCTCCTAAAAACTAAAAATGTAATAACCTAGATAATTACTTATAGAACATCTAGGGATTCCCATTTTCTTCTTTGTTTCTCTCCTCTGAAATTTTCCCCTCCTTATTTAAACCAATAATAAAATCTTAATGATAAATTTAACAGAAATTTGGCAATGTGTGTCAAGACTCAAGAAAATGTTCCTGTTTTGACACACAATTAGGGTTGCCAGATTTAGCAAATAAAAAAAATTGTGGATACCCAGTTAAATTTTAATTTCAAATAAAAATGGACACTTTTTAGTATAAGTATGTACCAAATGTTACATGGGACATACTAATACTAAAAAACTATTCTTGGCTTACCTGAAATTCCACTGTGGCTGGGAATCCTGTGTTTTACGTGATATCCCTATCCATATTACTACCCTGAGACTTCATCCTAAGGAAATAACACAAAAGAAAGGACAAGAGTCCTGCGGTGACAAAATAGTGGAAACTGGAAACAAAGTAAATGCCCTCAAAGAAAAGCAAATAAATTGTGGTCATTCTAATCTATGGAATAGCATTCAGAAAAACCAAGCAATTAAGTTATTAAAAAAGTATAGAAGAATATGCAAGCTTTGTGTATGCCATAATTAAAATTCTAAAAATGCATATGAACAGTAGAAAGACCAAAAAGGAGTCAAGAAATAAAAAGGTTGTGTTTATTAGGGAAGATTTGAGAGGTTTTCCCTCCTTCTCAACTTTTGAAATATCTTTATAATCTTTTATAAATTATAAAATCTTTTAATATTGTAAAATAGTCTGCTAAGAGAACACTAGTGAATTATCAAGTGAAGCTGAGTGAACGGATAGGTTTGCAGATGAGGAAAATCAGTCTCATTTTTCCCAGGAAGGTGCTGAACCACCAGCCTTCCAGGTCATTGCTTTGCTGTGTCCAACAGAATGCTTCCCTGCAAATAAGACCTAGGGGTTGGAGCAGAGAAACGGAGTAAGATTTCAGCGGCCATGTAGCATTTGCCACATTTCAAGGGCATTAAACTCAATAATCCAAGTGAGAAAGGTCCACAGCTATGAGAGAAATAGAAGCTCAAGATGACTTGCCAGGGAGAACGCATCCTCTCCCAAGAGAGGAGAATCAAGGGAACAGACACGAAATAATACCTGCTTCATCTAAGAGGCTTTGTGTTGAATAAGTGCTCTTTGATTGTATCTCTGAGCATGTCCCACTAATGCTGGGGAACAGGTGACTGCAAGTCTGTACAACGAATGGCATGCCTTCGTCTTTCAAGGACGCACACTTCAAGCTGTTTTTCTTAAGGTGATGATGGATTTGTGCAATCACCTACGCCCTCCACCTGGCTGTGCCTGGGCCCACCTGCAGGCCACATCCATCCAGCTGGCCAGGAGGGAGAATTCGCGGAACAGAGTGAAGCAATGCTAAACCAGCTTCCGCCAACACCCTCCTTCCCTGAGCTAGCATGTCAGGTCTTTTAATCAACATCCGCTCACAGCATTCCTGAACTTGAGTAATGCTTCCCTGTCTCTCTGAGGGCAACTGTTCCTCCAGGGCAACTGTCCTATGATGCCTTAGCACTCTCTGGGTGAAAGATTTATTCTGACGGTGTGCATGAGATTGAGAGGGTAATTTCGCAGCTACCTGGAGAAGAGTCAGCTACGGTGGTGGCCCCATCCGATGGTTCTTCTATAGCCACAAGACAGTTCCAGGTTATGGATGCTGGATTGTCTCCATGAATGTGGATGTGGAAAGGAAATTTTTCAAGGCTGGGCCGTGAAAGGAAAGAAGACAGAAAGACGGGAAGAAATCTAGGTACTGGTGGTACTAAGGGCCTCTGAGAGCCTTTGGAGGGTAAAAGGGAAAGACAGACCTAGTAATAAGCCTACAAAAATAAATCAAAAGAAAGCTAAGAGAAAGAGAGTGAGAAGTAATATGCTTAAGAATCGGTCAACAAAACTTCAATTACATTTTAGGCCAGGTTTTAGAATCCCTGCCCTGTCCTTTCCCTTTCTCAAGAAATCTGATCCTGCCCACAAAACTCAGTGGACCTCAGCAGGGCTCACCAGCCATTCTCTTCCGCTACTACTGCTTGGGCCAGGAGTACTGAGCAAACTTGAAGGGGACCTACACGTTGGGGGGCTAGATATCAATGGAATTCACAGTCTCTGGAATTTGACCTCCTCCTCAGTCTTCTGGGCTGGCTTCCCTCCTCTTCCCCACCTCTAGATGTCAGAGTATCCCAGGGATTAGTCCTGGGCCTCCTTTGCCTGGTAAGCACAATTTCTCTAGGTGATCTCAGATGCAGCCATGGTCAGAATTAGCTCCCAAATTCTAATGACCAGTCCCCACCTCTGCCATGCTTCAGATTTAAACAACCAAGTAGCTGCTTGACATCTCTATTTGGATGCCTAGCAGGCATCTCACAACTGAACACGTCCAGAACATAAATTTAATTTCTCCCCTCAGTCCTGTTCCTTTCCCAGTCTTCCCATGACAGCAAATGTCAATTCTAGGCAGTTGGTTCCTCCAGAAAAACACTTGATTTATCTCTTTCTCAACACCCCACAGCCAGCTCACCTACAAATCCTGTAACGTCCCCAAATGGCCAGCTCTCACCAACTCCACCACCACCAGCCTGGCCCAAGACACCATCTTGTCTCCAGGGGGTTAGTGCCACAAGCAGCCTCCTACCTGGTCTCCTTGCTTCCACCCTACCCCTCCTGCATTCCGTTTTGCACACAGCCACCAGAGTGATCTTTAAAAATGGGGACCAGATCATGGTGCTCAAACTTAAGACTCTTCCAATGGCTTTCCATTTCACTTAGAAAAACTCTGAACTCTTCTGACTAAACTACAGGTCCCTGCATGAGCTGAAGCACTCCTCATCTCCCACCACTTGATCCTCGTTCATATGCTCCCGTCACTAAGGCTTCTCGCTCTTCCTTTTACCCACTGCTTTCATTCCTGACTCTGGGTCTTCATGCAACGCTGCTTCCTTTGCCTGGACTCGAGTCTCCCAGATCTCCACATTGCCGGCTCTGCTCCTCCCTCAGGTCCGTTCAAATACTACCGTCACTCGTTTCTTTACGTGCTGCAACACCCCCATCTCTATCACTCTCTATCCCATCATCTTATTTTATTTTTATTCATTCATCTAGATCTGAAAGTGCATTGTTCATTCACTTGTTTGCCAGTTTATCTGATGACTGAACCTACTGATGGGAGCAAGACTTGTAGCAGGCCCTAGAGTACTGGTAGGCACTCCTTAATACTTGTTAAAGGAAGGCAGGTGAGTGTCAGAACCTGTGGATGGTCAGCAGTGACTTCCAGACCTCATGGCTCATCCAAACTCAAGCATGGGGGCCTCGCTGAGGAGGCCAAGAGGAAAAGACTCAAAGTTGAAGGAAGCCAGGCGGCTCCTTGGGGCTAGAGACTATGGGCATCGGCCTTGGCTTGGGCTTGGGTTTCTAGTCGTCTCCCTTCAGCAGCTCCCAGGTAGGTAGGCTGGTCGCATTTCAAGGCCTGTGTGTGAATCCGTCTGTTGTAACCTTTCCTCTTGTACTGGAGCTAGCTTCAGGTAGCATCTGTTTCGAGCACACACATGTGGCGCTGAGTACCAGCTTAGAGCAGAGCCTGCAGGGCCCCCCCCCACCTGTTACTTGTTCCTTTCCGAGCCCTAACACAGGTCAGTCACCTTGGGGAAGTGACAAGGACAGAGAGGATCCTCTGCACAACTGTAGAGTGTCTCCATTTTACAGGGAGAAACACTGTGACCCGGAGGTGTAGGCGTCTTTCTCACAACAGCCAGCGAGTCCCTGGCAAAGTCAGAATTTCAAGATAGGAAGGATCAACTCTCGCTCTCACGAGAGATGATCTCAATACCTACTACACGGAACACGCTCTTTTGAAGACAATCACAGCGTGACAGCCTTCACTCTCCACAAGGGGCGGGGATAGAAACAACTCTGCCAACCAGAACACGATTTTCACGAAATAACGCTTTTAAGTTAGAACCGTGCCTTTCTTTCAAAGGTTCTGAGCGTAACAGCCAAAAGCCCTATCTCTAGCAACAACTGCTGCTGTTTTAACAGTCCTTTCCTCGCACACCTCCTACAGCTAATCACTTGACAGCTTCATATGATCATTAACTGCAAAGCATCATTAATAAGTTGGATGACTTTCCCTTCGCACATCTGAACATATGAAAGCAATCTGCCAACATTTAAGAAAATCCCGTCATGCCATGAGGCGTTAAATCATATTTAGGGAAGTGAGAAATTAAGACACAAGGATAATGGCAAACTTGCCCAAATATTATAACACACCTCCCGCGACGTGCCGTGGCGAGGAGGCAGGCCCACCGCTCCTCTGCCACCAAGTGCTCAGGCCTTGTCAAACAAGGGCATAGACCTGATGGCACACGCACAGCCACTCCACAGCACTTCTCAAGCCTTTTAAATAAAAATAGATCCCTGCTGCCACCCACCTTCGTTTAAAAAAAAAAAAAAATCCGCCCAGGAAACATAATTCATCTCTCTTCCAATGACTTCACACAAAAGGGTAACGGCCCCGTGTGTTGTCAGCAGCCAACTGTGTTTGCTATTTTCACTTCTCACCTAAGAGCCCCATTATCCTGAACAATCCCAAGCGAATACCTTGATTTAAACCACCCCCGGCCAACCTTTATTGCCTAATACTGGGTTCGTCTTGACAGCTTCCTATAAGCATTCATTTCGAGACTAGCCTGCAGAATTATCCAAAAACAATGTACCCTGTCACACCATGGTATTCTTTCATGTAGCGCAAATGGAGGGAGGAGGCAAGCCGAGTATTTCACTCAGGATTTTAAGGGTTGGATCCTGAGTATATTATTGTTCTGCTCCTGTCAGAGTTGGTCACAAAACTTCAGGGGATTAAAGTATTCTTGGTAGAGGTTGGGTGCTGAGAGGGAATTTTCATAGTTGTTCCCACGAATCAAAGAGAAAGGCCTGGGGAGTTTCATTTTACTTGGAAGGAAGATTCTCAAATAAAAGCATGTACTCTGGGGAGCCTCTGGGGGACACTAAAATTCTGTGATGACTCCGTATAGTGGGCATGAAGAGCTTGGGGCCCCCACAGAAACTGCAATTACAAGGAGATATCAGGACCGGCTTGTGTTGTACCCAACCGATGGTTCTCCAGTTAATTTCCTACCAGGGGGCTCTGAGGGACTCCAGCTAGTCTAGGTCTCCAGCCCACTCATTAGGCAATGAGGCCAAGCTTCTAAGAGCATACTGAGGCCTAAGGGTTTGATATATGGGACAAGTTTTGGTGCTAGAGAGAGTCCAAAGAACGAATTCTTTTTGTGGTTTGGTTTGGTGTTTTCTCTCCAAAGTATGATGCTTAGACCACGTGCAGCGTAATTATCTGTGGTATTTGTTAAATATTCAGATTTGTGGGCCCCATCCTTATGTTTTGACTCTGTCCTGGTATCTGTATTTTATGTAAGCTCCCCAGGTTTGAGAACCACTCCCTTAAGAATAGAAGCAATAAAGGGGGTCTTTTATGACCCCTTCTCTTGGTTTGTCTCTTATTGGAAAAAAAAAAAAGTAGACCAAAATATTCATGCTTTCAATAATGTTAGAAAATGTACGATTTACCATAATGTCAATAAATCACATGAATACAATATGGCCAGACTACAGGTGGGTCTGCTTAGATTTCAAATGCACTGGCACATTATTTTTGAGGTTCAGTCTCTAATGAGTCCTCTGGTATTTACCACCTCAACAAAGCCCCTCTCCTACAGAAAACTAGTCTTTAATAGTACTAGTGTCATACTGACAAAAACAAGGCTGGACCTTGGCACAGACAGTCCCTGGGCTTAAAAACAAGTTAGTCCATTTGCGCCACTGACTGACCGAATGTTGAAAAGCATTCAGATAATGAGAAGGTAAAAGCCCATTGGTTTCCTACACATACACACTCTTTCTCCTCTTCCAAATTAGCATTATTTTTTTTTTAAGATTTTATTTGTTCATTTGAGACAGAGAGATACAGAGAGGGAGTATGAGCAGGGGGAGAGGCAGGGGGAGAGGGAGAAGGAGACTCCCTGCTGAGCAGAAAGGCTGAACAACACAGGGCTCCATCACAGAACCCTGACATCATGACCTCAGCTAAAGGCAGACACTTAACCATCTGAGCCATCCAGGTGTGCCTACACTCCTTTTCTACCAACTCTCCCACTGGCTCAGCCAGCCAGCTGAAATACTGCCCACATACCTTAAGCTAGACATCATACTGGTATTTAAAGATGATTGCCTTTTCATCATAAGAAAAACAAAGATAGAACATTGTCTGAAGCTGAATGTTTATGTTGTCCCCAAATTCCTATGTTGAAGCCCTAACCACAATGTGATATAATTAGAGGTGGGGCATTTGCAAGGGGATTAGGTTTAGATTCGATCCAGAGGGTGGAGCCCTTATAATGGGATTAGTACCCTCAGAAGAGAGTAAGAGAGTCTCTCTCTCCGTTCGTGCACCACAGGTGTGGGTGTGGGTGAGCGCGCGCGCGCGCACACACACACACACACACACACGCACACACACACACACGGAGAGAAAAGGCCCTGTGAGCACAGAGCTCAAGGCCACCTGCAAGCCAGAGAGTGGCTCCCGTCCGTCAGACAGCAAAACTGAGGTCATCTTGATCTTGGACTTCCCAACCTCCAGAACTGGGAAAAAGAGATATCTGTTGTTTAAGTAACCCACTCTGTGGCACTTTGTTATAGTAGCCCCAGCTAAGACAGAAATCATTTAATAAACATATTTTATAAAAAATGAAAGAGCTCAGCTGCAAGCCCCTTTACAAGGCCCCGGAGAAACGCTCAGCTGGGCATGGCTGGTGCTTTCACCAACACCAAGCCTAGTGGAAACCAGCAGTTGCCAGTCCAGTCCCAGAAAAACAAGAATTTGGTCTGTTGGTGGGAATGTGAGCTAGGAGTGGCTGATGGTCTTAACGCATGTGATCCTAGCCTACTGCTTGGCCCTCCAGCAATCACATAAAGAAAGGAACAGGATGAGCATTGCGCCTAAACTGCCTTCCCAAATCTGGCTTCATAACCCACCACTCTGCACTCCCTTGCTTGAAGATACTTACTGATGCTGCCACTGCTAAGTTAGCTAATTGTGTTTCACTTCTAAGAGCACAAAAAGGAATAAAGAGGCATCAGCATTTGTCCTAGGACACTGTCTCCTTATGCTGATTATTTTCAAGTAACGGCCCTTGAGAAAGCAGTAACTTGGGGAGTAAACCTCTCTTTGGAGATATGATTGATACACGTGCTCTCTGTCCCAGACAGAAATTGATCAATATTAAAAGGCCTCTTTAAATTCCTGTTTCTGCCCAAATCCTTCACCAACTAAAATGGATGTAGAGGATCCCCCTTCCCACAACATCCTTTCCAAATGCTCTAAAATATGCAATCTCCATAAACGCCCCACAAGGAAAAACATCCCTATGTGTTACTGAATATTCGAAATTACTATTTCCTCAGTCATTGCTAGAATCATTGTTCTTCTTTCTCATGGGAGGCATCACTAAAGAAATCTCCAGATTTAAAAAAAAAAAAATGAGAAGAGAGAGTTTTCAAGATAACACACGGTTCAATAGAAGCCTGTTCTGTTCAGAAGACATTCTGGCAAAAGAAACCGAGAGCTCCCTCCCAACAGGGTGCATTTGTAATGGGGCTGCAAATTCATGGGAGCATTTGGCCTGCCTCTCCATCGCTGGCTGAGGCCCTTCTACCACAGCTCTGATTCAAATCACTCTGCAGTCCATGGGTGAATAATGCAATAAAGGACTCCGAACAAAAACAAGAATTACTACCGAGACGGGCACCTCTCCTTCCCCTCCTTCCAAAGTGCAAAAGAAAAATCAATGTATTTCACTCCTTGTGTTTATGAACAATGATTCTTTTTCTTCTGGTGCATAAGGATTGAAAAACCAGCTTCAGGAGGCAAGACTCTCAAGAAAAAAAAATACAACCTGAGTGTATCCCCTGCCGGTGAGTTCATAAAGTCTGACTCAACCTTAAAATGGCAACGGCACAACTTTGATTCTGAAATGGTCTAATTAAATCTACAGACTCAAGCCAAGAAGATACTTTCCTTCAATTGAAACAATCCATGAATAGTATTTCAAACCAGCTCAGCACGGTTTGGACTTATGGGCACCATTCTGGAGCCCCTTAAAAGCCTTCCCATAAGCAGTCACAGTATGACGGCTGCAACCATGAAAATCAAAGGTGTAGTTAGTGTCCCTGCGGACGGGGACAGGGACCCTTTCCTGTGCGGCAGTTTAGATGCCAACTGAGTGATCCCACATAAAGCTAAAAGATTCCTTTATTCCTTTCATCTTATTTAACTGTTTTTAAATCAAATAACACAAGTATATTGTTTTCAAAAGCCAAATCGCACTGTAGGGTTAGAAGAAAAATGAGCATCCTGGTTACCCCACCCTGTCCCACCTCCCCATCCCATTCCCCACAGATAAATCCCAAATCTTTTTAGCAATCTCCTACAATTATAACCTCCATGTTTCCGTATTAGAGGTTTTATTGCTATTTCTTGTTTTCTCTTTCCATGTGGATGTTATCTACTACATCTAACTGTCAAAGATCAGAATCTAGCAGTTACATTAGTCCTCCCGTTTCCCCACCCCACTGCCACCTCAAAAGAGTAACATCACTATTTTGATTAAAGCAATATAGAATTTACATCGTTATGACTATGAACCCAGACTGTCTTAGTTGAAATTCTGCCTCCAGCAGCTACCAGCTATGTGGCCTTGTACATCATTTTCCCTAACTGTAAAATGAAAACTGTATCCACACCCACTTCACGGATTGCTGTGAGGGTTAAATGAATAATTACGTGCAAACTTTGAGAAAGAGTGCCTGGCATAGAATGAGGCTCTCTAAGTGCACAATCAGAATAGATTTCCTTTCTTGCTCATCCTCTTTTCTTTGTCTCATTTTTCCTTTCTTTAATGTTCTGTATAACTTTCACTACTGTGTCCTGAAAACTCCCACGGTTCTCTAAAATTCCTCTCATTGCATTTATTACACTAAGTAGTATTCATTTGCTTTCCTCAAAGGCATCTCTCATGGAGGGCTCCATCCTCCTGTTACAATCTGTCCAAGCTCCACGGGCCTGATGCCTACTTTAAATCAAGTATTCCCTTCTCTTTCTGCTGTGTGGGTCTTAACCTGACCCCAAGTCCCACGGGATCCCAGGTCCCTCCATCTTGATTTATACTCCTTTATTGATGGTGCACATCCTACAGCATATTCCTAAGTCAAGATACATAGGAGTTAAATACCTTCAATCGCATAACTTTGGAAAGGCTTTTATTCTACCTTTACATTTGTCTGAAGTTCTGCAAAAGTACAGAATTCTAAGTGGAAATAACTTTCCTTCAAAACACGGAGGGCAATGCTCCAGTGAATTCTAGCTTCCAGGGTTTCTGTTGAAAAGTCTAGTTCCCCTCTGGTAACTGATTTCTTCTTGCCTCTGATAGTTCCTAAGATTTTTCTTCATTCCTGGTATAACATTTCATGATGATATTCGTCTCTTGTACTGGGCACCCAGCAGGCCCTTTAATCTTGGAAACTCCTATCCTTAAGGGAATTTTCTTATTGTTGTTGTTTTGTTTTTTTTTTTCTTTTTTCTTTTCTGATTTCCTTCATGTTCTTTTGGAATTGTTATCAGCTGGATGTTGACCTCCTGGACTTTCTTCCATTGCTCTACTTTTCTCTCCTGTTTCCCCATCTCTTGGTCCTTCTGCTATAACTTCTCAGTTCTTCAACCTTACTATCCAACCTTTCATTTTTACTTCTGCTCTCATAGTTCTAATTTCTAATAATTTCTCTTGTTTTATCAATATCCCTTTCTTGTTAGTAACAGAGTGATCTAGTTTAAGAAGTACAATAGCATCTAGAGATACTGTAAGTTACTTTTAATGTTTTCTTCTGTTGTTTTCATTCTTCATTTTTCCTCTAGATTCCTCTTTTTTCCTTTTCATTTTTATCTCCATTTTTCATGAAGAGACTCACCTCAACTATCCAGTGAGGCTTTGCTCTCTGGCCATATTTAAGACAGTTTCAAAAAGAGAAATGAAAGTTCTGGGAGAGTGAGTAGAACTTATTAATGAGTGACTGGCAGGAACCTGACACATTGCTGGGACAATTACAGATGTCTGTATGTTTATCTTTGTTAGTCAACTTCCCAGTCAAGATATTCTTCCATCTCCTCTAGTGCCTGTGCACGCACATATCTACAGTAGGTAAGGAGGGAGGGAGTCTCACCCCAGATTTTCACTTAACTCAGAGTTTCTCAACCGCAGCTCTATTGACATTTGGGGGCAGATAATCCTTTGTTGTGGGGGCAGTGCTGTGTACTGTAGAATACTTAGCAGAATCTCTGGCATCTACCCACTAGATGCCAGTAACAAATTCCCACCAAGCTGCAACAACAAAAAATGTCTCCAAGTATTGCCAAGTATCTGTTGACTTTCCCTACAGTCTGGGAACTCCCGAGTTCATCCTCTCTAGGCATAAACCTATCCATGCGGAGTAGAGGAAGCATTCTTGTCTAGCATCACAACTGGAAGGAAGGAATCCTTTTTATTTTTATTTTTTTTTTATATTTTATTTATTTATTTGACAGAGAGAGATCACAAGTAGGCAGAGGCAGGCAGAGAGAGAAGGGAAGCAGGCTCCCCGCCGAGCAGAGAGCCTGACTCGGGGCTCGATCCCAGCACCCTGAGATCATGACCTGAGCCTAAGGCAGAGGCCCAACCCACTGAGCCACCCAGGTGCCCCGGGAATCCTTTTTAAAATAACATTCCCATTAGCCCAACCTCCAGAGGTATATCTAGTGCCACCAATGTCTGAGTTTGTCACATGAAGCAGCTTGCTTATTATTGGCCATAGCAGGAAAAAGCTAAAACCCAAATCAGTTACCATTAATCCATCTACTTTCTAGATCTCAAAATTTTGTTGGAGTCTCTTTATACAGTCATTTCCTTCCCCATTTTTTTTTTATCCTCATGAGTTAATGCTGTGTAATCCTTTCTCTGATGTTTTAGTGGTATTAAGGATGGGGGAGAGTAAACCTTACATAATATACATTGCATTTGGGTACCATGTTTAACCTGAAACCTCTCAATTCTTTAATTCTCAAATCCTGGTAAATGAAGAAAGTTAACAACTCTCCCAGCAGCAAGGTACATCACCTAAGCATCTCTCGTGACTGTACCGGAGTGTACAGGTCTTTGGTGTACATTTCGTCAAAATCCCAGAGCTGAGGGCTAGAAAAACATATGAAATAAGAAACATTGCACTTAGACCAAACCAGGACCAAATCTCATCCTAACCCAAGCCTGGTGAAGCCTGGTTATTTTGAAATTGAGCAATCAACTTAATCTATCAATAAATCTAATATAACCACTATCTCTTTCATATTAAAGATGAAATTCTGTATCTCAGAAAGACACACCTGAAACATCATCAGACCTCAAAAGTCAGATGGCCCCTAGAACTACATTTGTCCTCCTGAATCCATCTACTTCTTTCCCTGACCACAACTACCAGCATCCTGCACCAAAGCCACCATTCATCACTTACCCAGACTCCTGTCTAATCTGCCTGCCACTGTGCAATCCAGTCCAGTCTATCTTCTATCATAGTAATCTTTTCAAAGAGCTAATATATTCGTTTTACATACCCCTAACCCGACCCCACCTTAAAATTCAGGGACTTCCCATTGCTGTTGGGAGGGCAACTGAAATCTCTTTCACAGGCCTAACACACCCCACAAGGCTTGTCCCTGCCCACCTCTCTAATCTCCTGTCCTGATGTGCTTCCTCTTGCTTCTCTTACTCCAGTCACATTAACTGGCCTTTTTCTATGCTCCTCCCATCGTTGGCCTTCATCTGTACTATTCTTTCTTTCTGGAATGCCTGGAATTCCTGGAATGCTATTTACCACACAGCTCCTTTAACTAGTTATTTCCAACCCATCCATCAAATTTCAACTCATCTGTAGAGTCAAGAGCCTACCCTAACTCTATACCTAGAGAGTTCCTTTTATTTGATCTAAGTCTTGTCATTTTTTGTCATCACATAGAATTCCTCATGTCTTTATGTGTCACTTTGATTCATGCTCCTCTGCTCCTCTGCTGGACTGTAACTAGGAGAGAGGGGACTATGCCTGTCTCACTCATTGCTCTGTCCTCAGAGCCTTGTACCTTGCCAGACATTTAGGAGACACAAACAACTAACCACTTGTATAAATTAATGAGTTCACTAAGTTCCCATGAGTTAAAGAATTACCCTGTGTGCTCTAGAGAAAATCCACTCTTTAGTTCTTCATGACTGACTCCTCAGTATAATTGGTAATTGTGGTTGGGTAAAAGGAAATGCATTTTTATCATAAAGGGTATGATCTAATAAGTTGAGAGAGGTCAGCCAGAGATTATTAAATGCCAAGGTATTCATTCCCTCCTATCTGTATTATTGGGTGACAAAGTGTCCTACTAAAAATACTTGCATCTCCCCAGCCTCTCTTACAGACCAATACAATTAGTGAGATTTAAAAAACCAAAACAAACAAAACTAAAATGGAGGGTAGGGCTTTGAGTGTTGATTCAGCTGGACGTTATGGCTCTATGCATCTTTGCTCCATCTTTCTATCTGGAGCAGGGATGTGATGGCTCCAGCTCCAGCAGCCATTTTGAACTATAAGGCTATCTAATTTTTTTCTTCTAGCTTTATTGAGAAGTAACTGACATATAACACTGTATAAGACTGAGGTATAAAACATGATAATTTTATATATATATATGATTATCACAATAAGGTTAGTTAATATATCCAACGCTTCTTAGAATTATGATTTAATATGTGCACGGTGAGAATTTTAAGATTTACTCCCTCAGCAACTTCCAGATATACAATACGGTATCATCAACTATAGTAACCATGCTGCAGATTAGTTCTCCAGAACTTACTCATCTTATAACTAGAAGTTTATACTCTTTGACTACCTTTACCCAATTCTTGCACCCCTGGCAACCACCAATTTATGCTTTTGAGTTCGGTTTGCATTTAGATTCCATACAAGTGAGATCATACAGTATTTGTCTTTTTGTATCTGACTTATTTCATTTACCATAATTCCCTTAAGGTTTATCCATGTCATTGCAAATGGCAAGATTTCCTTCTTTTTTATGGCTATATATAGAATATGTATTATACACACACACACATAGTATAAATATATATGCATATAGTGTGTGTATATATATTATATATATATATAACCAATATATAGTCATATATATATATATATATAGTCATTATATATATATATATAGTCATTTTCAGTCTTGGTTATTATAAATAATGTGGCAATGAACTTGGGGATACAGATATCTATTTGAGATCTGATTTCGTCTCCTTTAGATATTTACCAAGAAGCAGAATTGCTGGACCACATGGTAGTTATATTTTTCATATTTTAATAATCCTGTTTTCCATAATGGCTGAATCAATTTACATTCCCACCAGCAGTGCACAAGGGTACTTTTTTCTCTGCATCCTCATTAGCACTTGTCATCTTCTGCCTTTTTGAGAATAGCCATTCTAACAGGTGTGAGGTGGTATCACATTGTGTTTTTGATTTGCATTTTTCTGGTGAGTGATGTTGAGTATCTTCTCATGTACTTGTTGGCCATTTTGGAAATGGAAAACTTTGGAAAACTATCTATTCAGGTCCTTTGCCCATTTTTATGATTATTTTTAGAGAGAGCAAGCACATGTGAGCGTGGGCTGGGGAGGGACAAAGAGAAAGAAAATCTTAAGCAGACTCCACTCCCAGCACAGAGCCCAACAAGAGGCATGACCTTGACATGACCTGAGCTGAAATCAAGAGTTGGATGCTTAACTGACTAAGTCACTAAGTGACTAAGTCACTCAAGCACCCCTTTAAATTATTGTATTTATTATTTTGCTATTGAGTTGCGTCAGTTCCTTATATATGTGGATATTAATCATTTACCAGATATATGATTTGCAAATATTTTCTCCCATATAAGTCTATCTCAAGAACAGAAATGTGCAGAAAACTTGAAGAGTCCTGAATCCCAAGGACCAAGACGCAGCCACACCTTCCCTGGTGTACTTCCTGATATTTATTGTTAGAAAAAAATAATAAATCCTTTTTTTTTAAGCCCCTGAAAATCAGCTCTGTTCCCAGCAACCAAACATAATTCCTAACTAATATGATAGTTAATAAAAAGACACAAATCATGCCCCTAAATGCCTCACAGATTCCTGAGGATAAAATAGATGGCCTAGAGCCACAAGAAACCATAGGTAATTAACTCCAAGCAAATTCCTAAGGCAACTGTTTTGAATTGAACCAAGTAATTTGATCATCTATAAAGTTTCCTGTGATGGACCTCATACCACCCACTTTGAGATGGAAAAGGCATTTCCTACTGCATTTCCAAAATTATCATCATACCCGAAAAGAGTCACTCTTAAAATACAGAACTTGAGTAATGCTCAGATTGGTTAATAATCTCAACATTAGCCATAGAGTTATAATGTTTAAATTCTATGAAGAGTACAAAGAAACTTGCAAATTAATTTATATGATGTCAGCTCAATTTTAAAAGGGAAGTGAGAGGGGGTACCTGGCTGGCTCAGTCAGCAGAGTCTGCAACTCTTGATCTTGGGGATCATGAGATTGAGCCCCACAAGGGGTATGGAAATTACTCAAAAATAAAATCTGTGGGGGTGCCTGGGTCGCTCAGTTGGTTAAGCATCTGACTCTTGGTTTCAGCTTAGGTCATGATGTCAGGGTCCTGGGATCGAGCCCCACATCAGGCTCTGCACTGAGCACGGAGCCTGCTTATGATTCTCTCCCTCCCTCTTCCAAGCCCACGTACTAGTGCGCTCTCGCTCTCTCTCTAAAAAAAAAAAAAAAAAAAAAAAAAAAATCAAAAAATAAATAAAAGGGAAATGAAGTGAGAGAGAGCACCGATAGCATGGATCGAACACTCAGCCAGATGCGTTGTGTAAACTGCGTCATGTGAACCTCACTAAAGGTACTATGCATGGTAGACATGGTAGTCTTTATAAACAAGGAAACTAAATCAGAAAAGGTAAGTGAGTTGACCAAGGCTTCTCAAATGAGATTTAATCTCATTTGGGATTTAATCTCAAATGGGATTTAAACACAATAGCTCCCTCTGTGCACAGGGGATACATTCCAAGCCACCCAGTGATACCTGAAACTGAGGAGGGGACGGAGCCCTACATATGCTGTTTTCTCCTATAGGTACATACCTATGACACAGTTTACAAAGTAGGCACAGTAAGAGATTAACAACAATAATAGAATAATTATACCAAAACGCTGTAATAAAAGTCGTGCGAATGTGGTCTCTCTCACAGTGTCTCATTATGTACTCACCCTCCTTCTTGGAGGTGGTGTGAGACGATAAAATGCCAACGTGACAAGATGAAGTGACATGAAAGATGAGTGACGCAGGCCCTGTGACGACGCTACTACTGACTGGCTGACGATTGGTCAGAAGGAGGCGCGTTCAATTCTGTGCCGTTGTCCCCAGGGAAACTGAAACCTCCGGAAGTGGGAATTGAAACTGCCTGGAGGGAAACCTCAGATAAGGAGGGACTCTGGGTACTTCTGACTCCACATCCTGTACCAACCATTTTCACTACCCCATCCTGACTTGTGATATTTTAATTTATAATAGGAAGTAAATGTTTGATCATTGTCCCACTTCCTGGGAAGGAGCTCTTAAAAGCCTTAGAATTTTCTAAGTATTGAGAGCATAAGGATGTCTTTTGTTATGTTAATGAGGTGACTTTTGGAAAGCTCCTAAGTCATCTCGGGATGAGGGCTCATCACCACCACCAAAGGAACCAACTCTGTGATTAAAAGGGTAGAACTCAGTCCCACTCCAGACATCTAGGAAATGGAGGAGGCTGAAGATTGAGTTCGGTGGCCAGTGACTTAATTATTCATGCCTATATAAGGAAACCTCCATAAAAAACAAAGGATGGAGTTCAGAGACTTTCTGGGTTCATGAACACATGGAGATGCGGACAGAGTGACATCTTGGAAATGCATGGAAGCTCTGAGTCCCTTGCCACATACCTTGCGCTATGGATCTCTTCCATCTGGTTGTTTCTGAGTTACCCCCTTTTATAATAAACTGGGGATCCAGTAGGTAAAATGTTTCTCTGAGTTCTATCAGCCACTCTAGCAAATTCATTGAACCCAAGGAAGGGGTTGTTAGAACCTCTGATTTACAGCTGGTCAGTCAAATGTGCAAATGACAGCCTGAACTTGTGATTGGCATCTGAATGGAGAGGGCAGACTTCAGGACTAAGCTCTTAGCCTGTGGGATCAGTCATTATCTCCAGTTAGATAATGTCAGAATTGAGTTAATTGCTTGTTAGTGGGGGGGGGGGGGACACTGGAGTTGGTATCAGAATTGAAGCCTGAAAACCAGCAATTATTATCATGAGTGTGTGGTTGACTTCACCAAGCCCTGTTAATGAGCAAATGCTCTTCTTCACAGGATTAATCAGCAAGAAGTTCTTGTGGATTGAATTGTGTCCTCCATAAGATATGAAGATATAAAGTCCTAACTCCTAGTACCTGTGAGTGCCACGTTATTTGGAAATGAGGTCTACGTGGGTGAAATCAAATTATGGTCAGGTCATAATGGACTAGGGAGGGCCTTAATTCAATGACTGGTATCCTTAGCAGAGGAAAATCTGGACACAGAAACACACTAAGAGAGGAACATCATATGAAGCCAGAGACCAAGATTAGACTGATGTGTCCAAAAGCCAAGAATGCAAAGAATTGTGGGCAACCACCAGAAGCTCAAAGAGGCAAGGAAGGATTCTCCCCAGAGCCTTCAGAGGGAGCATGGCCTTGCCAACACCCTGGTTTCAGACTTCCAACCTCCAGAACTATTAAGAGAATAAAACTCTGTTGTTTTAAGCCATGCAGCTCGTGGTGATTTGTTATAGCCGCCCTAGGAAAATGATATAGAAGCTGACCCTGACTTTGAGCTGTTTTGGCCTCAGCAGGACCATATGTTTGGTTGAGTATAAAGTTATGTCTGTGTCATGTGATCTGGGAGTGAGGCACTGGTCAGACGGAGCTGGGAATGTGTCTAGTATTTCCTTCTGTCCAGTCCAGGAAGGCCCTGAGGATGAGAGAGGTGGAAAGAACAGGTGGAAGGAGGGGGCAGAATCAGTGTGGTAGGTGGCTAGGACTTAAAAACCAAGATGGGCCAGGGAGATGTGAACGAAAAACAAGTATTCAGGGTGGATTCAGAAGCCTTCCTTATTGGACCTGAATACTTGAAGGATCTCGTTTTTTCTGCTCACCTATATTAGGGCCACGAAAGGTAAGCCAACTTAGTCCTGTGTTTAGATTTTGAACATGTGTTAGGTTCAGACCAGCTAAAACCCAATGAATCGTGGCTGGCTCCAATTTTATATTTCATCTAATGCCAAAAATGCTGTTTCTGGGTTCATTAAAGGGTTCAATCGACGGAAGCAAATGCTTAAAAATCACTGGGGAGATAATTACTCAAAATGTATACCCTGAAATATGAAATCACAATGATACAAACTCCAGCCAAGAAAATACTCTTGTTAAAATGAAACTAAGTTTTGAGGATCAAGACAGAGGATCCTACGGGAAGGGAGGGGAAAATGAGACAAGACAAAACCAGAGAGGAAGACAAACCATAAGAGACTCTTAATCTAGGGAAACAAACTGAGGGTTGCTGGACTGGAGAGGGGTGGAGGGGATGGGGTGGCTGGGAGATACATATTAGGGAGGGTGTGTGCTATGGTGAGAGCTGTAAATTGTGTAAGACTGATGACTCACAGACTTGTACCCCTGAAACAAACAATACATTATATGTTAATTTTAAAAAAGTGAAACTTTTATTTTTATTTTATTTTTATTAGGGGATAATGGAACTGAATGGTATCTCAAACTTGTTTTTCACTCTTAGGCTTGTTTCGTGGTGGAAGGACCCATTTCTAGATAGTTTCTAGGAAAAAAATAAATATTTCAAAGATGATAATTCTAATAGTTACAACATTCTCTTAGACCAGTCACCTTTCAATGAAGCCAAAGAGGTGAAATAAATAAATCTTGCCAAAACCTTCCTTTTATTAGGGTGACAACTCATCCCAATGTGCCTGGAAGTGTCCTGGGTTTAGCACTGAAGGGCCCACATCCCAGAAAACCCACAGTCCTGGGCAAAGGAGGACAGTTTGTCACCCTACCTCTAATAAATGAGAAATGGTCACGTGATCAAGCACTGCATGGCAGGAGACGGATGCAAAGACCCAAAACATATATTCAAAGAAGAATCTTAGGAGTCAAATAGGTCCAAGATATGAATCCAAAATGAGGCAAACAGATTAAAAATCAAAGGTCACTTTCCAAGTGGACTCACACTGGTAACCTCTCACTTCCCACTCTCCCTTCAATCAGCCCTCACTATTCCAGGGCTCAGCCTGGGCCCTCTTTTTCCATCTACACTCACAGCCCATCCCATCCACCGCAAGATTTAACACCACCCCTAGACTGGCAACCCCCAAGTCTCTCCAGCATTTATGCCTCTCTGGGTCCATACATCCAAATGGTGACTTCACGTCCCCTCTTGGGTCTACATGTATGAGTTTGCAGAGTCTGCCATAACCAAGCATTATAGTCGGAGGGGCTTAAACCACACATAGTGATTTCCACACAATTCTAGAGGCTTGAAGTCCAAGATTGAGGTATCAGCAGGGTTTTTCTTTTAAGACCTCTCCCCTTGACTAGTAGATGGCCAGCTCTCTTCTCTCTATGTCTTCACATCATCTTCCATCTGTGTGAGTCCGTGTCTAAAACTCTTCTGACAAGAACCCCACTATTGGATTAGGGCTCTAATCCTTTCCTCCGGCTCCATGACTACTCCTGACCTTCTCAAGCCACCGTCCTATTTGGGGTTACAACAAAACCTAGGGAGCCTCCTCGCTTCAGCTTCTACTCCCTACTGTCCATTCTTATCAAAAGCAACCATTGCTCACATATAAAAAAAGAACATGCCACTTTCCCACCTAAAGCTCATGGGTGGCTTCCCATTGCCCTTAGAACAAATCCAAACCCACTACCCTGGCCTACAAGCCCCTGTATGCCTGGGCAGCCTTACCGTAAGCATTTTTCTTTTGCCTTCTAGGGGAAACCCAGTGACACTCATCAAGCTCATTCCTATCTCTAGGCTTCTGCACTGCCTGTGCCTCCATCTGGAACGTTCTTCCCTGCCATTCTCCTGACATGTTTCTTTCTGTTATTCACAATTCAATTTGAATCCTCTTTCCTCACAGAGGTTTTCCCTGACCCTTCAACAACATAGGATCCCACTGTCATTCTAGTCTCCATGAGTAGATATAATTCTACTTTAATTAGGATTCTACTTTCAGTTCTCTTTAATTCTACTTTAATTCTATTTTCTTGAGAGCAGAACCCTCACTTGCCTTTTGGGTCTCCATATTCCTGAGCCTAAAAGAGTGGATGGCACAGAGCAGGTGCTTGGTAACTACTTGTTATTTCTATGGAAATGGATTAGTTGCATGCCTGAGGCAGGGGTGCTCCCTCTTCTCCAGGATGAGCTGGGAAAAGACACACAAGATACAATGGGTTACTTCCCTGGCGACTTCTGAGGAATAGGACCACAGTCCTGAAAACATGGGCACAGCCAGAAGTCACGGATGTATAGGGATTTGTGAAGCCTGGTGGTTCCCAGAGAACTGACCTATGCTTCATAGTCTCAATTCACCTAAGTCATAGCCTGATGAGTAATGTCTAAGACACTACAAAAGGGACAATGAAGCATTAGGGACCGCAAAGGAACTAGGACAGGAGACAAAAATGAAGAAAGGCAAACAATGCACCCATTTACCACATCTACCATTCATAGCACACTTGATATTCTGTGCCTACTGCCCAGGGTTCATAGTCACAACCAAGGGGACCCCGCACCAAGCTCCAAACCCAAGGGTGCTCAGGCAGGAGGCGATTTTATTATCTCTTGCTATTGTGTTTGTGCCCACTGTGGCTCATCACCAAACATGTTTATTCCACATCTATTACTCCTGATGAGGTCAACAGACACAGATGCTGTTTCAACCGAGGTTGGGTGAGTTATGAAGGCCAAGGCCAGGAGTTCAGGATGCCTGCATGAGGCTGGAGAGAGCTTATTTGTTAGTACCCCCTCTGTGGCAAGAGTCAATAACTTCTTTTCAAAGTACCTCCTTATTCTGGATTCTCATCAACTTCTCCCACCACTTTAACCGGGGAAACCTTGGTCCTCCTGCTGTCTGCCCTGACAGCACCTGTCTGATCACGGGACAAAACACAATCTGTCCCTCTGGCACATACATAAGCCATTATGGTCAAATCTGAAATGATGGCATAATAAATCGTTACTCTTTTTCTCATTCTTCTTGGACTCTCCTACTCTCACCCCACTCCAGCCCCCCAACCAGCCAACACGATTCAGAATGTACCGCAAAGCCAGGGCTACAAAGCAGGCCACACAGCACAGTTTCAGAACACACTGTCCATGGGATGTGAATGGCGCTTTCCACACAGCCTGAGTAGCACCCTGGTAAAGGCGTGCGGCAGAGAGGGTACCAGAAGTGTGGTCTGCGCTTGGGCTACGAGTCACAGGAGGAGCACGGATACATCTAAGAAGATCTGCCTCAGGACTAGGTCAGAAGAAGACCAAGAGTGAGAAAGAAGACTGGGATGACCTCTATGTGTCCTTCCGCATCATTGGAGACTGACCTGCATGTACTAAACAGCTAGGGCTCTCTTGCCCCCTGGCTTCAAGATGGATTCAGGCAGTGGGAAGCACAGCAGGAGACTGGAGTTCAGAATGAGAGGGAGATCAGGGTATTTCTCCTCCCCAGCTGACAGAGACAGTTTGGTATGTCTCTGTCCAAGACCTTGCCTCCCACCACGCCTCCCTCTCCTCAGCTACTGCTTTCTCCGCTTCCAGGACAATTCCTTTCCTTAGCCCTTTAGGGCCTGAGGATTCTCAGAGCTCCCAGTAGCTGTTGGCCCTGAGGCACTTTGTCATCCCTCAATGGCTTCCCTTAAGCTCGCTGACATCCTATAAATAATTCCTTAATTATGCTCTCTTCCATCACCCCTTTTATATGTTCATTTACTCAGTGATCATTAATTGAGTCACTCTGTGAAAGAAGTAAAGATGAATAAAACTGGTCCTTTCCTGGAGAGGATTTTCAGTATACCTGGTATCCTGGGCATCTTTTTTCTTCTTCTGACACCAGACCCTGCCCTTCCAGTGAGGAATTCATCCCAAACACTTAATTTTCCCCTAGATGCCTTAACACTTAAACATATTAACTAGTTTTAAAATAAGTTTTAAAATGGGGCACCTGGGTGCTCTGTCAGTTAAGAGTCTTCCTTTGGCTCACGTCATGATCCCAGAGTCCTGGAATTGAGCCCTACTTCGGGCTCCCTCCTCCACAGGAAGCCTGCTTCTCCCCTCTGCCCTTTTCCTTGCTCATGCTCTCTCTCTCTCAAATAAGTAAATAAAATCCTAAAATAAGTTTAAAAAAAAAAGGTAAGTCCTCATCAAAAGACAGTAAGTCTATATTAAGATACAGAACTGGTCATTGAAATATGATTTAATGCTTAAGCCCATTTGCAGTGACAGATGCGCCCACGCACATGAAGACTAGGATGTTCTCTTAAAACTGGAGGCACTCGGAAAATAATAAAAAGTAATTATAGCAGTAACTCACATAAAGCTTTGCTGTATTAATTTAAAATCTAGTTTATAAAACACTCTCAAAGAAATGCAGTCATAAAGCTTTCAAGAAAACACCCAAACTGGAAGCTCTAAAATCTTATGTAGTAGGAAAACAGCTATGAGGAGAGGACCAGCTTTAAGGAAGAGATTAAGAGATTTGAGATTTGCATCTCCACGGTTTGTAAATTCTAACTTTTTCTGGAAGTACTTAGAAACAATTTGTTTCTTAAGGAGTTTACTTTTCTCTATGCAATGTTAGTTGCCCTCTTGATTTCCTAAAGTTAGGTCCACAACTGCATTAGTCCAAAGTGATAAACAAACAGCCACCCCAATTCTAGCCCAGCTTCTATCTAAATAATCAAATTTCCAAGTCTAACATCAAGATTTTGTGCACATAATAAATGGCTATGTCATAGGGTGATATTTGGGCTGATGTTATCATTAATAAAAAATCAGAAATAGGGCTCTGTCAAAAGGAAGAGCAAAAATTTATTTGACCTTTCCATTTAGCACTCAGTTAAAAAAAAAAAAAACCTTCACTTTTCTCAGCTTAATACAACCTTAAAATTCAGAAATAAAATCAAAATTACTTTTATATTTCCCATTTATCAACACCTACCAGAAAAAGTTCTCATTAGCATACATCGCACACCAAAGCAAGATGAACAAGCTTCCTTCGGATAAGAAAACCAAATACATTGCAAATTTCTTCCTCCAACAGGAGCTTTTCATAACTAAATTCAAGACTGACCAAAATACAAGATGGTACTTCCAGATATTTTTATTAATATGATATTAATTCTGAAAATCCCACAATAGCCAGTTTTCATAATTTTAAAGAATCGAAGTCATTTTTATGCGATGTCTTGAAGGTTTTTTCAGTGCTTCCCAAAGAAGTGAATTTGTTAAGCCGAAGCCCGGTCCTGGAGGGCTCTGCCTTTGAGAGACCAGCGAAAGAAAGCAAAGCTGAAACTACAGGAGCATCACTGGGAAATTGTCAAGAAAATTGCCCCAAACTGCAAATGCTTAAGGACTCAAACAGATATTTGTGCCCACGTGTTAATAGCAACACTATTCCCAATAGCCGGAAGGTGAGTAAACTGTGTCCATTGACAGATGAAGAGATAAACAAAACATGTTATATACCACAATGGACTAGTAATCAGCCTTAAAAAGGAAAAAAATAATTCTAACACATGTATGATACACAGAAACCTCGAAGGGATTAATGCTAAGTGAAATGTACCAGTCACAAATGGCAAATACTGTATGATTCCACCTATGCTAGGGACCTAAAGTAGCCACATTCAGAGACAGAAAACAGAATGGTGACTGCCAGGGGCTGTGGGGGGTGGAGAGGAGGGAATAAGAAGTTATTTAGTGAGTATGGAGTTTCAGTTGGAAAAGATGAAAAAGTTTTAGAGGTGGATGGTGGTGATGGTTGCACAGTACGTGAATATTACTTAATACCCTGAATTGTAGGGATGCGTGGTGTCATGATCCTGGAGTCCCAGGATGGAGTCCCACATTAGGCTCCCTGCTCAGTGAGGAGTCCACTTCTCCTTCTGACCCTCCCCAGTCTTATGCGCTCTCTCTCTCTCTCTCATTCTTTCTCAAATAAATAAATAAAATCTTTAGAAATGAATACCACCAAACTGTATACTCAGAAATGGTTAAATGACACATTGGACGCCATGTATATTTCACCACCACCAACCCCCAAAAGAGCAAATGCTTACAGGGGCAGACAAGCCTGGGGGGGAGAGGGGAGTAAAGCGGGGTGGGGTCTGTAACAGCAGGAAGGGTGGAGACTGGAGAACAAGAGTAGGCATACGTGTCCTCTCTAAAAAGACCAGGCATGGCTGAAGTCACTGAGGGCTGCCGTGTAGGAATTGGACCTTGTATTAGAGGCAGATGTTATGATTTTTCAAGAAGTCTGAAATCTACATTTTTATGAGACCTCCTCTATTTTCTTTTTGAAGTTGGCCACCAGTGTTTCAAATTCCAAAAACACTACAGGTCAAATAAGGCACGTGAGCAAGAGCATACAGCTCTTGATCTAGACGGTGAGTTGACAGTGGTGTCTTCAGGCACGAAGGCCCCATGATGGAGGGCAGCAAGTTGAGTCCTGAACAGCATCAGCCTGGGCAGAGAAATTATTCCCAGCCTGTGCCGCTAGCCTCGCCATTGGAATATAGAGCACGCAAGTATATCACAACCGTAAGCTTATGCTAGGAAGCTAGAAACAAGTGGAAATGGGGTGTTTTGTGTGCGTTTAGCTCTGCTTTTGTTTATCTAAAATGACAGCCTTTAGAATTCTTGCACATGTAAGAACAGGCTGGTCGTGCGTTGGCCGGTTTAACAGATTCCCACGTTAGTCTCAGATAAGAAATGCATGTTCCACTGAAGAGTCGGTAGAATAAAAATGTGAGCAGCATCTACACAAATCACACGAAGGACAGCTTAGTAGTATGAACCCCCCCCCCAACTCTCGCAAATGGGGCTGTGGGAATCTGAATTTTAAAACAAAATCAGTGTTGGGATGTCTAGGTGGCTCAGTGGGTTAAGAGTCTGCCTTTAGCTCAGATCGAGCCCCAAATTGGGAACTCAGCCGGGAATCTGCTTCTCCCTCTGCCTACCGCTCCTCCTGCTTGTGCTCTCTCTCTGACAAATAAATAACATCTTAAAAAAAAAAAAAATCAATGTTTTAATTTTCTATCTCACAAACTTGGGAGAAAGGGGTGATAATTTCAAAATAATGAAACATCTTAGCATAAACTAACATTTAGTATTTAGAGTCATTATTTTAAAAATGTGACTCTGGAACCAAACTGATAGCCCTTAAAATGCATCCTCTGTTCTTCAAAATAATGACTTTTGGTTTTTTGTGTCTCTCCTGTTATTCTATTCTACAGATGAAGCAAAGAATGTCTTCAACGTAAAAGTGTAATTTGAATCAACTGATCGCTGGACAGTAATAGTCAATTAAATTTAACAAGTGTTTAGTGTCCTTTTTATGTGGTTCTGCCTCCAGCAAAGCCTTTAATGCTCCCCTGACCAGATGTGGCCTTGCCCTCCTTCCGCCTCATGGCTTCTCTATGTAACTACCATCCCTACCTCTCAGCTCAGGATTTAAGGCAAATCTGTTTACATCAGTCTGCTCAGACTGCCATAACGGAACACCACTGGCTGGGTGACTTAAAGATATTTATTTTCTCACAGTTCTGGAAGCTGGAAGTCCAAGATCAAGGTGCCATTCATTTTTTCCTGGCGAGGTGCTCTTCCTGGCTTACAGAAGGCCACCTTTTCACCACGTCCTCACATGACCTTTTCTCTGTGCATGTGAAGAGACAGATCCTGGTGTCTCTTCCTCTTCTTATAATGATACAATCAGATTAGAGCTCCCCCCTTATTTATGGCCTCATTTAACCTTAATTATCTCCCTAAAAAAACAATCTTTAAATACAGTCTCTCTGGGGATTAAGGTTCAATATATGAATTTGGGAAGGGTGGGGCACACAATTCAGTCTATGGCACCATCTAAGTGTGAATATACTATAAAGAAAACCGTATAATTAGAATTTCCAGTAAATATCTTTAAAGTTTCCATTTGCAAATAATAATACTCATTTCCTGGTTTTATCAGAGGCTTAGCCATGGGAAAGACATAAGGTAAATGTCACACTCCCCACTTATATTGCACAATTCATCTTTGAAGGGGCAGGACAATGCTAGGGTTCAGCAGAGAGAGATCCATCACACACTACTGATGAGGAAAACCCTCAAGTTTCCAAAGGCAATAATGCAGAATGTTTAAGGGAGTAGGCTCTGGAGCCAACCTTGGGTTGTATTCACCGATGGGCTGTGTGACTTTGGGCAGATGGGTTACCCTCTCTGAGCATCTGATGCCTCATCTTTGCTTTTTGGACCAGCCTTTGTACAGGGAAGGGATGAGACTGATTTAGCTGATACTATTAAGGAAACCAAGGGCAGTAAAGAGGTGGGTGGCCTCAGAAAGTAACTAGATTTCTGCTTAATTAAAAGTAATGAATCTCCAATATGGTATCATGCCAGGGATCCTTCCTGGGGTCATTCAAATTACACTCAGTGGGAAACAGTCCTACTGCTCAGAATGGTCACCACTGTTTTTGAACAACAAAGTACACAGAAGCAAGACAAGACCCTTTTCTTGAGGATGTGTAGTGATTTCTCATATTTTGTGACCAAACAGCATTTTTTAGAAGACTCCTCCACATTTGAGAAACTGCCCACCTTATGAGTTCTCATCTCCCCAAGATGGAGGCCAGGCATTTGCCTACCCAGCCCACCTTGCACCTGAGGGGCAGGCATGTGACCTGGGCTCTACCAATCAGCAGCATCCATGTAAATATCAGAAGAGTGAGGTTAAAGAAGGAGGTCCTGGGGCACCTGGGTGGCTCAGTGAGTTTAGCATCTGCCTTCATCTCAGGTAATGATCTTAGGGTCCTGGGCTTGGCCCTGCATCAGCCTCCCCACTCAGTGGGAAATCAGCCTGTTTCTCTACTCTTCCCCCCTGCTCATGCACTTGCTCTCTCCCTCAGATAAATAAATAAAAATCTTTTTAAAAATTAAAAAATTTTTGGGGCGCCTGGGTGGCTCAGTGGGTTAAGCCGCTGCCTTCGGCTCAGGTCATGATCTCAGGATCCTGGGATCAAGTCCCGCATCGGGCTCTCTGCTCAGCAGGGAGCCTGCTTCCCTCTCTCTCTGCCTGCTTCTCTGTCTACTTGTGATCTCTCTCTGTCAAATAAATAAAATATTTAAAAAAAAATTAAAAAATTTTTTAAAAATCTTTAAAAAATAAAGAAAGAGAGGTACCATGTGGAATTCATACTGGTAGGGATTGGTGAAGTATGGCAGAGAGACACCTGGTTTGCAGACGTGACAGTGATGGGATTTCTGGGAGCCCACCAGAAAGAACTCACTCTATGATATGAGCAGAGAGATCTATATTCTTTGGTAGCTCCCCAGGGTGTCCACAGGAGCCACGAGTGATATAACTTGGGTAGTGTTCCTGGCTGCATGGCCTCCAAGTCCAATTCTGATCCTCCCAGAAATTTCTTCAAGCTCCTTAATGCCCTTTAAAAAAAAAAAACAAAAAACCTCCCTTTCTATGCAAATAGCCAAAGAACCTCAAACCAGCATAAAACCACATAATAGTTGCACAATTAAATGAAAGTCAAGAGAAAAGAAACTCATGTCGGCATAGGCGTGGGCTTTCTAAATCCTATAACTAGAAAATTTAAAATAAGCAAAAGAAATTAGGCAACTGTCTGCAAAGCTTTGATCAGCAAAAGAAGCTGATTGTTTGTTGCAAAGGACAGCTGGGACCACTGAAGTATATACGGTAAGCAAAGAGAGGGCAAGTTTATCAGCGTTACATCTACACACACACACACACACACACACACACACACACCCCTACCCCTAAACTAATGCTCAAGACCTGAGGTTTCATAGATTCAACCTGTATCTGTGAGCATGAGAACTTGCTATTTTGACCTCCCCTCCCTTGAGGTTTTGATTTATGAGAGTTAAAAAGAAAGCAATTATTTCCCAGTGGGTGTTAGGATCACTGATATATAAACAAGGCAATTTAATCATTACCTAGATAAACTGGGTCTTAAATCGTGCCTCTGAGAACAGTTTACATAAAATCTTTATGTAATTCACCAAAGTCATTTCAAGGCCAGAATAACTTAGGGTTTAAACAGAGGGCACCTAACAAAAGCCTTTCAGGTCTTATCCCCATACTTGATAAAAACTGAAGACAAAGCCATCCTATAATTAGCTTTCCCCAAAACACACACATCTTAACAACAACTTCCTTCGGCTTAATAGCATCATCTTTAAGGATTAATGACCTAGCAAACAGAAAATCTAGACCTTTCTAAGCACGTTGGATTTCCTAGGATTTGGGGATTTATCACATACAAATAAGATAAGGTCAGTGACCCAGACTGCTTACCCTGAGTCCCAAAACCTTGACTATAGGTTTCCCGTTATTTGTAACAAACCCGAACATATTCCAAGGTGGACATGGGTTATCTTTGCTTGGGCAGCCTCCATTCCCATTTCTTCTGAGTATTAATATCTCAATTGTCTCTGGAGACCATACACTCCCCCATTCCCAGGCCATGTGCTTTAACAAGAAGGTGGTTTAATCCTTCTCCAGGGGTCAGCATGACCCAGGACTGACCAATCAGCCTGGATGCCATGTTTGGTTGAAAGACTGGCATGTAACCAATTCAGGGCAATGAGACTCGAGAATTTCATTGAAACTATAGGGAAAGAGAAGGTGCTTGCTGGGGTGTCTTGTCCAGTAAGACTGGAGCTTCTGATGTCATGAACCGAGGGCCTGCTTGATGATGGACCAATGCAGGAAAATGCTGGGCAAGAAGATAGCAAGAGCTAGATATCTGAGGATATTACTCGAGACCTGGATCAGCCACACCTTTGCCTTTACAGTTACAAGAACTGATTAATTTGTTTTCTAAGTCCCTTTGAATTAGGTTCTATCTTTTGCAACCTGAGAGCCAAAACAGATACAGAATCATTTAAGCTGAGACTTTATAAAGGTAGCAGAAGTGTTAGAATAGCTGGCTTTCAATATTAATGTATAAAATTGAGCTTATGCCACAGACGCTAAATCCCCACTATGAACAACTTTGCATTCCAGCATGTGCTGCCTTACCCACAATCCCCGGCTTAGGGAAATGGTGCAAAAGAAGCCTGTGCATGAGGCAGTCCACCAATGGACCTGGGGTGAACAACCAACCCAAAAGCAGCTAATTCCTTTGCTGGCCAGGCTCCAATGGCTGTGGGGCCTCGTTCCGTGAGCTGGACCAATAGGAAACCCTCACTTATGAGTTCAAGCTAGGAAATACTGAGGTCTCAGCCGGTGGCCTTATGGGTTGGCCATTCAGGGGCCACATGTAAAATGAAGCAGCAAAAGAAGGGAAGAGAGAAGAAGAGAGAACAATTGAGCAGAGACCCCATGACCTCTGAGAAAGACACTGACTCCCTTCCCAATTTTCCAGACCTATGTTTTGGCCACCATGAGACCAAGCTCTGCTTTGTTTGACAGGCACAGAATCCTTTCAAGGGGCAGAGCAGTACAGGGATTAGAGAGTATGGCTCCCAAGTGACAACCTGGGTGTGAGCCTTGACTCCTGCTACCAACCCACATACCTGAGGCTACATTCTCTATATCTGCTCCTCCTCAGTAGAATAGGGATAATAACACCTTGCCTCCCGGGGTAGGGGAGAAGAGTCCCTGTGACAATCCATTCAGAATAGCGTAATTATAGTTGTGGTGATTGTCACGACGAGCCCCTTATGGGTGAATTAGTTGGAGTGATGTCCCCATCCTTGACAATCGAGAGGGCCCCACTAAAGCAACAACTGACTAAATGATTAACTTAAATATGAACATATTTCTCCACAACATATATAGAACTGTCAATGTCCAGATAAAACTAGAGTGTAAAATCTTCTTTAATAGGGGAAAACCTTAGCCATGGGGAGCACACTATAGTGCTAAATCCGGTAACACTTGAAAGAGGGTATGATGCCCTCATCCTCGTTCTGTATTACGCCCTGTTCCTCCTGGGTCCCACACTGATCCCTGAGTACTAGTTACTTCTGTACACCCCAGGGCTGACAGGCCAACCCCTGAGACTTCTCCTCTCTGTCTGCAACTGCCCAAAGCTTAGCCTCCTCTTCAACTGCAGTCTCCAGTTCTAGCACTTTCTACAGAAAATTATTCTTGTGAGGCAGGTGCTGGGGGCGCCATGTGTGTGCCCCACAGAAGAGGCAGGTGCTGTGAGAAACAGGAGACACTGGGCCTGAAGGAAACAGCTAAGGAAAATCCAGAAGCCTTCTCTCATGACTCAAACCACTATACTGTGATTACTTCCTGTTTTGAGCAGCCCCTCCCCTTCTGAGGTTGGAAAAAAAATCACCTCGAAGCTGAGGCTTTTACTCTTAACTGTCCTGTCCCCTTCTGTAAAAGCTACACAGATGACTGTACCAACTCCACCCTCTCCAAAAAAATACTGTTCAATCGTTCTGAATGGTTGATGCATGCTTTCAAAGCCTTAAAACAAAACAGTTGTTAAAGAAAGATGATATAAATCACCTTTCAAAGATCCTTTTGATTTAGAAAAAAAAAAAATCAGTTTCCACAGGGGGGGAAAAAATCCACACAAATATTCTTCAAATCTGTTCTCCAAAGCATGTATGAAGAATAAGAGGCAGACACAGGAGTCCTGAGAAAGGAACAGAAGTTTGATTTCTTAAGGAAAAAACAAGAGCCTTTCACGACGACTCTGGTGTGTTTGGTTTTGCATTCTTTGCTAAAAGGCAATCATCAAAGAATTAAACCTATATTTTCTGGGTCTTTCTCCCTCCCTTCTTTTGGTAGAATCAGGATATGCGTTTTTGAGTACAACTGCTATTCTAAAAACCAGAGAACCACCATATTCTTACGGCTACCCAAGAGCGCCAAGGGAGAGAGGAGCTAATAAACACGTCATGCACACTCCAGAATTTTACGCAAGATGACATTCCCACGTGGGAATAAGCCACTTTTTGACTTCACAGTCAGCCCTTGAATTACAAGCTGATCAGGCCACATTTCTGATTAAGTTCCAACCTGGAATGCTTAGAATCTAGAATGTCTTCTCCCCTAACAACAATGTTCTAAGCACTATGTCACCCTAAAAGAGCCATCCTAGCCCCAGAATTCCTAAGGAATCGCATAGTTTTGTCCTGTGGGTCCTGCACAGTCCAGACACAACTCATGATCTTCCTTTACGAAAATGCATTCTGAGTTCCAAATAAGACATAGTGTTTCAGGGCTTCTGACCTTACAGGACTGTCACCAGTGCCAAGACATCAGTGGTGGCCAAGGCCTGCCCCCCTTCCTCTCACCCCACCCACACTGACTAGTGAAGGGCATCAAGACGGGTACGGGCAGAAGGAGGAGGGGTCCTTCTCGTCCCACCTCCTGGTCCCCACTTGGCCACCAGCAGAGAAGGCAAAAAGCAAGAACTTGAGGCCAGCAGGGTGGACGCCAGGGCCTCAGCGCACAGGAACTGGGGGGAGGGAAGGAGAATTCTCTGAGGCTTGGGCTGGCCTGTTCCCCCAGCCAGCTGGGGACTGCCTGTGCTCTTAGCTTTCATTTCCACTGTTGGTTGCTAAGTGCTATACATAATGCAAAAGTAAATAGTTACACAGCGCAGTTTGGAAGACACAAAAACATACATCAATCAGCCAAGAAAAAAAAAAAAACTCTCAAAGTTTCTAGGTTTATTTTTAGATCCCAGTTAGCCAAATGAGTAACCTAAATGCCCAAAGGAAGAGACGCCAGTGCATTCAGTGAATGCACTGAAAAGTGCATTCAGAAATGGGAGACACTGATACTGCCGGTCTCTGGCTCGTCTTAGTTTGTAAAATATGCATCGGGCCAGTCCTCAGGTGTTCTAAGCACCTCGCAGCAGCGCTTTGAATAAGGGCCTGGCATCCAACACACTCCCCAGACTCACTGCATAGAAAACATCATCCCCTGTCGTGAGGTTTCAAGACATTAGAGTGAGCACAACACAAAATAGTGACATCCTTAAGTGAAGGAGTCAACTTAACAGAAGGAATGAAAACAATGCTAACGTAGTAAGTGTACATCCACGAGGAGAGTAAAAAGGGTTTTATTCACCTTCTACTTCCTACATCCGGCAGAACGCCTTGAACACAGCAGACACACAACAAATGTTTACTAAATTAATAATAACAATAATACTCCCAGAAGAGTGCCTATTTCTAGCAAGACTATCCTTGTGACCTCCAGAGAGTCCCTACGTGATGATCAAACTTGAAGTTTCAAAGATACATTTAGCAGTATAAAAGGGAATCAGAAGAACAACAGAACAACAGATAGCGTGAGAGAAAATAACAATCGGTCGGATGGAAAAGCATGAGTAACCCTGAGTGACTCACTGAGATTTGCTCGCTTCTTTACCTCTACAATGAGATTACATCTGTGGCCCCACCACCTCATGGCAACCAGGCAGAGACAGATGAACAGACACACTCCAGGCTTCCCAGACCACACAGGCAAGCTGCAAGGGGATATCCATGTTACAGGGCAAAATCTGAGCCTGACGCAACCAAGTTATTCTCAGTGTAACCAACTCATTCCAGGCAAATGCAAAATCGTCCTTCCCTTGGAAAAGACCCTTCTGATTACAATGCCATGCGTTTATAGTTGGAAAAAAAAAAAGCACAAATAAGAAAAGTCACTTGTTTTATGGAAAGGTTAAAAAAAAAAAACAAAAAAAATACCAGGAGGGACCTTGGTGGCTCAGTTGGTTAGGCATCCCACTCTTGATTTCAGGTCAGGTCATGATCTCAGGGTCGTGGGATCGAGCCCCACATCAGGCTTTCTGCTCAGCAGGGAGTCTGCTTGAGATTCTCTCTCTCCCTCCCCCCATCCCTTCCCCCACTCACAAGCTCTCCCTCAAATAAATAAATCTTAAAAAAAAAAAAAAAAAAAAAACCACCATTTAGCAAAGTGTGCTGGGACAATTGGTTAGCAAGTTAAAAGAGAAAAATAATCAGTTTACCTCCTCACTTCCTCCCTGCTCTACACCAAAATTAATTATAATTTGTGTTAAATAATAATATGGGGTTTTTAATGTGAAGAATTCTTCAAAACCAGAGAAAGCAGAGCTGATTACTAATGAAGCCCTATGAAAGAATGGAGCAGGCTGTCCTATCACTGGAAGAAATCAGAGTGAAATATTTGCCCACTTAACCACTGAAAACTGTATCAATTGTACAAGCAATTCACTAGGGAAATAACTAGCAAATGTGCCCAAAGATATTTTATTACATATTATTAAAGACCTTATACCCATGAGGTATATTTTAAGTGAAAACCAAAGCAAGCTTATAGAAAAATGTGTATAATATGCCTGTTTTGATAATAAAAAGTGAGCCCCCTTTGATCTTTAAAAAGACTGGATGCTCGAACAACGAGAAAGGTGGGGAAATACACCTTAGGCCTTTAACACTGGCCACCGGGGAGGCATAGGAGTAAAGACAGGCCAGGAAAGCCCTTAATGCATCTTTGTCCTGAATTATAATTTGGAAAAAAAAAATTATGTCTGATGCAAAAAAACATCTAAAGGCAAAGAACATAGACTAGAAAATTAGGAAAAGAAGAAAGGCAGCTAGTATACAATCTGACAAAGAACTGTTCAGCCCCACTAGTTATCAAAGAAGTAGAAGGGCAAATAAAGTATTTGGGGACCAAATTAGAAAAAGAATTTCGAAGTGATGATATTCAAGGTAAGAGACAGATGAAACCAACACAGTCATACAGCATGAACTCCTTAAATTTCTAAATTAATTTCCAAATTTCCATTTAGAAAGCAAATGGCAAAATAAGTCAAGAATTTTTAATAAAAGTTTAAACATCCAACCTAGTAAATCCATTAGAAATAAATCATAGGCTATAATCCCATATAGAGAAAAAGGTTTTGTACAAAAATAATAGCAGAAGAAATTATTTAAAATTTTGACCAAATGACCCATAATGGAATGGCTAAGTGAACTGAGGTATATCCATTTGATGAAATATTGTATGCCCAATTAAGCATTATCTACAAAGAATATATAGCGAAATATAAAATCCTCACAGAATTAAAAACTTCCATTTCTTTTACTCTCAATATTTTACTTCTGATGCAAACACGGGAGGTTTTTTTTTTCCATAGCACCCAATTCCCCAACTCTCCAGATTCAATTCTGATGCTAACAACCCAGAGTCAGCGCAGCCCCCACAGACTGAGGGCTCAGTCCCACAAGACTGCCCTCCAATTCAAATGCCAGTTGCAAATCTCAGATACTTGTACTTCTGACCAATTGGCTAAAAACCAGGGGTTCCCATGACACCCTCCTCGGATTCAATAACTCGCCAGGACAGCTCACAGAACTCAGGAAAACAGTTTGCTTGCTTGATTATTGGTTTATTATGAAAGGATATGGCTCAGGAACAGCTGGATGGAAAAGATGCCTAGGACAAGGTATGGGGGGAGGGGTGTGGAGCTTCCATGGCTTCTCTGGGCAAGCCACCTGACCTGCGCTTTGATGCGCTCAGCCACCCGGAAGCTCTCTGAACCCCACTGTTTAGGCTTTTTTCTGAGTTTTTATTTTGATTCCAGTTAACATACAGTGTAGTATTAGTTTCAGGTGTACAATATAGGGATTCAACACTTTCATACGACACCTGTTGCTTATCACACATGCCCTCCTTAATCCCCACCCCATATTTTACCCATCCCCCTACCCACCTCCCCTCGGGTAACCATCAGTTTGTTCTCTATAGTTAAGAGTCTGTTTCTTGGGGCACCTGGGTGGCTCAGTGGGTTAAAGCCTCGAGCCCCATTGAGCCCCATCGAGCCCTGCATCATCGAGCCCTGCATCGGGCTCTCTGCTCAGCAGGGAGCCTGCTTCCCTTCCTCTCTCTCTCTGCCTGCCTCTCTGCCTACTTGTGATCTCTGTCTGCCAAATAGATAAATAAAATTTTTTTTTTTAAAAAAAGCCTGTTTCTTGGCCTCTCTTTTTTGTTCCTTTTCTCCTTTGCTTTGTTTCTTAAATTCCACATATGAGTGAAATCATATGGTATTTTATGGAGGCTCTACAATTATATAGACACAGTTGATTAAATCATTGGCCACTGGTGATTGAATTTCATCTCCAGCCCCTTTTCCCTTCCTGGGGGTAGAGGACAGACCTGAAAGTTTCAACCCTCTAATCACATGGTTGGCTCCTTTGGCAACATGCCCCTCTCTTCCTAGAGTCACCCCTTTAGCATAAATGCAGATGTGGTTGAAAGGGGTTTAATTATATGATAAAGGACACTCTTCCTACTCCTATCACTCAGAAATTCCAAGGGTTTTCAAGGAGCTCTGTGCCAGGAACTGGGGACAGAGACCTAATATATATTTCCTATTATATCACAATATCACAGCTCAGGGTATATGGTTAAATGAAAAACTAATTTTAAAATTATATAAAAAATGACTAACATTACTAAGAAAAATATTTCTTCATAAAAATCATGAAAGGAAATATTCCAAATATTAACAGTGTTTGCCTTTGAATATTTGGATTATGGTAACATTTTTTTCTTATTTCTAATTTTCTATAGTATGCAAATCTTACTTCATGATAATGCCTTACTTTTATAATGGTAGGGTTGAAGGTATGGAGGGAACAGTGGCCAAGGTCTGTGGAACATATTCTTTAAATGACTGCTTTTAAAAAATCTAAAGCAGTCTCCCCGTTGCTCTCTCAAGAAACTTCCAAGGCCAGAACTGACTTCTGATTTCACTGTTTGTCCTTCGGCCTGGCTTGGAAGTGGCTGTCATGTCTTCCAAAGGGGTAAAGTGGTGGGAACTCAACATCACAGGCTTCCCACATCCCAGTTCACCCCTTCCAACAAATCAGAGCACAAAACCCCATCAAAGAGCTCTTCTTGCAAATGTTCTATTAGAAATTTTAGATCACATGTCTAAAGAAATGTGTGTGTGTGTGTGTGTGTGTTCGTCTGTCTGTCCATCTATATGCTTCCTCCTCCTTTCTCTATCCTCAAAGGCAGCAAAAGAAATCCAGGACAATGATGCAGCAATTGATTTATTTATCAAATGCTAAATCTCAGTGATAATGGATAAATCTATTCATCTAAATAGAATAACACTGCAAAAGTGTGAGAACCAAAGGAACCCCAGCCAGGACCATACTCCAATATTAAACAATTTTAAATAATAATGGACTAAAGTCCATCTCTCCTCTCACATTTGCCATATAATCCAAATTAATAATCTCAGATCCCTACTGCACTATTTCAGGCCCTATCCCCAATACTGAGTCAGGCTAAATATTTCCCCTTGGGGTGCGTTAAATGGTCAGATAAACACTCTTAGTGCATGGTACTTCAGAGATACGCATCACATGTATCTTTATATAAAACTAATGAAACAATCGGAGCCTGGCTAAGTTTGTAGAGCATACAACTCTTGATCTTCATCTCAGGGTTGTGAGTTCAAGCCCTCCATGGGGTATAGAGATGACTTAAAAAATAAAAATCTTAAAAAAAATACTGAAAGAAAAATTCCAAATATTAATTCCAATTGATAAAAGAAAATGTTAGTAAAAGATGTTAGAAAAAAAAAACTTTAGTGGAAAAAAAGAATGATCTCGCAAGTTTACCTCCTTCGTAAATTCAAGTATTTGCAATAGTTTGCGTGACATTATTTCTTCTGAATGGTGGTGCACTTGACCTTTGTTATAAAAGAACACCCACGCCGGCAGCATGATTTCTGTATAGGAGATGTTGCACCTCGCGCTCCCCTGTGTTAGCCCGCTTAACCTTCTCAACCCTGACGACAACCCCACAACGCATGACCACGGTCGCCCCAGTTGTTCCTTAAAGGTGCAAATTCCGGGAGGTCGCGCACTTGAAAGTGACCACATGAAGACTGAAGGTAGCCAGGCTAGTCCGGCTCCAGAGTGGACATGCTCCTGCTTCTGCAGAACTAGACAGTGCACCCACATTCTTTTTAACTTACACCAAAAATCTCTCCTGCCCAAGCCCCACTTAGACAATTTATAAGAAAAACAACTGGTATCAACTACCCGAGCAAACAGACGATTAGTACCAATTTTGTAATTCCGAATGAAGAAGGGACTGAATTACTCCATCACTTCTCAGAAAGTTCCAGTCCCCAGATCAGCACCAGAGGAAGTTATACAGGGCCTTCCAGTAATGGGAAGAGAAGAAATAAACCAATTAAATGGTCTGGTGGAGAAAAGGAGAGGTATAAAAGGGCCTAAAAATAGTTTCCATCTTATCTCTGCTGTAATAACAGCAGATTAGCATGCATTCTCTTGGAAATGTCACCTAGGCAACCAGAAATACAAAGACGGAGATGTTCGGGAAAATATATGTATATAAACCTATTTCTGCCATCTTTGAACATAAGTGATCACCATTGCAAGAAGGACAGTAACTAGATTATGTATGGAAAGAGAAAAAAGGCAAGTACAGAAGAAAGTTGCATAAGTAAGTATCCAGTATAAAGTAGGTTAATAAGATATAAAGGTAGGTCTTTCTACAAGAAGCCCTAAACCATTGCCTCAAATTTGGGCCAAAAAACTACTAGTAATGCTAAACGTATTTTTCCTACATTTTTTAAATGTCATGTTTTGAATAAGCCCAAGGCAGACTAATATGAAAGAAGGTAGGCTAACAAATTTTAAAATAACATTTGGAAAACTATCTTTTTTTTGGGGGGTGCTATCTTAAGCTCCACTTAACTAGAGTGACTCTATGTCCCTGTTTGCCTAAAACAGTCCCTGTTTGTGCCCCTTGTGTTGCTATAATTATTAAAAAGCAATACTCCTCTTTCACTTTCTTTTTTTAAAGATATTTGCCTTAATCACTTTTCTTTTTTTTTTAAGATTTTATTTATTTATTTGACAGAGAGAGAGATCACAAGTAGACAGAGAAGCAGGCAGAGAGAGGGGGAGAAGCAGGTTCCCCACTGAACAGAAAGCCCAATGTGGGGCTCGATCCCCGGACCCTGAGATCATGACCTGAGCAGAAGGCACAGGCTTAACTAAGCCACCCAGGTGACCCTCCTCTTTCACTTTCAAAAGTATCTCAGTGTGCACAATAAATTACAGGGTTCCCTTACATTTAACCAAGATGTATTTCTTGACCAATTAACAACACGCTAGCAACTAGGTTGAGAACTTAGATTAGTTCAAAAAAATTCTACAAGCTAGAATCCCTGACTTCCAGAATGCTGCAATCTGACTGCAAAGACAGAAATAAGACCCCAAACAATACTGAAGCAGTAAAAAATTGATCGTTCCCGGAGCCCAGGCCATTAAGTGCAGCAGTTCAGATCCCAGACAAAGTAGACTGTGGATCCACTTGAGTGTGATACTCCATAGAAATTGTGCTAAAAGCCACCATGCTTCTTGAGCGCTTACTGTATACCAGGCACTGTGCTAGGCATAATGCACGTGTGATCTCACTCCAGACTCAAAACAACCCTAGAAGGGAACTGTCCTTATGCTCATTCTCCACGTGTTACCAGAGAATTCAAATGCCTGACTCCAAAGCGCACGCTCCCCGCCAACGTGGGTTGGTGCGCACTGCTTCCTGTTGGCGCAGCCTGACCCGGGCCTGGTGCCAGTTAGGAGAGCTCTCAGCTTCTCTTTCTGCTCTGTAGCAGCACAAGGTGTGCTCCAACCCTGGCAGAGGGCGGCTCAATCAGCCAGGGCCCGGGTAGGAAACACGGGGGTGTTTTTCATCCTACTGAGGAGTCCTCCTATAGGAGAGGCTACAGAGAAAAGAGTAAGGAAGGGTTTAGTAAAGCAGCAGGAAGCTGTTACCATCCCCAGGCCTCCGTGTGTGGGGTCGGGGGTGGGTGGAGGCATAAAGGAATTCCGAAGAAGGTGGCTAGATGGAGAAGGTGCCTGGCAGGAGCTATGGCTTTCAGCGCACAGAGGAAGCCAACCTGTAGCATGCAACCCAGCAGAGGGAATGGGGGACACAAACACCCTCCCCCACTCTCCCCATACTCCCCCAGTGGTGGGCTGGACCCACCCACCGCTGGCCAAATTGTATCAGAAATCAAAGACAAAGATGGCCCCTGATGCTTCTCCAGGACACAGAGCATCAGGGGCCATCTTTGTCTTTGATTTCTCATACAATGAGGGAGGGTAGAGGACACAGAAGAGCCAACAAGAGGTGCCCAGCCTGCTCGCTGTGTCCTTGCCCCCCCCCGCGTAAGTGTGTGCTCCCAACTGAGGCAGAGTAAACTGGAAAGTGCTACCTTAGCAAGAAGATGTCATCCTCAGCCTAGGCGTGAGGCCAGAGCCAGTTCACAGCCAAGTGTCCTTTGTAGTTAAACTTGGCCCCGTGCTTAGAAGGGCCCCACACTTGGTCTAATGCTCTGCTGACACCATTTTGAAATTTTTGAAAAAATTTTTTTAAGACTTTATTTATTTATTTGAAAGAGAGCAAGTGAGCGAGCATAAGCAGGGGGAGGGGCAGAGGGAGAGGGAGAAGCAGACTCCCCATGGAGCAAGGAGGGTGACTCGATTCCAGGACCCTGGGATCATGACCCCAGCCGAAGACAGATGCCAAACTAAGCCACTCAGGCACCCCGAAATTCTTGATAATTTTTAAACAAGGGCCCACAGTTTTTTCATTTTGTACTGGGCCTCACAAATTAAGTAGCTGGTCTTGGGCAAGGCAAACCATTTCTTGAGCCGGTGAGACTAAATTCTGGTAAGTATCACAAGATTCCAACTATCTTATTCAAAGCAAACAGACCCAAAGTTAATATTAACCAGAGTCACAGTGATACAGCAGAATATATAGCATAATAAAGTGAGGGGACACTTTACCTTTTTTTTTTCTTTCCTCTCTTTTGAAGTCAAACAGCAAAGTGGCTGAGAAACCAAACTCAGCTGCCCCCTGGAGAGAAACGGGAACTTAATTACGACGGCCTTTCCACAGCACAGAGGGAATGGATTTTGGCTCTTACCCAGTTAACGAGATCAACGCAGACAACCAAGCAGAATAATTTATGTCCTGGATGGCCTCTCTGATGTCCCCCATTGGATGGGATATGGTCTTCAAATTAGCCAGGTAATTGCGAAAGCTACCCCTGACCTTGCCTTGTGGGCCCCGCGTACTTGGCCCCAGTCTGGGACAAGGTATTGAAAACACATGCATAGAAGCCTCGTCGAGGGGCCAGCAACACTTACAAACCGTATTTCTAAGCTGATGCTTTTCAAAAGCCTAGAAACTGAAGCCTACACTGCTGCTGTTTCCCTTTCCCAAGAGACCCCAACATCCTTAGCCTTCTCGGAGTAATTACAATAGTGAGAGTGTATGCCCAGGTGAGAAGCCGAAACAGGGCCCATCTCTTTTCGTTTCCTCCAAGGCCACAGGGCAAAGCAAAGCACAAAAAATTTCCATCCGAGGCAGGGATCAAACTGGTTTTTTTTAGCCTCTTTCACTCATCCCTCCGTGTCAGAAATAAGGGACGGTAGATTTTAAGCGTTTTGTTGTTTAAAGTTAGAATAAAACTTCAATAGATCAAATCAGAAGGATTTACCAAACGTCGACTGTGTCAAGGAATCTGGAATCCAGGAGGTACATCAAATCAAGGGGCATCATGACAGAACCAGAAGATTAAAGGTTCCAGTGTACCCTCATGAGCCCTGTACTGGGGTGAATGGTGCCCCCCCCCCAAAAGACGTCCACCGCCTAACCCTGGGAACAGGTGAATGTGATCTTATTTGGCAAAACAATCTTTGCCAAGGTCATTAAGTCAAAGATCTTGAAATAAAATAACTCAGATAACCCAGGTGAACCCTAAAGCAAATGCTAACTGTCCTTATAAGAGACACCCCGAGAGGGGAGGCCACGTGATCACCAAGGCAGAGATGGGTACAAATCAGCCTTGACCCCAGAAATGCCACCAGCCCCCAGCCACTGGATCAGGCAAGCAAAAATTCAACCCCCCGAAGCCTCTGGAGGCTTGGCCGTGCTCATACCTTGATTCTGGCCTTCTGGCCTCCAGAACGGTGAGAACACACATTTCTGTTATTTTAAGCCACCGAGTTTGTGGTTAAGTTGTTACAGAGGCCACAGGAAACTAACATAAACCCTCAGCCACATGGCTCACCCCTGGCCTCAGCTTCACAGCCTCCAGGCATGGAAAATCTGAGGCCCTCCAATGCAGCAGGGGCTGACTTCTGACCCCAGAATAGGTCTTTTCCCTGATGCAGTGCTTCGTGTGTTTGTAGACCACAATAATTGGGCTCCCGCAGAGTTTTTTCTGGCTAGAGAGCCTTTCAGTCATGCCTTGGGGGAGGTGGGCTCCCCACACATGAAACACTGCTTTCTGCATTCATTCCCTCCTGCCAAAATAGCACAGAGAGAAATACCATCTCCCTTGTTCTAGACACTCTTCTAACATCGCCCAAAGTCTCATTAATGTTTAAGCAGCCAAGTTACATCGTCTAGTCCTTTGGAGCTTTCCACTAGAAGCAAAACAAAACAAACTTCTTTCTCACATGTGTTTCAAGGACATAGTATCACCCCCACCAATTACATAGAAGAGATTTTTTTGATCTTAATATAATCATTCAGCTATGAAATATACATATGAAATACATGTTGGCCTTTGTGGGGGGAAAGGGGAAATTCTGAGCAGTCACTGTACATTTTGACAACCAAGCAAAGTTTGTACAAATCAGATTATTCCCAAAGAATCAAAACACACAGGTTTGGGGAAAATCTAACATTCCAGATCTGACTGGATGTACAGTGAAAATGTTTCTGGCTGGGTTTGAATCTCAGCCCCACAACTTCTTGGTGACCTTGGGTAGGTCATTCAACCTCCTGATGCCTCAGTTCCCTCACCTGTGAAATAAGGATCATCAGAGCGCTCCCTCCTCCTGCAGAAGCCTCTCTGCTTTTCTCGATATATCCAGCCTCCTCCCTCAGCCCTGGGAGGCTGATTTCTACCTACAATCGAGCCCTTATATCAACAAGTTTTCTTGCCCTCTGGCTTCTAGATAGGTTGGACAATTGGGAGGCACCAGGAGAAATCAGAGAGGGGAAAAAAGAGCGGTTGGGGACTCACTTACCTGCATGCCTCTGTGCCAGGCCACAGTTTGGCAGAAGCTACGTTCCTCTACTAAAGAGCCATTCCAGAAACTTCTCTCTCACCTCACCCTCTCAGGGCTGGCGTAGTGAAGACCAAAAGGCATTGCTGGCTACCCTTGGCGATTTCCTTTCAGGCTGCCCACATCTTTGTAAATAGTCCCTTCACTAAACTTTCTTCAGTTAGACCCTAGGAGTGTGTCATCGGCCTGCTTGTGGGACCCCGGCAGAAACCCTCTAAAAGATTTCTCAGAATCAATTCAGTTAATGTCAGAACATGCCATGTTCACAGAAAGAGCATCAGGGCATCTGTAATCATGGTTGTCATCATTAGCAACAGCAGTCCACTTGTCTGTGCCATCCTTGGTCAGGAGATAGCACGGTGCTACATTTACCTTTCCTCCCCAAGGCCAATACCATTTAGTGTGGCAATAAATATAATATCCTCGGTTGTACACACATGGAGAAAACCATTAGGTTCTCTTTCATCTGAATAATTAAAATAACCCCCTAACCCTTCCACTGTCTTTCCTCTCTTCACTCTCTCTGTTATGAGGGAGTGATCATGCCAGCGCCACAGGGCAACAAATACTCAAAAGTTCCTCTGGATGAAATTCAGATTCTACTACTGTCCTTCCCAATTTGATCCCAATCTACTTTTGAGACTACATTAAACATTTCACACCCACTAGGATGGCTATTATATTAAAAAAAAAAAAAAAACCTTAAAATAATCAGTGTTGGCAAGGATATGGAGGAATTGGAGCCCGTGTGCATTGTTGATGGGCATGTGAAATGGTGGCTGCTGTAGGAAACAGTATGGCAGTTTCTCCAAAAATTAAACAAAATTACCATATGATCCAGCAAAATTCCACTTCTGGGCACATCCCCAAAAGGACTGAAAGCAGGGACTCGAACAGATATGTGTACGTCGATGTTCACAGCAGCATTATTCACGGTAGCCAAAAGGGGGAAGCAACTGGAGTGCTCGCTGACTAATGAATGGATAAACAAAACGTGGTATAGACACACAATATCATATTATTCAGCTTCAAAAGGGAAGGTCATTTGGACACATACTACAACATGAGTGAGTCGGGAAGACAATACACTAAGTGACATAAACCAGTCACAGAATGACAAATATTGTATGATTCCACTCAACACAAGGTACCTAGAGTAGTCAAAGTCCTACAGACAGAAAGAGGAATGAATGATGCTTGCTGGGGGTGGGGGTGGGGAGGGGGAGGGAGAGTTTTTGTATACTGGGTATAGAGTTTTAGTTTGGAAAGATGCAAAAGTTCTGGAGATGGATGGTGGTGAGAGGGGCACAACAACGTGAATGTCCTTAATGCCACAGAACTTGATGCTTAAAGATGGTTCACATGGGGGGCACCTGGGTGGCTCAGTGGGTTAAGGCCTCTGCCTTCGGCTCAGGTCATGATCCCAGGGTCCTGGGATCCAGCCCCATATCAGGCTCTCTGCTCGGCAGGGAGCCTGCTTCCCTCTCTCTCTCTGCCTTCCTCTCTGCCTGCTTGTGATCTCTGTCTGTCAAATAAATAAATAAAATCTTAAAAAAAAAAAAAAAAGATGGTTCACATGGTATATGTTGTGTTATTTGTATTTAACTGCAATAAGAAAAAATAGCATATTCAGGAAGCACTTATTGCTTGCCTATCACACAAAGCACTGTGATGGGGATGCGTCAGAAAACAAACGGGGAGTCACTGTCCCCATCGAGGGGGCTCTGCTCCTGCACCTCCCCCCACATCGCGCTCATTCCAGTTAACCTGTCCTCTAATTATGTCTTGCACTTTCTCATAGAATATAAATTTCTTAAAGGTAGGGGACTAGATCTTATTCATCTTACATCACTAGAACTTAACACATGCTGAACATGTGGAAACTGCTAAAAAATCTTGGTTGAAAATGTAAGTAAAAATCCAGCCAACGAAGTCTATGTCTTCCTTTTCCTCAGCTCTTCTAGCCCGCCAATACTTGGCATTTCTTGAAGTTAGTTAGCTATATTTTCAGATATAAGAGATTAGAACTTTTTACTAAGCTCACTTTAAATTGTTCTGTTCACAGGGCACCTGGCTGGCTCAGTTGGCAGAAACTCTTAATCTCAGGGTCAAGAGTTCAAGCCCTGCGCTGGGCATGAAGCCTACTTTAAAAAAAAAAAAAATTGTTCTGTTCACAAATAATTCTACTAAGCATATAAATTGTGGGTTTCAAATTAAAACTCCACTCTTCCCTAGCCATGTGTCCTTGGGCATGTTACGGAGTGTCACTGAACCTGTTTCCCTCCTCTATGAGGGTGAATGTTAGCAGTACTATGGCAGACATCTGTTGCTTTGCAATCCATCATCCATTGGCCCGTCTCCTGGTGACAGTGTAACAGTGTTCTCCAACAGTGTTCTCCTGGAGAACTACCCTGCTCCCTACCCCTTCGCCTATGGCTCAGGGTTAAAACCTGATCAAGCCCAAGTTCCGCTGATATGTGGCACTGCAGCCACGGGAAGAGGCGCCAGACCCGATCAAAGCAAATAAAGCCATAGCACTGCAAGAAATGCTGGGATAGATTCTCTCCCTTTCAGACTGGATTTAAGCCCCTAATGAAATGGAACCTAAAAATGGTGTCAACTTCAAGAAGGAAACCAAGAAATATGGAGAGAGAAGTCAGGCCGTGGTAATGATGCTTAAGGCCTAGATCAAGCCACACCTGAAGTTTCTTCCCCTGGACTGAGGAGTTATAAAAGCCAAAATAATGTTTTTTTTTTTTTTAACTTGAAATTATCTTACACTTGCAACAGAATTGAGTCCTAAGTATAATAAGTATCTCCTGAAAAAATTATTACAAAGTTTAAATGGGATCCTTATGTACATACACAGTACACACTGGATAAATGGAAGCTACTAATGTTAATGGTAGTAAAAATTAACCAGTATGGTATGGTAGTGGTAAAAATTTCCTGGCTTCTTCTTAGGTTGACTTTTAACTCATGTGTTTTCTCCCTGATTTCTGCCTTCATTATCCTTCCATGATACTCTCTTTCGTGGTGATAAAGATAAAAGGATAGTAAGAATAAAAATTGTAGGCCCCCACTTCCTAATCCCATGCCCTGACAGACATCACTAATTGATCACAGAGTTCTTTCCTGCTGAGCCTGGATCCAGCTTTGGATTCCTATTCCACCCAGCTCTCCAGGCGGCCACTACCACTCAATCAAAGATGACATGAAAAATGAAACCAGTGGGGGTGCCTGGGTGGCTCAGTTATTAAGCGCCTGCCTTCGGCTCAGGTCATGATCCCAGGGTCCCGGGATCAAGCCCCACATTGGGCTCCCTGCTCAGCAGGAAGCCTGCTTCCCTCTCCCACTCCCCCTGCTTGTGTTCCCTCACTTGCTGTGTCTCTCTGTCAAATAAATAAGTAAAATCTTGAAGAAAAAGAAGAAAGAAAGAAAGAAAGAAAGAAAGAAAGAAAGAAACCAACCAATGGTCTCAGCTCCAGAATAGTAGTTGGTGACATTTTCCTATAAAGAACTGGGTAGTAAGTTTCTTAGTCATGGTCTCCATTACATAGTCTTCTTCGTATTTTGATTTGTTTTGCTTACAACCCTTACAAAATGTAAAAAGCATTTTTGTTTCCTCGGCTATACGAATCTCCCTGTTCTGGAGCCTTGAAATCAGACTCTGAGATGGTCCCTGAGAATGGGGCACCATCTTAGCTCCCTCTGCACGGCTCCTGAGAACCCAATAATGGAATGCTTGGAAACACGGCCTCAGACAGAAATGCATCCACAGAACATACTGAATTGACTGAAATGTAACAATATAACAGAGGAGCTTTGATGGCAACATAGTTCCTGTCCTCTTAATACCAATTCCAGGACAAACTGAAATCCCTGCTCCAGGGGAAGCCACAATCCCAGGACCATCTACAAAGCCCCTGCATGTGGTTAACATTCACCTCTGCCTTCAGAACCAAAGTCACTGCACAACCTCTTCAAAGAGCTGGATCTCCACCCCTCCCAGCCCAAGAGATGCCCCACCTTTCTATTAGGGAAAGAAGGGAAGAGTTCAAATCACTACACTTCCCCATTATTAGTCTGACCCTTTAAAGGGTCTGAAATGGTTCCAAGATAGTATGCCACATTGCTTTTGACCAACTTCTGGTTCCCTAGTATCTCACAGAGTTTTTTATTGTACAGTATTATACTAAAGATTGGTTTGGTCTTTCTATTATTCTGCATGTTTGTTTCTGGTTTTAGTGAAAAGGACTGAACTTTGCTTGACGTTCGTTTATTAATTCGACAAACATTTACTGACACAATCCATCTCTCAAGGCACTTGCAGGTGAGGAAGACTGGTATACAGATGACAATGCGCTGGGAGGGGTATGCATGGGGTACTATGGTCACAGGAGGCAAGAGCAGCTCAGTTAGCTGGGGGCACCCGGGGGGCGGGGGTGGCCAAGAGGTCTATCAGTAGGCACTGTCGCTGCTGATGAATAGGGAAAAATTCACAGGAGTCACCCAGCGGAGGAAGGGTGGGAGGAGCTGAAAAGGAGAGGCTCTGGAGATGAGGCTGGGGAGGAAACGAGGGTGAGGTCATGAAATTCCCTGGAGTCCCAACTCTACCCTGAAAGCCACGGAAAACCTCTGAAGGAAATGAAGCAGCGTGACCGGTGTAGATTTTTGTTTTCCAAACGAGCAATCTACTGGCACTTTGGAGAATGGGCTGGAGCAAGAGCATCCTGATTGAGAGCAAGCCCAGTAAGAAGGCAACTGGAGCAATTCAGGCAAGCGATACCAACATGAACTACACCAGTGACAGTAGCCGCTGTGAGAAGGGTTAATAAACCACAACAACAGTGATAACAGCTCACATTTCTGCAGCCCATATTAATGACAAGGCACTGTGAGAAGTGCTTTCTGTGTATTGATTCATGTTATCTTCACAACAAACCTGAGATACATTTGGTACAGATTATCAACCTCATGCCACAGATCAGGAAACAAGAGAAGTTAAGTATGGAGCCCAAGGTCACGGGGCTACTCGGGTCCCAGCCAGAATGGTTTGGCTGCTCAGCCCATGCTCCTCACAGCCCCCTCACCTAGCACACTTAGAGAGAGGCAGAGGGTCGGTCCTCAGGACTGGTGCTGACTGGTTGAAATGCGGGAAACTCCAGAGGTAATTTCCAAGGGTCTGGCTTAGGCACCTGAATGAACATTTGGGTTTCAGTTTCTTGAGCCTCCCCCTCTGAAGGAAGCCCCTCCCCAGATCTGTATTAGCTCCCAGTGGTCGCCCTCCCATACATCCACACTCCCACCATCACACTACCTCCTTCTTCTCTGCAATCGCTGCACCCTGCATTTGACCCGAAAACACTGGCATCTCCCAGACAGAGCAAAAAAACTCACAAGCATTGCCAATTGGGTCTGAGAAACCTGGACCTAGAATTCTGCCCTTGATAATACAGCTGCTTAAGTCTGTTATTTTTAAATCAGACAAAGCTAGGAAAACTTGGAGCAAGCTTGTGTGGTTTCCTTCTCAGCAAGCGAGACCTTGGCAGCCCCGCTTCTGTGTTTCACACCAGCCGCCCTGCGAACAGAACCATCATTTGGGGCCCGCGTTTAGTGGCAGAAGCACACTGGACCGGTCCGGCCTGCAGCTTCAGAAAGACCCGCAGGAAGAAAGTGGCCCCGGCTGGGGGAGATCTTCCGAGAGCCAAACGGCTGGCTTTCTTTGGGCTTGAAAGTTAAAGCAAGCATCTGCAGCAAGAAACTTGTGTATTTCCTGCGGACAGGGAGACCTCCTGCCCCTCCCGGGCCGATACAACCCACTTTGCACATCCTGCTTCTCTGGGAGCTAAAAATAAATCGGTATGCACTGAAAAACACTCAGACACATCTCCCCAGCACACCCCTTCCCAAGTCCCTGACGGCAAGAGACGCAAATCTTTCAGGTTCTGAGTCCCAAATGCATGCTACTTCCTCCTCTGGGTTCAACCACCGCCTTCGGTGGCTCCGAAAGCCCCCTCCCCTGGGCCCCACTCCCCACACACACCTCCTGCAGCCTCTCGGGGGCCGACTCTGCAGGCCTTGGAACCTGCAGTGCCCTCGACCCCAGCCCCCGCCCCGAAGGGTTGCTCCAGAGGTCCCCGGGCCACCAGGCGCACGAACGCCCCCTTCCGACCCAGCGCGCCCCCATCCTGCCGGCCCCGCGCCGCAGCGCGTCGGTGTGCAAAGTTGCTCTCTCCCTTCCTGCCACCCATCCTCGGGGGCTTTGGCTTTGTTTTCTTTTCCCTACGAGGCACTGAGGGCAGGACCGGGGAACTCACCGGGTGAGCTGCCCCGGGAATGGCTGCGGGGACCGGGTCCCCAGGACCGCGCGGCTCCTCGCGCCCACCCCTGCACCCGCCCGGCCCCGAGCGCGCGGGTCCCCTCTCCAGCAGCCGCTCCCGGCGCCGCCGGACCCCGCACACCCGCCCTGGCTGCGACTCAGATGTACCCTGGATCCGGAGAATCGGAGGGAAGGCGCTGCGACTCACCGCCTCGGCCGCTCCCGGCGTCTGTGTCGCCGCCGGAGAGGCGGCAGCAGCAGCGGCGGCAGCGCCTTCCCTCCGCCCGCCTCCCCCTGGACAGTACCGCCGCCCGCCGCGCCCCCCCTCCCCTGCCTCGCGCGGTGTCTCGGTCCTCGCCGCTGCCGACCCCTCTCCCCACTGCGACCCCGCCGGCAGCCTGTCTCCCGGGTGGGCTGGACTGTGGGAATGCAGGGGGGGTCGGGGGCCGGCGGAGGCGCGCGGTTTGCAGGTGCGGTGAACGCCCCGCCTGTTTGCCTGTTCGGGTGCGGCCGCCGGCCTTATCCCCATGGTGCCGGCTTAGTCCTAGCGGTTGCCCAGGGTTCTAGCCAGGCTGCACTCGTACTTTCTCAGGGGTGCCATTTGTTTGCCTGTTCGGGTCGCAGGAGGTGAGATTCAACCTACAGCACCTTCTAGGCTTTGATTAGGACGAGCCTGGGGTCTCTGAAGCAGGGACGTTCAAAGGAACCTTGGAAGGACAGGCCCAGGAGGCGGGAGGGGGCTGTTCTTGCCTAACCAATATTTTCTCCACCTGGAGCCTTCTGTGAACAGCCTGGAACAAAAAACTCGGGAGGAGGACATTCCCACTGGAGAACGTCTCCAGAGCTTCCATCTCAACTGCCGGTGATGAGAAGCAAATGTCTTGTCAATTCGTGCCACCCATCTTTATGGATGGCTGCCAACACATGTTCCTGTCTTGCTGTTTTGGCCACTCATGACCTCTTAAAAAGCCACTGTTAACTTCTTGTACTTGTCAACCCCAGGGACATTGCCAGAACCCACAGAAGGGCTCGAGAGCAACCAAAATCCATTGATTAAAAATCTTGCTGTTTGGAAAATAACAGAAAGGCCCCATGTCAAGCCTTAAAGGCATCGTGACTTATCCAGGCTTCTTACAATAACAAAATCTTCTAATATGACTAGTTATAGAAATGACAGTTACCTTGAGTGTCCCCCCCCCACCCACACTGATTGGAAAATCAAGTAAAAGTTTCACCTAACCAAAACCACTCTTTTGTTTTGCCTTTAATCTCCACATCATTTACCCAGTCAGGCAATGCTTGAATAACAAAAGTCATCTGAGAGGCTGTTAAACCATTATTGCATACTAAAACCTTTTCTTAAATTAGCAGATTAGCCCAGTGGCTTGCCTCCCTAGATACAAATTGGAATCACCTAGGAAGTTGGATTTTTGCTCTCTTTCTTCTTGTTAGGCCTGTGCCCCACTCCCCACCCCCCACCAGGAGATTCTGATTTAACTGGTCAGGGGCACACCCTTACTTAGGGATTTTTTACTTTGGCCCCTGGAGGCTCTGTGGTGCAGCCAAGGTTAGCAACTCCAGGATTAGCCAATCATCAAACAGGGCCTGAGGGAATGAGATGCAAAATAAGGAAGTTTTGATGCAGGGAAGGGTCTGAGCAGGCTTGCAAAACTTAGATGTCCCTAAGGCATTAAAAAGGAGGGACAAAGAAGTAATTTAGACCGAGGTGTACAGGAGCAAAGGTGGGAAGGCATCTTGCCCTGAAGAGGGCAGTCTCATTTTCCACGTGGGGAATGCAGATCTGGTGTCGTCGTCCAGTTGAATTTGTTTCATTTTGTTTATTCCGGAGAAGCCAGAAATCCACATTTAATGTGAACCTTCTCATTTTAAAAATGTTGGTTACTAAGTTTTAAAATCTTAAATGCTCTATACGCCAAGAAAGAAGAGTTTGTAGGTCATAAGGGACCCCCAGGTCATCAGTGTGTCAGCTGTTCTGAGCTCTGGGCTTGCAGGCTGCAGAACAACCAGGGTCAGTTGAAGACAGCGGTGGGAAGGCTAAAGTGCTTGGAGACAACAGTGTCTCTGAGATAGTGATTTAAAAATCCCCTTTATTTTAGGGGGAACCCTCCTACACTGTTGTTAGGAATGCAAGCTGGTGCAGCCACTCTGGAAAAAAGTATGGGGGGGTTCCCCAAAAAGTTGAAAATAGAGCTACCCTACGACCCAGCAATTGCACTACTGAGTATTTACCCTAAAAATACAAATGTAGTGATACGAAGGGACACGTGCCCCCGAATGTTTATAGCAGCAATGTCCACAATAGCCAAACTATGGAAAGAACCTAGATGTCCATCAACAAATGAATGGATAAAGATGTGGTATGTATCTACAATGGAATACTATGCAGACATCAAAAAAAAACCCTGAAATCTTGCCATTTGCAACGATGTGGATGGAACTAGAGGGTATTATAAGTCAATAAGAGAAAGACAATTATAATATGATCTCTCTGATATGAGGAATTTGAGAGGCAGGGCGGGAGGTCATGGGGGGGAAGGGAGGGAACAAGTGAAACAAGATGGGACCAGGAGGGAGACAAACCATAAGAGACTCTTAATCTCAGGAAACAAACTGAGGGTTGCTGGGAGCGGGGGTGGATAGAGAGGCTGGGTGATGGACATGGGGGAGGGTTTGTGCTATGGTGAGTGCTGTGAATTGTATAAGACTGATGATTCACAGACCTGTACCCCTGGGGCAAATAATACATTATATATTAATTTTAAAAAGTTTTTTAAATTAATATATAATGTATTATTAGCCCCAGGGGTACAGGTCTGTGAATCACCATGTTTACACACTTAACAGAAAAAAAGTTTTTAAAAATGAAAAAAAAGCTTTATTTTTTAATATTGCTTTAATCTCTGCTTTGAAAAAAGAGTTCCTCTGAGATACCACTCATATAGCATACAACTCACCCATTTAAAATAAACAATTTAATGTTTTTTAGTGTACAACTCACTGCTTGTACAACTATCACCACAATCAATTTTAGAACTGACTTTGATCACCCCAAAAAGAAATGCTATACCTATTAACACTCATTCTCTTCTTTCTCCCAGGCACCAGTCCCTTGCAACTGCTAATGTACTTTCTAGCTTTGTAGATTTGACTACTGTGCTTGTTTTCTTTCATTATTATTAGCATAATGTTTTTATTTAATATTTATTAAACATTAATAAAGATTAAATTTAATTAAATATTAAATATATATTATATTTAATTTAAATTAATTTTAAATTTTAATTTTTAATTTTTTAATTTTAAATTTTAAAATTTTAAATTTAAATTAAATTTAAATTATATATAAATTATTAAATATTTATTTAATATTTTCAAGGTTCATCCATGTCATCAGGACTTCATTCCATTTTAGGAACAAATGATAGCCCCTGGTATGGATATAGGGTCATATTTTGCTCATCCATGTATCAGCTGATGGACACTGGGCCTGTTTCTACTTGGCGGCGGTTAGAAAGAATGTTGCTGTGAATATTCATGTATAGGTTTTTATGTAGACATACGTTTTTTGTTTTTTGTTTTTAAGATTTTATTTATTTATTTGACGGAGAGAGATCACAAGTAGGCTGAGAGGCAGGCAGAGAGAGAGAGGTGGAAGCAGGCTCCCCGCTGAGCAGAGAGCCCAACTCGGGGCTCCATCCCAGGACCCTGGGATCATGACCTGAGCTGAAGGCAGAGGCTTTAACCCACTGAGCCACCCAGGTGCCCCTAGACATGTTTTTATTTCTCTGGAGTATATATCTAGTGCTAGAATTCCTGGGTCACATGGTAACTCTATGTTTAACATTTTAAGGAACTGCCACTCTGTTTCCCAAAATATCAGCACCATTTTATAGTCTTACCAGTCATGTGTGAGGGCTTCATTTTATCCCTGTCCTTGACGACACTCGTTATTTGCCACTTTTTAAGTCATACTATCTTAGTGGGTGTGAAGGTGTATCTCACTGTAGTTTTGATTTGTATTTTCCTAATGGCTAATCATGTGCCTTTCAAAGAGTCATATACAAAAAAATTTTAAAGGACTAGCTCTGCAAATGTTGGTAAATACATGGTACTATCACTCCAAAAGTGTTGTTACCCCTTGTAGTCAAACCCCCCCACCCCGCAACCCTAACCTCTGGCCGTCAATGATGCATTCTTTGCCTCTACAGTTTGTCTCTTTAAGAATGTCGTATCAGTGAAATCATATGGTCTGTAGCCTTTCAAGTCTGGTTTCCTTCAGTTAGCATAAGGCAAGTGAGATTCATCTGTGTTGTTGAGTATGTCTGTGGTTTATTCCTTTTATTGTTTGAATGTGCCACAGGTTGTTTATTCATTCACCAGTTGAAGGAAGTTTAAGTTATTTCTGGTTTGGGACAATCACAAATAGAGCTACAGTAATATTGGCCTATGGGTTTTTGTGTGAATGCAAATTATCATTTCACTTAGGTAAATACAGAGGACTGGGATTGCTGGATCCTGTGATAAGGTATGTTTACCTATTTAAGAAACTGCCTATATTATATGGTGCGCCTGAAACTGTATAGTGTTACATGTCAATTATACCTCAATAAAAAAATTAAAAGAAACTGCCAAACTGCTTTTGAAATTGCACTCCTAACAGCAATATATGAGCATTCATATATTGTTTTGCATCCATTCCATTTGACATTGCTAGGTTTTTGTTGCTTTGTTTTGCTTCAAGTCATTTTAAATGGCCTATAACAGCTTTAATTTGTATTTCCCTAATAACTAATGATGTTGAGCATTTTTTATGTGTTTATATATCACCTATTTAATTCCACTGAACTCTATTTTTAAATTTTTCTTATTTCTTTTTTTTTAAAACATTTTATTTATTTGAGAGAGAGACAGTGAGATAGGGCATGAGAGGGGAGATAGTCAGAGGGAGAAGCAGGCTCCCAATGGAGAAGGGAGCCTATTGCGGGACTCGATGCCAGCATTCTGAGATCATGACCTGAGCTGAAGGCAGTGGCTTAACCGACTGAGCCACCCAGGCACCCAAAAAATTTTTATTTCTCAATTGGTTCATTTGCTTGCTTATTGTTGAGTTTTAAGTGTCCTTTATATAAATTGGATACAAACCCCTTATCAGTTATGTGATTTGCAAGTATTTTTCTCCCTATATGAGGCATGTCTTTTCACTTTCTTACCGTGATCCTTCATAAAGCAGAAGTTTTGATTTTGATGAAATTGAATTTATCAATTTTTCCTCTATGTATTATCCTCATGGTACCATATTTAACTCTACCTAATCCCATGTCACATAGGTCATCTCCTGAAAGGTTTATTGTTTTAAATTTTATATTTAGGTCAATGATCTACTATGAGTTCAGGTTTGCATGACGTATAAGGTATGAGCTAAGGTTCTTTTTGTTCATGGATATCCAATTACTCCAACAGCATTTACTGAAAAGACTATTTTCTCCATTTAATCATCTTGCAGCTTTGTCAAATATCAACTGACCCTATTTGTGTGGATGTATTCCTAGACTCACTGTTCTGTTACAATGATCTGTGTGTCTGTCCTTTTGCCAGTACCGCACTGTCTTGATCACTGTAGGTTTCTAATGAGTCTTAAAATCAAGCAGGGCCAGTCTTCCAACTTTTTTCTTCTTTTCCAACATTATCTTGACTGTTCTAGCTCCTTTTCCTTCCCAAATACACTTCAGAATCATCTTGTCAATATCTACTAAATTTCTACTGATATTTTGTAATGGCACCGAATCTATGGACCAATCTGGGGAGGATAGCGTTGTAACAGTGTTCAGTTTTATAATCCATGAACATGATGAATATCTCCATTTAAATCCTCTTTGATTTCTTTTATCAGTGTTTTGTAGTTTTGAACATAAAGATCCTGCACATTTTTGTTAGTCTTATAACTCTGTATTTTTTTTAACTAGGTGCTATTGAAAATGTAAACTTCAATTCCAATTATTGATGGCTTATACATAGAAATATGATTGATTTTTGTATATTAACCTTATAAATTGTGATCTTGATAAACTAACTCACTAGTGCTAGGAAATTTTTGTGGATTCCTTGGGATTTTCTATGAAGACAGTCATGGCACTGGTGAACAGAAAGTTTTATATCTTCCTTTTCAATCAAAATACCTTTTGTTTATTTTTCTTGTCTTACTGCACTTGCTAGAACATCCAGTTCTATGTTGAATGGAAGTGGCAGGAGAAGACATCTTTGCCATGTTCCCAATCTTAAGGGGAAAGTATTTAGTTGGATGAGGAGGGTACTTTGAGTTGTCTCCCTCAGAGGGAGTAAAGGGTGTATTCCCTATGTATTTTAGATTCTGTATTCTTTAAAAGCACCCACCATACCCTCTCCTAAGGTGATTCTGCTGTTCAGATACATTTGAAGACGTATAGTCTAGAAAATAAATTTATTCCCTTCTGGGTTTTAATTTCCATGAGACAAGCTCCTTTATTTAATGACAAATACTTACTCCATGTTTTCTATATGTTAGGCACAATTTTAAGCCCCTGCTTACAGAAATTCACGCTCAGTATGTGTTCTCACCAACCTTTAAGTCTAGTGGGAAAGACACACATAATTACACACATGTAATGTGAATGCTCTGTGCACTCACTTTACTCACTCTTGGTTTTCTAGATCCTTGAAGAAGGAGGGACGTCTGCCTACTGAGTTTTTACTGAAGCCACTGTTCCTTAGATCAAAGCTATATTCCTCATAGCGACCTAAATGCCAGTCTTTTCTGTATTTTGCCCACAGAGCTTTCCTCTCAGTTATGGAGTCTCAGAATGTGTGGGCTCCCTTTGAGACAAATTGAGCCTACCATCTTAAGTAAGATTTAAAAATTTCTCCTCTGGTTTCTTTTTTTTCACTCTTCAATGCACAAGCTCTATAAAATTAGCTTATTTCTTGTAAAGGTCTCTGTCTTCATTTCCAATCGGGGATGATCATATCCTCACACCTCACATGTAGATCATGTTTTTTCCCTCCTACATGTATATTTAATAATATAGTCTTCATTTAATTATAGCTCATGCCCACTAGCTGAGGATATGCTGACATACTCCACCAAAAATCACAATATCAGTGTGGGGGCTTGAGGAGAAAAGAGTTTTTGTTCAAATGGATTATCTTCTACTGTTCACACAGTACTTCTCTTGATCTCCAAAGTACATCTGTGGGAAAGCAGACTCACAACTTTTGGTGGTGTTAGCTATCAGTTATTTTCTAAATGTCCTCATTAATCATGATTTTCCAAAACAAATCATTTCCATCAGTTAGTACATTTAATCATAATAATGTTGCTTAATCTGAAAGGGTTCCATAGCAGACAGAGTGAGACGTCCCCAAAGTTTGAAGAAAATATTATAGGAGAAAATTGTGCAATTGAGAAAACTTTATGCATTCACTTTTCTTATGGTTAGGAAAAGACTCATTTTTCACATTTAATGGGAACATACTTTAATCCAGTCATTTATTGGGAAGCCTCTTTTGTGCCAAGCATGAGGGGGTTACAGAGATATATAAGTTAGCTTCCCTATCATCAGGAAACTCTGTTTGATAGAGGGAAAAGACACATAAACAGATGGTGACATTGCAAGATTGGGTACACTACTGTCAGGGAAGGACAGGCTTCTGTGGGAGTTCAAAAGAAGGGTCTCTAATCCAGACCCACAATGAGCAAACATACCTAAGTTCTAAAACAAAACTGGCTAACATTCACTATTGCTATGTGCTAGGGACTCTTAAGCACATGGCACATATCAGCTCATTTAATCTTCACCAAATACCCCACCATTACCCCACTATCAAATGAGGCCTTTTGCAAAATTAGTAATTTGCCCAATGCTACACAGTTCTGAAGACATAAGGTTAGAATCCAGAATAAGGTCATGACACACAATAATGGCCCCTTAAAGATATCCATGTCCTAACTCCCATGATCTGAGTATTTTACCCTACATAGCAAAGGGGAACAAGGTTTCAGGTGGAATTAAGATTGCTGACCCATTGGCCTTATGTAGAGAGATTACACTAGGTTATCCAGATGGACCAATGCAATCCCGAGGGTCCTTAGAAGTAGAAGAGGAGGGGCGCCTGGGTGGCTCAGTGGGTTAAAGCCTCTGCCTTTGGCTCAGGTCATGATCCCAGGGTCCTGGGATCGAGCCCCGCGTCAGGCTCTCCGCTCGGCAGGGAGCCTGCTTTCTCCTCTCTCTCTCTGCCTGCCTCTCAGCCTACTTGTGGTCTCTGTCTGTCAAATAAATAAATAAAATCTTTAAAAAAAAAAAAAAAGAAGTAGAAGAGGAAAGCAGAAGAAGAGGTGGGCAGGGGGGTGGGTGGGTAGTGATATGAACTACAGAAAGCAGAAAGAGATGCAGCATTGCTGGCTTCGAAGATGGAGAAAGGGATCCCAGAGTCAAGAAATGTGGTCAGCATCTAGAAGCTAAAAAAGCCAAGGAAACTTTTCTTCTAGAGTCTCCAGAAAGGAAAACAGTATACTAATACCTTGATTTTAACCCAGTGAGACCCATTTCAGACTTCAGAACTCCAGAACTATAAGATAATAAATTTGCATTTTTTAAGCAATAAGTTTATGGTAATTTATTACAGATGTAATACAAAGACCAACTCTTTCTCATTTCAAAGCACAAGGCCTTGCTTCTAGAACCCTCTTTCTGAGTTCTAAGTTAGAATACTATAAGCCGGGCACCTGGGTGGCTCAGTCGGTTGTCTGCCTTTGGCTCAGGTCATGATCCCAGGGCCTTGGAGTCCAGCCCTGTGTCGGAACCCCCTGCTCCCACTCCCTCTGATTGTGCACTCTCTCCCTTTCTCTTTCTCTGTCAAATAAATGAAATACTTAAAAAAAAAAAAAAAGACTGAAACCAATATTTTTGCACGCATAGTTTGAAATATTGAGTCTTGAATTCCTTACCTATAGATCCTATGAGCCATACATAGATATATTTGCAAAATATGTTTATGATTATGTTGAAGGCCAAGACCATATCATGAACACGTTTAAAGAAACGGAAACAGAGAAAATTATATCTAATTATGCAGGTAGAAAAGTTGCCTGCTGGGTACTGGGGCAGCATATTAAATTTTAGGAGTGAATTAAAATAAATGGAGTGGCTGTAAAATGCTCTGAAGTTCATTCAAAAAGATAATTATTAAGTTCAACTTTATGTTACATTCTGCCTCTAACTGGTTGGGTATTTCTAATAATTTCTTTCAAACCAAAGAGAACCAGGGCTCCCTTCTTACCCTGTGATTCAAATACCAATGTCTTCACAGACCTCATCTTTTATTTCCCTTTAAAAAAGCAGCCCTATCCAAACCTTCATCCACCATCAGGCGACCAAGAAACATTTCATTTTTCCCTTGACTGATATTAAGAACTTTTACATCCAGAGGTGATTCAGAAATACTGCTATTGATTAATCTGTACATGGTTTTAGAGGTTGAATTCCTGCTATAGCAAATTCCAGGGTAATTAAGATGGTCTGATGATAAGACTCGTCCATCTAGGAGCCCATTTATTTCAAGAAAAATTTTTTCTAAAGATCTTATTTATTTATTTGAGAGAGAGAGGGAGAGAGTGCATGAGTGGGGGAGGGGGGAGGCAAAGGGAGAGCGAGAAGCAGACTCCCTGCTGAGCAGGGAGCCCGATGGATGCCACGCAGGGCTCAATCCCAGGACCAGAGCTCATGACCTGAACCAAAGGCAGACACTTAACCAACTGAGCCACCCAGGTGCCCTGTTTCAAGAAATTTTAAATAAAATAATTTGGAATTTGGTGACAATGGGAGTTGATCAATATTTTTCATGTCTTTGTGATCTGACACAGCCACAGAGATGTGACACAGAGATACAAAATTGGGGATTAAAGATCCTGATATGTCTAGGATTCTCTTATTCCATCGATCTATACAGTCTCTACTGCTGGTGCTGCCATTCATACTAAAATATCTTTGTTTCTTGTTCTAGTACACTATTAAGGGCAGTAGTGGGTTCATGCCCATGAAATCCACCATCACCAAGAAGCAGCTGGCCTAATAGAACATTGGTTCTATTTCCTTGTCTATTTCCTTCTATTACCCTTGTCCTACAACAGAGGTACCAGTTGGGAGACAACACTGAACGGATAAGGCAAGATGAAGTTATGCTTTAACAGTGAAGATAAAGCAATGTTTCCTCAATAAGCAGAGTATATGGTTCCAGGAAGCAAGAGGTAGAAGTGAGAGTAGCCTCTCTCACTATTACACGTAATAATTCCCTTCAGAATTTTTGCTTCCCCTGCAACTTTGAACTCCACTGGTTTGGAGGTTAAGAGAGAAATGTTTCCATCATGAGACAATGAAATTTCCAGTGAACCAGAAGCTGAAATGCAACTTAACCATTCTGGATTCCTTGTACTTTTGAGCTAATAGACAAAGAATAGGATTACCCTTCTAGCTGGTGGGACTAATCCCCACTACCAAAGGTGACTAGATTGCTACCCAATGAGAGTGAAGAGGATTATATCTGGAACCCAAGGAGTTCTCTGAGGTGCTTCTTAATACTCACATATCCAAGAGTAAAAGATAATGAAAATTTACAAAAAAAAAAAAAAAAAATCAGGGCTACTGAGGATGCAGACCCATTGGGAATGAAAGTTTGAGTCACACTTTCAAGTAGAAAACTCCAATCAACTGAGATTCTGGCTAAGGACAAAGAAAACATGGAACGGTAGGCGGGGAAAGACCAACAGCTTCTTGTGGCCATTTATAGATATGAGGACTCTAACAGTTAAGCATACTTCCTTTCTTGTTATGTGTATTTTGTGTGTGATGTATATGTATATATTTGTGTGTATATGTGGGTGTGTATACATACTAATATAGGTAATAATATAATATCTACTATAATAGTATATATGCTAGTTATTAGTTAATTATTAGGGTGTGTGCATGTGTGTATATTTTATAATTCTCTCTACTCCTCTCCTTTCCCTTATTATTATATACAAAGATTGACAGTGTTAATTAACTTTATGATTCACCTTTAGGTAAAAAAATAGTCAGCACTGCGACTGTATTTCAGAAGTAATTAATGTAGCCTAGAGATATCTACCATGATTGTCTCATAAAGATTTATTCAATAACTTCTGAAATTTTTTATTTCTTCATTTTGAGGAGAAGATGAGAAATGTTTTTAGTTGTACAAAAATTAGTTGCTCTTTGCTAGGTGATAGCATAAAGAAGTCTTTGTTATTCTATGGAAGTTTAAAATGTGTTGTAAGGTCATTATGAATGCTGAGTAATTAAGGGATGAACTGCGTCAGTCATTACATTTTTGTGTATCTGCTGTTGTTGGGTGGAGTGTTCTAGAAATGTCAATTTCATCAAGTCGATACTGTCATTTGAGACCTCTATCTCTTTGATGAATTTCTGCCTACTTGCCTATTCTGTTAATTACAAGAGCAGTGTTGAAATCTCCAGCCATAGAGTATAGAGAGAGTGGGTTAAAATTGAGAGACAATAGTTTAATAACTGACACAGTTTATCCTTTTGGCTACTCTCTCCTCCAAGCTAAAGAAAGAGAGAGGTTTGAAAGAAAAGGAGGGAGTCAAGCGCTTCTAATGCTCCAGAGACATTAAATAAGATGAAGCCCATGAAAAGCTCATTTGTCCAGAGGCCTTCTAGTGAAGTGGGTAAGGCAGAAGTTGGATTGTATTTGATTGTATTGGATTGAGTTGGATTTGTTTGATTGTATTGATTTGACTTTATTAAGAACTAAACAAAAGGTGAGAAATTAATGGGAAGTGGGTATCATATCAACTAAACTTTGGAGGGTGTTAGCAGCAAAGTGAAGAGGATAGAGGTTGGAAAAGCAAAGGGACTAACCTTTGCCAAGAGTTCCCTGGGGGCTAAGAGGTTTGGTAAATTCTGTGTGTACTTTATTTTATTGCATCCTTATAGCAGTCCAGTGAGATAATATTGTCCCCATTTTATATATGGACAGAGTGAGGATTAGAAAGATTAAGAAACTTTCTAGAAGTCACACAACTAGATGGGGCACCCGGGTGGCTCAGTAGGTTAAGCATCTGCCTTCAGCTCAGGTCATGTTCCAGGAGTCCTGGGGTCAAGCCCCACAGCAGTCTCCCTGCTCAGCAGAGAGTCTGTTTCTTCTTCCCCTGCCCCTTCCCTGCTCGTGCTCTCTCTCTCTCTCTCTCTCTCTCAAATAAATAAAAACAAAAATCTTTAAAAGTCACACAATTAGGAAGACAGGGCGCTAGCTTGATAAACAAGCAACACCAACACTATAACCCACATGGAATGTTTTGGCCACTCAGCCCTTCTGCTGCTGACAACCTTGAACTGCAATAGGGAAACTGCACGTTCTCTACTTTCATCCTGTAGACTTCAGGTAACCCGTGAGTGGACATATGGCCTAGGCTTCAATCAATACAGCACGTATCACCGCATTCTCTTTGCCATCATTTTTGGACAATAACCCAAGGACTGGTATGAATGGGGCAATGACCCAAATCCTTCAAAATCTAGGTCTATAGACACAATTCTGGAATTTTCTCTTGAACTGCCAGGAAAGCAGCTACTCTGTTTGGAGGTAAGATTAGAACTGAGAAGCTGTTCTGAGATCTACAGTCATCTTGCCCACCCCTTTCCCCCCCCCCACCCCCACTGAGAAGAGAGCCTAGCAGAGAATGAAACCAGCACTGCAGTGAGATGGACAGAAACCAGGTTCTGGTGACATTATCTGAGCCACTGAATCCAGCTGCCCCTTGGTTAGACAACCCTAGATCTTCAACCATCTCCAAAAATTCTGTTTCTAGTTAAGCTGGTTATAATTGATTTTTGTCTCAACCTCAGCTTCTACTGGAAAGAATCCTAATGGATATAAAGTTTCTCTCTCTGGATAGGGATGACTTGAACACTTTTGTAGGTTGAAAGGAGGCTAGTTGAGAAGAAAATTATTGGGGGGATTATAATATAAGAGAAGTAAATAACAGAGTTTCTTTAACTGAGATAGTACACATCATCTTATATTTTATTCCTGTTACATGTACACCCCTATTACTCTCCAGAGAAAGAGCCTCTGAGACAAAGTAGGAACTCAATATCTCAAAGAGTGATTATATGCCATCCCCTTTATTTATACAGCTAGCTCCTACTATGTCTTCAAGAATTAGCTCAGTGGTGTCAAATTCTAGAAAGGTGTCCTCTTAATTCTTCCTCAGCCTTATCCCACCCCCAAACTAAATTAGGGGCCTCTCTTTGACATCCCATAATGTCTCCTGCATACTTTTAACAACCATCACATGGTCACTTGATTGCTAGAACCATGAAGGGCACCCCCTGACTGGTAAGCTCCATTGAACCATGAGGGAGGCAGGATGAAGAGGGAAGCAAGACCTGAGAAGGAATGAGGTACCTTCTACTCTCTCAGACACCCTCTCTTCAACCCTCTGTATGCTAATGAAAGAGTCTGTAATTTACAGCTCTGATATAATGGAAAACATTAGAACAGACTGACTTTTGTGTAATGTCTACAGTGTGCTTTATTAACAGCCTTTTTGGTCTGGCTATACTTACCAAGCTTTGAGGCTGAAGGGAAAATAAATTGCACATAATTTACATAAAGTTAGAGGCTTTGGAAGAACCATTTTCATCTGACTACAAGGGGTCCTGTGGAAGGAGAGAAACAGGCACATATGTGTAATTAGTTTACTTTTAGGCTCCCCATGTATTTCACGGGGAAAAAAGCCTCCAGCATTTCTGAGTTCTCACTTTTACCTGGTATGCTGCTGAAACTCAAAACTGACTAGAGAAGGAAGGGGTCCACACCTTTCTTTGTCTGCAGGTTGTCCTTTCAACAAATCCCCTGATTTTCACTAGATGGAAGAGAGAAGACACAAAATTGAAGCAGCCACGGAAGGACAGTGAGATGGGATGCAGGCAAAAGCTTTTCCTGGACCATAATAGAATTTCATTGAGTAAACTTGAAAATTATACATTTTTAAAAAGTATTTTATCTTCGTCTAGCCAGTCCATACGAGGACGAGGAGGAACCCTCAACAATGTATTCAGTCAAGTTGCCTTTAACTTGATTCTTTCCTCAAATCAGTCTAGGTTATCATTTACTGCCATCAGCATAGAGTTTGAGAAACGGAGAGGATGTGCAACACACAACAGAATGCGACACTAAGTGACATGTGAAATTGGCTTCGTGACTTATCAAGGGTGAGCCGTGGTTCTAGTTGTTCTGCTAAAGTATACTCTTCAGAAATCCTTCACTGAGATAGACACACAAAGAAAGATTAACCACAATGCCATCTCTCTCTTAGCCCAGGTTCTCCAGAAAGATGAGCCTAAGGCAAGAGTTAAGGTAGGGATGCTTTCTTTAAGATGTGTGAACCTGGGGCACCTGGGTGGCTCAGTGGGTTAAAGCCTCTGCCTTCAGCTCAGGTCATGATCCCAGGGTCCTGGGATCGAGCCCCGCATCAGACTCTCTGCTCAGCGGGAAGACTGCTTCCTCCTCTCTCTCTGCCTGCCTGTCTGCCTACTTCTGATTTCTGCCTGTCAAATAAATAAATAAAAAATCTAAAAAAAAAAAAAAAAGATGTGTGAGCCTACCAGGAGGTGAGGGGGAAGAAAAGTGGAAGTGAGACACCAAAAGATATAAAGCGGTGTGTGTGATTTGTGACTATGCTGGCTGGTCCTTTAATGAGTCACAGAGACAGGTTGTGGGTCATTGAGCACATTCACTTGCTGGGGCTGTGGGACTTTTCTAGAAGGGCTACAAAGAGGGACAATACATCATTAAAGTCTATAGAAGAAAGAAAGAAAATGGAATCTATCTGCCCAGTCTACTCCCGTCTCACATTTCCTATTAGTTAAGGTCGACCCCATGGAGAACTAATTTCCCTACACTGTCCTGTGTCATCCAAACCACTGGAGACCACTGGGCCTTGCTTGCTGCACTTGCAGGATGGAACACTGTCCAGGGCTAGAAGTGGAAGGAATGACTCAGTACCGATAAGATCTGTTTGTAAGAGTGTAAGGTATATTGTTCGTAAAGCCTGGGGTTTCAGACTAGGGAGCCCTGCACAAGGTCTCCTGACTTCCCAATAAGATGTGCCCCCGGCGGGGTGCCTGGGTGGCTCAGTGGATTAAAGCCTCTGCCCTCGGCTCAGGTCATGATCTCAGGGTCCTGGGATAGAGCCCCGCATCGGGCTCTCTGCTCTGCGGGGAGCCTGCTTCCTCCTCTCTCTCTGCCTGCCTCTCTGCCTGCTTGTGGTCTCTGTCTGTCAAATAAATAAATAAAATCTTTAAAAAAAAAAAAGATGTGCCCCCGGCAATTAAGGAGTGTCCTCGTTGTGATGAGCGCTGGGTATATATGGAAGTGCTGAAGCACTATATTGTGCACCTGAAACCAATAAAACACTCTATGTTAACTATCGGGAATTGAAATTAACACTTAAAAAAAAAAAAAAAAGCCATGTCCCTGATCAAGCTGCATCAGGGCAGTTCAAGTTGGAAAGCATGCCAATCGATAATCAAATTTGATATTAAATTAAGATCTGTGGAGGATATGAAGATGTTTATAACTCAATCCTTTCTCTTAAAATATACAAATATACACAGAGATCAGAGTTCTGGGCTAGTAAGGCTGTTGGAATAGCCAGGGCAGGGTACCTAAGAAGAGGTAGACTGGGGAGGGGCACCAGAATCATGCATAAAAATTCACTGCACCTCCTTGGCCAAGCATTGATATATTAGTTATGTATTTTGCCAAACACCAAAACTTAAGCAGCTTAAGACACAATATTTTCATCACCTTGCAGTTTCTGTGGCCCAGGAACTCATTTATGGAACATCCTTCAGGATTTTCACAAGACTGCAATCAGCCAGAGTAACGAGGCAGGATCCATTTCCAAATTCACTTACCTGGCAGTTGGCAAGATTCAGTCTCTCAAGAGCTGTTGGGCCGAGGGCCTCATTCCTCGTTGGCTGTTGGCTTGAGGTTGTCCTCAGTTCCTTGCCACACAGGCCTCTCCAGTACGGCAGCTTGTTCATCAAAGTCAGCAAATCTGGAGCAAGACACAAATCACATATGCTATAACCTAATCACAGAACTGATGTGCCAAACCTTTGTTATAATCTACTGGCTAGAAGCAAGTCCCCAGGTGCAGCCCACACTCAAGGGGAGAGGATTACATAAGGGCTTAAATACCAGGAGGTGGTTGACCATTGAGGGCCATTTTAGAATTCAGCCCTCCACAATCGGATTGCACTCAGGCAAGATTGGAAGGCCCTGAAGAGACTGACACTAGGGGGCGCCTGGAAGGCTAAATTTGGATTAAGTGTCTCCTTTAGGCTCAGATCCTGATCCCAGGGTCCTGGAATCCATGGCTCCCCGCTGGGCAGGGTGTCTGCTTGTCCCTCTCCTGCCACTCCCCAACGTGTGTCCCTCTCCCCTCTCCACTCATGCTCTCTCTCTCGAATAAATACATAAAATCTTAAAAAAAAAAAAAAAAAGAGAGAGAAAGACTGACCCCAAAGGGTCTGACAACTGGGAAAGCCCCAAATATTTAGAAAGTAAACAACACATTTGTAAATAGGCCCTGGGGAGGATATCACAAAGAAAATCGAAAAATATTTTAAACAGAATGATAGTGAAAATGCAACATATGAGAATTTGTGAGCTGTATTGAAAGACATAATTAAAGGAAAGTTATAACCTTAAATGTTTATGTGAGAGAATAAGAAAAGATTAAAATCTATGACATAATTGACACCTAAAGAAGATAGAAAAGGATGAACAAATTAAACCTAAAATAAATAGGACAAACATACAGACACAACAGAAATTTTTTTAAAAAAAGAAAATGAAATATGGAAAATAAAACCAAAAATTGATTCCTTGAAGAGATCACAACTGATAAACCCTTAGCAAATACTAATCAAGAGAAAATCCAAATTACCAATATCAGGATTGAAAGAAGGGACAGTACTAGAAGAGCCACAACATTACAAGTATGTGAAGAGAATAATTTCAATAATTCTATGCCAATGAGTTTGATAACTTAGATTAAAGGGGCACATTCCTTTAAAAACTCAATTTACCAAGTAATGAATTGGCACACAGCAGAAGCTTCCTTGGCCCCTGTTTTGGCACAAGATCTTAAACGGGGAAGGAAGAATTACAAGAAATGCTAAAGGAAGCTCTTCAGAATAAAAGGAAATGACACCATATGGTAACTCAGATCGACAGGAAAGAATGAAAAGCATCAAAAATGGTAGTATGTGGATGAATATAAAAACTGTATGTTTTTCTTTCTCTTCTCTTAATTTGTCTGAAATTCATTCAACTTTTTGAGACAAAAAGTATAGCATTATGCTGTTACATTTATAATATATACAGATATTATGTTATTTCATTTATAAGAAATGTCCAGAATAGGCAAATCCATAGAGACAAAAAGTAGGTGAGTAGTTTGGGGGGCTGGGCTGGGGAGAACAGGGAATGGAGAGTGATCCCTAATGGGTATGGGGTTTCTTTTTGGACTAATGAAAATGCTCTGGAATTAAATCATGGTGATGGTTGCATAATTTTTTTAATATAATAAAAGAAAACACTGAATTGTATATTTTAAAAGAGTGAATTTTTTAAAAAATTTAAATTCAATTAGCCAACATATGATACACCATTAGTTTTTGGTGTAGTGTTCAATGACTCATTAGTTGCCTATAACACCACATGCTCATCAATCACATCTTGTACCCTCCTTAATGCCCATCCCCCAGTTACTCCATTCCTCCCCACCCCCACCCTTACCACAACCCTCCCTTTGTTTTTTGGAATCAAGAGTCTCTCATGGTTTGGCTCCCTCTCTGATTTTTTTCCCCATTCAGTTTTTCCTATACAAGGGTGAATTTTATGGTATGTGAACTGTATCTCAAAAAATGTATGGAGAGGTAATACTATGGTAAAAATAGCAAAAAAGGCGGTAGGAAATGCAACTGTACTACTGAAAAATTTCTACGTCTTTCTTGAAGTAATTCAATAAAAAACCTAAGAGGATTGTGATCAGTTAAAGATGTATGATATAATCCCTAGAGCAACCAATAGAAAATAAATAAAAAGACTTATAGTTTAAAGAGCCAAGGTGAAAAGCTTCTGCTTCCAGTCATGATAGAGTAACAAGGGCTGGCCTTAATCTTCCTTTGTGGGAAAAATGAAGAAAATACATGAAATAACTGTGTTCTGACATGGGACAACAGGTAACACAGGACAGTGACCCATGAGAGGAGAAAAACAGATAACTGGGCACTGGAATTTCCCCAGCTTTTTGCCTGAAGGCAATTCTGTGGGCACAGGTATAGATAGGGGGAATCAAATAGAGACTGGTGACCTCACAGAAATAAAAATATAGACATTAGAGTTTAGGGAGACCAAGGCAGCTAGAAGTTGGGGGCCAGGCATCTAGATTGGAGGGGACCATGTAAGAAGACAGAATTTTGCACACTGGTCTCCTTGAGTCTTTCATGAGTGCTGGATTAGGCATACGTAGAGTGAAATTTCACAAAGTGAGGCCAAACATGATCAGAGCTGTAAATATAAAATTCCCCAGAGCTCACACACGGTAGGAAGACAAAAGTTCTGACCAGCTAGGGTGGAGGGTCCTCAGTGATCTCTCAGTGAATTACCAAACACCACAAAATATGATCTCAACTACAGCAACTTCCTTAATGAGTAAACCTTAAACATACAACACAAGAAATAATATTGATGCAAACCATTTCCACTTTAGGAAGCTTGATCTTTCTTCTTTTCTAGAGAAAAGAAACTCACGCATTGTTGGTGGGAATGTAAAAAATGGTAACGCCACTTCGTAAGACATTGGGTGATTTCTTATAAAACTAAACCTATTTTTTTTCACATAGCCTAGCAATCATACTCCTTGGTATCTAACCAAAGGAGCTGAAAACTTATATCCCTGAAGAAACCTGCGTGCAAGTGTTTACAGCAGTTTCATTCACAATTGCCAAAACTCGGAAGCAACCTAGATGTCCTTCAGAAGGTGCATGGATGAACAGTTACATCCAAACAACAGAATCTTAACAGCACTGAAAAGACGAGCTATCAATCCATAAAAAGACAGAGGAACCTTAAATGCACACTACTAAACGAAAGAAGCCAGTCAGAAATGGCTACATATTATAAGATTCCAACTATTAGACATTCTGGAAAAAGCAAAACAATGTAAACAGTATCAGATCAGTGCTATCAGGGGCTAGGCGGGGTGGGGTCAGACAGAGTAGGAGGAATAGGGAGGGCACAGAAGATTTTTAGGGCAATGAAAATACTCTGTATGCTACTGTAACTGTAGATACAAGTCATCATATATCTAACCAAACCCACGAAATGTACACCAGGACAGAACCCTAACATAAAGTATGGATTTGGAGTGATAACGATGTGTCAATGTACAATCCATTGTAACAAATGTATCACTCTGGGGGAGGGTGTACATAAATGAGGGAGGCGTGTAGGTATGGAGACAGGCACTAAATAAGAAATCTCTGTACCTTCCACTCAAATTTTGCCCCGAAACTACTGCTCTAAAAAACAAAATATAATTTTAAAAAGCTCACATATTCTCTGACCTAACAATTGTGTTAAGAATTTACCCCACAGACATACCTATGTACACAAACAAACATTGTCAAGGAATTTTACTGTAATATTTGTATAGCAAGAGCCTGGAAACTTCTTAGTATCCATCAACGTAGGGTTGATCACATTACTTATGCTAGGTCCTATGGTAGAATACAAAGCAATCATTTAAAAGAATAAGGCATGATGGAAAACAGTACTGCAGTTCCTCAAAAATTAAACATAGAATTGCCATACTATCCAGCAATTCCATTTCTGGGTATATATATAGAAGAACTGAAGCAGGGACTCAAACTGATACTTGCACACTCATGGTAACAGTGGCGTTATTTCAAGTGGCCAAAAAGTGGAAGCAACCCAAGTGTTTGTGGTCAGATGAATGGATACACAAAATGGGGTCTATACATACAATGGAATATTATTCAGCCCGAAAGAGGAAGGGAATATGGATACACACTGCAACACTGACGAACCTTGAAGACATTATTCTAAGTCAAAGAAGCCAGCCATGAAAGGACAAATACTGCAAGATTCCACCTGGATGAGAGATCTAGAGTCGTTAAATTCTTAGAGACAAAAACTAGAACAGTGGTAGCTGGGGGTTAGGGGGAGGAGAGAATGGGGAGCTGATGCTTAATGGATGTGGGATTTCAGTTTGGGAAAATGAAAAAGTCTGAAGATAGATGATGGTGTTGGTTGTACAACAGTGTGAATGTACTTCATGCCACCGCAATGTATATTTAGGAATTGTTAAAGTGGTACATTTTAGGTTATGTATATTTTGCCACAATAAAAAAAAATGACTCTAAAATGAAATAATAGTGCAATTCTAAGTTCAGAGACAGAGAAGAAAAAGAGGAAGAAGAAGATGAAGAAGAAGGGGAGGAGAAGGAGACGGAGAAGGAGAAGAAGGGGGGTGGGAGGGATGGGGTGGCAGGGTGATGGACACTGGGGAGGGTATGTGCTATGGTGAGCACTGTGAATTATGTAAGCCTGATGATTCACAGACCTGTACCCCTGGGACAAATAATACATTATATGTTAATTTTTTTTAAAAAGGAAGAAGGAGAAGAAGGAGACAGAGATAAAGAAGTGGAAGAGGAGGAAAATGGAGGGGGAGAGGAAAGAGGAAGACGAGGAGGAGGGGGAGGAGAAAAGGAGAAGGAAAAGGAGATGGGGAAGGAGGAGAAGAAGAAGGAGACAATCCTGTGTGAACTGGTCATGAGCAATGATGAGTATTTTAAATGAAAAAAGCGAGGGCAAAACAATATGAGTAACATGATACTATTAGTAGAACAAACACACAGACAAACACAAATATTCTTATGTGTGTGTATGTATATCTGTTAACAAGAGCTATTTATAAATACAAAATAAAAACACACCTACGTGACTAAATGTGATGGAATATTCGTGAAAGGATGCACAGGGAGCTTGTAGAGTCAGGACTCTGGTGTGGAGAACTGATTGGCTCACAGCCATGGTATCAGAAAAGTAATTTTTAAACATGTATCCTTTTCCAATCCTTTGCATTTTGGATCACGGGCCTGTGTTAATCACTCAAAACTTCTAAAAATATGTTTTTAGTAAGAATTTGCGCAGTGCCTCTACAGGGTGCATGGCATTTGGTAAGGCAGAAAGGAAACACATCAGCCCTGCTGATGAAATACATTGTAGGAAGAGGCAGAGATGGAAACTTCCGTGTTGTTTCAGAAGCAAGGCCAACAAAGCATTCGGGCTCCCTGAAGATGACCGAGGAGGCACAGGGGACGGTCCCATGGGTGGTGGGATTGACTGGGACCTAGCTGTCAGGGGCCAGCAGACTGGAGTTTATGTAGGGGGCAGAGCAGAATCCCAAGGAAGACTCTGACGATGGCACAAGACAAAGCACAGGGGAGGGAAGGAAGAGACATCAGGCAGCAGCACACGTGGGCTTAACCTACAGGGTGCGAGTGGGCAATTCCCTGGGATCTGGCGGGTTGACAGGAACAGAAGATAACCTGGGGAGGACAGACAGTGAGGGTAGCAGAGCTCTGCAGAGCCAGAGAAAGGGGTAAGAACAGGGGGTCAGGAAGATCCAAGGGCCAGACCTCATAGGGAGGAAGGGGGTGGTTGATCACATGCAGCTGCTGGTTTTGAAAGCTTGGCCATGCCTCAGATTCACCTAGAGAATGTTTTTCTTTTTAAAAAATACTGAGTCCTACTTCCTATACTAAATCTACAGAATTTAGAAGTGGAGTGGACGGGAGAGGCAGTAAAAATATAGATACTGATACCATCTCCACCACTAGCCCCCTAGTCCAGACCATCATCTCCTGCCCAGAATGTGGCACATGTACATACTGGGCTCCCACTCCATCCTGTCCCCTCTCCTATAGTCTATGCTCCTCTTCAGAGGAATCTTTGAAAATCCAACGTTAGATCTTGTCAGTCATCTGCTCAAAACTTTCAATGCCTTCCTGTCTTACTCAGTGTAAGATTCTAAATCCTTCTGATAGCCTAAAGGTCTCTCCTAATCTCTGCCCAGACTCCAGCTCCCTCCTCTCACCTCCGGAGTCTCCCTCTACCCTGACTCACTACCCCAACTCACTCACTGTTAGTCACTACCGGCCTCAATTGCTGTTTCTGGAAGAAGAACAGAATAAAACAAGTATGCACTTATCTCAGGACCTTTGCACATACTCTTCCTTCTGCTTAATGGCTCTTTACCCAGATATCCCCCCAGAAACACATGTATCTTCTCTCACTTCCTTCAGGCCTCTGCTCGTAGGTCACCTTATCAGAGAGGTCTTCTGTGACCATCTGTCTAAAATAATATGTCCCCATTCCCATCAACTCTGTGACCCTCACCCCACCTTATTTTTTTATAGCACTTGTGCCCATCTGACATATCATATACTTATGTTTCTATTTATCACATATCAATGACCCTCACTCTTTTTTTTTTTTTCACAGCACTTGTGACGATCTGATAGATTATATATTCATGTATCTGTCTTGTGTGTGAGCTCCATGGGAGCCAAGTTTTTTGGTTCACTGCTATATCCCCATGTTTAGAGAACCTGTTAGTACTAGTACATATTAGAGACATAATAAACATTTTTTAATAAATGATATTATGTATAAGCTCTCCCAGGTGAGTCTCCCATAGCCACCCTGGTGTGCAACTACTGGTATAACAAATATGAAGTCAATTCTCAAATACTCAAATGTGGATTTGGCACAGCATTTCTCTCAACTACCACTGCTTTCATGGGCATCTAGGGAACAGACATCACCCCCCAAGACTCTCCTTTTAAAGCTATGCCTGGGGTAGGGAACAGAACTTCTACTCATTTTGTTCCCTGTCTGTTCTCAGAGGCAACAATACCCCACCCCACCCCTTCCCATCTCCGTGGAAACAAGACCGCATCACTGAAGCCCTTGTGAAGGGAGATGCGTTAACTCCTCACAGGAGTCACAAAGCCTAAGGAATTCAGAACTTGCTGAGTGCTACTTTCTGTGGTTGTGAAGTTATCTTTTGGATTTTAATTTTCCAATTTGATAGTCTCAGTACTTGAATCACATATCAGAAGTAACACAACAAAGAATAGAATCATGTTGAATAGGGGTTGTGTGGGTGGCTCAGTGGGTTGGGCTTCTGACCCTCCTGGCTTTGGCTCAGATCATGATGTCAGGGTTGGGCTCCTTGCTCAACAGAGAGTCTGCTTGGGATTCTCTCCTTCTTTCTCTCCCTCTGCCCCTCCCCCAGCTTGCAATCTCTCTCTAATAAATAAATAATCTTTCTTTTAAAAAAATCATGCTGAACAGCAGTTAAAGGGACAACCAGATAATTAATATTTTCTGTGTATTAGAACCTCATCACTTGTAAGAAGTTTCCACATATCTTATCCCATGTTAAACCTCTCAATAGCCCTGTGATGGAGATAGTGCTGGCCTCATTGTTCCTATTTTGTAGATGAGGAAGCTGGAGGTCATAAAATTTGGTTGTCTTGTCAAGTAAAAAATGAGTCAAAGACTTTGATGGCTCACCAAATAAGATACACAGATGGCAAATAGCATATGAAAAGATGCTCCATGTCATAGGTCATCAGGGAAATGTAAATTAAAACAACAATGAGATATCACTACACACCTATCAGAATGGCCAACACCCAGAACAATGACATCGAATGGCTGTTGAGAATGTGGAGAAACAGGAACTCACATTCACTGTTGATGAGTGTTTGAGAACGGCAAAACTGTACAACCACTCTGGAAAACAGTAGTTTTGTAGAAAACTAAACATACTCCTATCATATGATCAAGAAATCACATTCTTGGTATTTACCCAATGGATCTGAAAACATGTCCGCTCCAAAACCAGCACACAGATGTGTATAGCAGTTTTCTTCATAATTGTCAAAACTTAGAAGTGACCAAGATGTCCTTCAGTCGGTGAAAGAATAAATAAACAGTGGTACATCCAGACAGTGGAGTATTATCCAACAGTGAAAAGTAACGAGCTGTCAAGCCATGAAAAGATATGGAGAACCTTAAATACACACTATTAAGTGAGAGAGGCCAATCTGAAAAGGCTGCATGTCGTATGCATATGATACAGTCCAACTATAAGACATTCTGGAAAAGGTAAAACTATGGAAACAGTAACAATACTACTGTTACTGTTAGCAGGGAGGGAGGGATCAATAGGTGCAGCACAGAGGCTTTTTAGGGCAGTAAAAATATTCTGTATGATACTATAATGATACTTGTCATTATACATTTATCCAAAACCCATAGAATTTACAACAGCAAGAGAGAACTCTAATATGAACTACAGATTTGGGGTGATTATGATATGTCCATGAAGGTCCATCAACTGTAACAAATGTACCACTCTGGTGGGTGACGTTGATAATGTGGGACACTATGCATGTGGTAGAAGAAGGAATATATGGGAACTCTCTGTACCTCCCTGTCAATTTTACTGTAAACCTAAACCTGCTCTTAAAAACTAATCTTTTTGGGGCACCTAGGTGGCTCAGTGGGTTAAAGCCTCTGCCTTCAGCTCAAGTCATGATCCCAGGGTCCTGGGATAGAGCCCTGCATTGGTCTCTCTGCTCAGCAGGGAGCCTGCTTGCTCCTCTCTCTCTCTGCCTGCTTCTCTGCCTACTTGTGATCTCCGTCTGTCAAATAAATAAATAAAATCCTTACTAAAAAAAAAAAAACTAGTCTTTTTTAGGAAAATTAGTTTAAAAAAAAAAGTTGGTTGCCTTTTCCAAAATGACACTGCCAGTGAATGGTAGTATTATGCCTAAAACCCTTCTGTTTCCAAATCCCAATCTATTTCCACTGCACCATTTAATCAGATTGAGAAGAATTAACTTGAATCTATGTCTCATACACCATTTACTACCATGCCATTACCATTATGATCACTGTACCTAATATCTGTGGAATGTTTACTCTGTGCTAGCCTCATGGTAAGTGTTGTTTACACAAATTATTCAATGTAAGTCTCATAACAATTCAAAAAGGAGGCATCATTATTACTTTAATTCTCAAAGAGGAATTTGAGGCCAAGAGGTGGAGGAACTCTTGCCCATGTAACAAAGCCAGGTAAAAGTGGGTTTTAAACTAAATTCCGGCTAATTCCAAAAGCAAGATTTTAACTACAACCTCATATTTTCTTTACTAAAAAGGCAATGTTATAAAGATGAAATATTCATGTCACTAAGGTTCATGTCCTCATCTTCTCTTTTCTATACTGCAAAAACATCTGTCCCTCCCCCAAATTTCTCCATATCGGAAGTCTTAACTATCTCCCTTTCACCAATTCTTTCCCCATACTGAATTCTAAATAATCTTCCTAAAAGACAAATGGGCAAAAACAATCTCTTATTTGAAAATCTCCACTGATTCCAGGGAGCCTAAATTTTAGATTAAGTCATGCTCTTATGGTTATATGACTGAGCCCTGCTTTGGGCTTGATGCAGGGTCTGTTTATCCCTCTCCCTCTGCTTTGCTCCCCCACCCCCACTCTCATGTATACATACATACATGCATACATAAATACATAAAATCTTAAAAAAAGGAAAAGAAAAGAAAAGAAAATCTCTACTGGTTCCAAATTACTTCAATGACAAGGGTTAAACTCTATGTCATTTCATTAGATGCCTTTCATGAATGAGTCCTAACTTGTTCTTCCAAGTTCATTCCTGCAGTTTCACTCTGCTCAATGTAGGTTATATTCCCAGAAGTCCCCAGACTTTTCTGTGCCTTTTTACACAATGCTCTTTCTGCATGAGATACTTCTACTGTCTTCTTCTGGAAGACTTGTACTCACCTGCACTAGTAGGTAGAGATTAGATTGTGCTATAGAAACAAACACACTCTCAGTGACATAAAAGGTTTTTTTCTCACTCATCATGAGTCAGCGGGGGGTTCTGTTGAGTCTTCCTTACTCAGGAACCCAGGCTTATTGAAAAGCCCCTATTTAGAGTGTTGTCAGGCCCTAATCAAGGAAAAAAGGGAGAAACAGAGAGCAAGCAAGCCCCAAATCATCCATTGTTTAAAGCTTCCATTGAGAAATAGCATACATCAATTCCAATCACTTTCATTGATCAAAGTAAGTCACAAGCATGGGTTCAGGCAAGGAGTCAGCAGATAAGGATTTAATTAGGTTTGGAATATTCCAGAAGAGTGTAATGGAGAAAGAGTTAAGGATGGAGTATTTAAAATGATGGGCCGTGGTGTCTGAACTGGATAAGGAGATAAGGGAAGTCATAAAGTGTTTGATAGTGGTGAGGTCAATGAGTTAGAGACTTCTGTAAGACTGAAGGTGAATGGTCTCTGGAGGAATTTCATGTTTATTGGGAAAGATACATAAACAGGCTGGGGGAGGGGCCACATAATTCAACCCACAATAACTATTAATTTTCTTGTTTTTTTATTTTTCCCCAACTCAGTTGTAAGCCCCATGAGAGCAGAGACCTTGTCTGTCCTTCTAACTATTATATCCACAATGACTAGAACAAAGCCCAGCACATAGTAGCTGGTCAGCAAAAAGCTGATAATGAATGAATGAATGAGTGAATGGATGGATGAGTAGTAGGTTTCTTCTACTTCCACAGGACTCCTGAGAAAAGTTGGAAATGACCAAGTCACCCTGCATAATACATCAACTCCAAAGATCATACCATCACTTTCCTCTCTCCCTGTATGCCTGCACTTTTCTTCCATGGAGAAGTGGAGCTTATTTCTCCTTCTTTTGAATCTAAGCATCCTCTAGGACTTCTCTGATCAATAGAATCCAATAGAAATACATTCTGGGATCTCTTGGCCCAGGCTTTAAGAAAACTACAAGCTTCTCTTTCCTTTCTCTTGAAACTCAGCAACCATGATGTAAAAACAAGCCACATGGAAGACAATTCAAGTCCTTTCTATGGCAGCTCTGGTCTAGGCACCCTCTGCCCACCAGCATCAACTGCCAGTCATTTGAATGAACATTCCAGTCCAGTGTACCCTCTGCAGCCCCACATAACATCACAGAACAAAACAACCTCCCTGCTAAGATAATGGACCAACAAAATTGTAGAAAATAATACAATAGTGGTTGCCTTAAGCCACTAAGTTTGGGGGTGATTTGTTACCCAGTGACAGATAACTGAAACAGAAATCAGCACCTGCACGTGTGATGCTGCGGTAAGAAAAACATAAAACATGGAGGACCGATTTGGGGAGCAAATGGTGGCAGGAAGCCTGGAGATCCTCAAGAAGGCTATTGATGAAGGCTGGCAGAGCTAGTGAGGAGATCCCTATTGGATACTAGAACAAAGGGAATACAATTTATATACCAGGAGAAATTTTACTGAAACCATCACCTGTGTATACATCACAAATGGAAATGGTGTCTCACAAACCTATAGATCTGGCTAAGAAGATTGCCAGGCAAAATGCTGAAAGTGCCATTTGGCTTCTCTTAGCTTGCTAGGCTATGACAAAACACAAGTAGAAAGGAATGAGCTAGATAAAGAACTATTTGAGTAGAATTTGGAGGAAATACAAAGGGTACAGGGAAATCTTCAAGGTAGCAAATGTTCTCCAAAGTAGGAAGTGGCCTTGAGGCAAAGCTCAAATCTAGGGTGTTATCAATAAAACATGGCTTCAGTGTGAGATTCAGATCAAAGGTGCAAGATCTTTTGCAAGGACAGAATGTTTTAAGTTGGTGTCTAAGAGACCCTTAGGCCATACAAAAATATTTCTAAATATCTTAAGGGCATGATTTGTAGATCCCCAGCAATAGAACTTCTAAGAATATTAAGGCTGTTATAGCAACTTTGATGCGAGTGTATACCTAGTAAACTAGTAAAGATAAATAATAATGTTAACAATCCAGTGGAAATGCGGCTCCAGGGAAACATATCATTGACAACGCTATAGAATTGTTTCAAGCTTTCTAGAAAGCAGTCTGGCAATAGGTAACAAAATGTTCCTTTTTTCCAAATAGTTTTTCTTTAGGAATATTGACCTAAGGAAATGGCCCGAAAGAGATAATTTTTAAAAAGCCATTGGTCTATGGGGCGCCTGGGTGGCTCAGTGGGTTAAGCCTCTGCCTTTGGCTCAGGTCATGATCTCAGGGTCCTGGGATTGAGTCCCGCATCGGGCTCTCTGCTTGGCAGGGAGCCTGCTTCCTCTCTCTCTCTCTCTCTCTCTCTCTCTCTGCTTGTCTCTCTGCCTACTTGTGATCTCTCTTTGTCAAATAAATAAATAAAATCTTTAAAAACAAAAAGCCATTGGTCTAAATAGGCCTTCATGGTCACATTATTTATCATAAAAAGAAACTGAAAACAATCCCAATGTCCAAAAATAGAGATTTGAATGTGCAAACTGTGGTATATTTACATGACAGGCTGCTCGATAATCATTAAAAAGACAAGTTTATGGATTGTGTTGACTTGAGGTGATGTGGGCTTGAAATATCATTAGTAAAAGAGCAAAGTATGAAGTGGTAAGTGCATGTTATTTCAATTCCCTAAAAATAAGTACCATCTATGTATTTCTGATAAAATAAAGAAAATGTGTATATAACAACTTAATGTTTAGTATGCTTTAAAATTGAAGTACTTGATATTCCAGTTTGAAAGAATGAAGTGGATACTGTGAAGAATTACCCAAAAAAAGTTAAGGAAACTAGAACAGACACATTTGTGTGCAGGGTGTGTTTATTAAGAGCTGACAAGGACTTACCATGTTCATAGCCCTGAGCTAGGCATAGCAAGTAGAACAAAGGAAGAGTAGGATATAGTCCCCAGGCTCAATAAACATTCAAAAACCAAAAAGAACACAATAGATTACAGTGTAGATGAGTTTTTTGGGTTCAATTCTGTGAAAAAAGACCAAAGGGGTTTTTGAAACTCTGTTTTACAAAAACTAGAATTCTGTGAGACGTTTTGCAAATGGAATTAGGCTTTAGACACTTTTGTTAAATTGTTAATTTTTAAAATACTGTTCTGTTTTTAAAATGCTCTTTTAAAACATTTACACATTATGGAGAAGAACAAAAAAGAGAGTAAAATAAAAGCATGTCACCTAAAATTGATCCCATTCCTGAGAAATCATCGTTTATACTTTGTAAATATCATTTTAGCCAGGTTCACTTAGTCAGGGTTCAACCAGGAAAGCAGAACCAGTAGGAGATATATTTTTATAGACTTATTGCAAAGAACTGGTTTACATAATTGTGGGGGCCAACTAGACAAGTCCAAAATCCATAGGACAGACCATCAGGAAGGACAGAATGGAAACCGAGGGCACAGGCCGAAGCTGGACACAGACAGAACTACTTCTTCAGGGAAACATCAGCTGTGCTCTTAGAATCAGATCCACCCACATTATCTAGGAAAATCTCCCTTACTTCAAGCCAACTGATCATGGGTTTTAATCATATCTTAAAACACTTACAAAAGCAACACTCAGATTAGTATTTGATTGAATAAATGAAGAGTTTGGACTCGTCAAGTTGACATGTCAAAAGACAATCACAGTCCACCCCTTGTCAATGTGGCATCCATACACATTCCCTTAAATCACACTCAACCTCTAAATAAAGGCAAAAACAAAGTTGTATTTTTGCTTAACATGATATAACTATCCTGTATACAACCGAGATCTCACTAGCCCTTTCCCCAGAAGGAGATGCAAAGTTCTTAGGTGTTGTTTACTTTTCTCCTTTGTTATCCTGTAACTTAAATACCATCATATAAAATTAACAACTACTGGGGCACCCAAGTGGCTCAGTCAGTTGGGTGTCTGCCTTTGGCTTGGGTCATGATTTCAGGGTCCTGGGATGGAGGCCTGCGTGGGGCTCTCTGTACAACAGGGAGCCTGCTTCTCTCTCTCTCTGCTTGCCCTCCCCCTGCTTGGGCTCTCTTGCTATCTGACAAATAAATATATAAAAATCTTAAAATTAACAATTACAGATACATACTATGTTAGATGATAAGGGAATAAGAATGGGAAGGAAGCAAGTATTTCCTTAATATATATTTATATAAAAATAAGAAATAAATATTCATAACACTTAGACCTCATTTCTGTAACTGGGCACCTGGTCATAGTATTTATAACTACATTCTTCTGCTTCCCATTCCACATCCTCTTTGCCCTCAGCAAGCACCTCCGCTGGCCATGCTCCTTTACCTGGTGGGGTGACCCAAGACTTCATTCCTAAAGAGCCTGGAGCATGAGCAGTCTAGCCCAAATTCAGTTGTTGTAATTCCTTTGATTTTAGTCACAGAGTCATACAAAGAGGCATCTTTGAGGGATCACCTATATTCCAGGCATAATCCTCCCTACCTCCATTGTATAGTGGTGCTCTGTTTCTCCTTGGTAATCAGTATCAGTTACTCCAGCCAGTAGGTTAACTTTCTTTGTCTGAGGATAGAGGCATGAATATCCCAAAGTGACCAGGTGACAGTCTCAACTTCCAGGTCAATGGAACAGTTGTTTCTGTTTGTGGAAATATTTCTCCCTTTGGAAATTAGATATCTAGACCAGCAGAAGCTAAGGACCCCAGAGATAGAAAGCAAAAATTGTACTGATGTATCACCAGCCACTCCCAATCCAATGCTTTAATCAAAGGCTGATGAATCCTGGCTACAGGAGAAATACTTGCATATATTGGACACTGATAGAGAGCATAGGATATATAGCAGCCTGATTTAGGTCACCTCTGAGACCATTCTGAAGTCTTTCCCTAATATCAAAATGGAATGTTCTAGAGCTTCAGAAACTTCTCTTTCCAGAGAAACAGAAATGATTCTCTGTAAACACTTTCCCTTCCTCTCTCCTAATGCCCTCCCCTTCACTTTCTTCAGGCAGCTACTAACACATCTACTGAGGGAAGCATCCTGGAAGTCATTCTTTACAAAGAGTCTGTCTAAATACTCAATTATACATTTTCAGTTGAAGGTTCCATGCTTCACAATTTTGGTTTTTGATGCATGTCATTTTCTCTTTTGTGGTACAAAAAATTGTGGTCCATAGCATAGCCTTTCCTCTGCTCCTTTAAACAATGTTTTGATTCTAATGGGTCAGCTAAGTACTGGCAGAATTAACTGGTTTTGCATCATGAGAAGCTACAATGCCTCTTAACTAAATGGTATTCAGTAAAGAGAAAGAAAAGGAGAAACATGTGGTGTAGCCCCACTATGGGAGAGGGTGCGAATGGGCCAAACTTCTAAGGTTCAGAGGTCCTACTTCCTAGTTATCTATGTCCCACTCATCACCTCTTGAAATATCTACTCTTTTGTGTTTCCAAATCCTTATAATCAGCCTTTGTTGGTAGAAATTGTATTATGAATTCATATCTTTAATTCCTTAGTTCTTCAACTAGATGAGTTCATAGGACCTAAAAGATCAACCTTAATAAAGTCTGAAGATGTGAGATGGAGGGTAAAGAGGAAGTAAGAGACTATGGGGCAGCTCTCCCAGAGAACAGGGATGCAGAAAGCCTTAGCACCACTAAAGGCCTGAGAGAACACTGTGTCCAATACTCTGAATAAAGTTAGTGTGGAGGATTCTTTGTTGGGCCTCAACTGGTCCCATAGAATTAACAAGGCATCATGTTGTTGGGGGAGCAGGGTTCCTGTCACTGGACTTGTTTGTATCAGAATCACTTGAGGCAGAGCTTTTAAACCTTACACACACACACACACACACACACACACACACACACACCAGTGATTCTAGAATGGGTCCTGGTATAGAAGGAGAACAAGACAGGTTTGAAAACCTCCCTAGGTTATTCTGCTATATGACTTGATCCACGACCCAGTTATTTCCCTGGCTTAACATGAAAAGCCACAGGAAACACTTTTTTCTTCCTCACCCACAAATGCTGCTTCCCTTTATGTGCCACTTACCCCAGTAAGCACAATTCAAACTGGTTTAAGACTAGGGAATGTAGTGGCTCACTTTTGTGTGGTTTCAGGTACGGCTTGATCCGGGACTCAAACGGTATCACCAGGACAGTATTTCTCCATTTCCTTAGCCTTAGTTCCAACATCTGACCCCATGTGGTCATGGACGACTGCAGCAGTACCAGCCACTACATCCTCTCTCCTTCATGTCCATCAAGAAGAGAATTAAGAGTCTCCCAGGATTCCTGATAACTATATCTTTGCACATCATTGGCTCATTCCTGAACAGATCACTGTGGCCAAGAGAATGTGATATGTTGCTTAGCCAGTCAGGGCCCACCTCTAGACCTGGGGTTTAAAGTCCGTCACATCCAAGCCACAAAGCTGGGGATGGGTGCTGGGCACAAACCAGTGGTAGCCACTGCTCTTGTAATCTGCAGCTAATCAGAGCAAGCATCTCACGAATCACTCTGAATGTTGCTGGATCGACCCCACCTGGAGGTTTTGTATAATGTGCCATTCCTTTGACACATCTGTGCAAGACTGACAAAGACATATGTTAAGGAGACTTGTTCCTTGACCTCAAGCAGCTTATGACAATCCAGTCAATGAACAAATGTTTTCATTTTAGAAAAGAAAGGAAGAACACCTGGTCTATATAACCAGATATCTCCTTTCTCGGACTTCAACTCTTACTGACCCAACAAAGTTCTGAAAGTAAGAGATTATTAAAAATGGTTCATTTTCTTCAAGTAGGCATTTAAAACCTCATTCATTTCAAATGTTCCCTCTAAGACAGCCAGCTGTTAAAAATTGTATAAGCTGTCTCCACAGAGCCATCTAATGCACTCATTTTCATTTGGGGACATCTACTGACAAGAGCAATGAGCAACAAATAAGGAGACAGATGACCTGGGTCCTACCTACTTCTCAGCCATCACTAGTGATGGGATGCTGGGTAAGTGGCTTTGTTCCTTAAATAAGAAAGGGCTTTTTAAACTTTGCTATGACATGGAAATCAAGGGAATATTGTTCCTGTTAAGTAACTAACCTTTCAAAGTTTACAAAAAGAAGCTTTCACTTTCAGGAAAATAAAGATACCACCAACAGATATATACTGAGCACCCACTACATGCCAGGCACAGTGCTAGGCTCTAGGGATAGAATAATACAAAAGGCCCAGCTCTTTGGAGTGCCTGGGTGACTCAGTCTGTTAAGTGTCTGCCTTTGGCTCAGGTCATGATCCCAGGGTCCTGGGATTGGGTTCCACAACAGGCTCCTTGCTCAGTGGGGAGCCTGCTTCTCCCTCTTCCTCTGCCTGCTGCTCCCCCTGCTTGTGCTCACTCTCTCTCTGTCAAATAAATAAATAAAATCTTCTTTTAAAAATTGTAATAACAAAAGGCCCAGCTCTTACCATGTTAGTCAGGGAGACAGGTAAATAAACAATTACAGTGCCATGTGCTTTCTGCTGTAACTGGACTATGCATGGGCTGCCATCTGAATTGAAAGGCTGGGCATGAGTGTTGGTGGTTAAGGGCTGAGTTTTGCACATTAGCAAGGCAGCAAGGAACGGGGATTAGGGTTAGATAAGCATTTGAGGCAGAGGGAAAAACACATACCCAAGCAGGAAGCATAGTGTATATGCTCCATACCCTGTTTGCCCCTCCAGAGGCACTGTCCATCCCTGTCCACTTTGCTCTGTGCCCCAGAATTGGCCTCTGTGGAATGCATCTCTGGAGCTCCCTTGCCTTCTGGCTTCTAACTGGATTCAGCCAATGAGATATACTGGGTGGAGAATGGAAGGAAGTGAGAGACAACGTTCAAATGTGTGTCCCCCGGCTCCCTCTCTGAGGAACAGGGAGGCCACAGCTCCAGCACCCTAGGCTGACCCCCCTTACTCTAGATCCTGGGGGCAGCTTCCTCACTTGCCTCTTTAGATCTAGAGGTGGTAATGACCTTCCATTTTTGTTTCCCTTAACCCTGGCCGCACCTTTGTAAAAAGCCAAGTAAACTTTTCAGTTACCTCTTTTGTGTGTATCATCTGACTCCTGCCAGGCCCCTGACTGGTACATGTGTGGATTATGTAGAAATTGCAGGGCTGGAACATAGAGTGTATGTCTGCATAGGGCAAGAGTGATGAGGGCAGAAAGTTGGCAGGAACCAGGTCCTTGAGGGCCTTGGATTCTCTGTGAGGAATGAGTAAAGATTTTACCATGAAGGTAAGAGGAAGCCAGTTTTTTAATCATTAGGTTACATTTAAAAAGTCTTTAGTAGTCATAATGGATAATATATGTACTACATATAATTCAGAAGCAGCTCCTTGCATGCTACCAGGCCTTAGGAGAAATGGAGCATGGAACATCAGTGGCCCAGGGTGGGATAGGTTCAGTCGAAGGTGAGCAATCCTTTGTATGATAGAAGTGGTATATCCAGGATCAAACACAAGCAGGGCAAGAAGTTACAAGTAAGCAACAGATGCAGAAGGCCCCAAATCCCTCTACTTTAACTCATATTTATAGCTACATCAGGGCAGAAGGGAGGCTTATTATCAGCTGAAAGAGGAGGAAAATAAGTTGATCCTTGTTCATGGATGGGTTGCCTTGTGTTGTGGATGGAATTGTGTCCCACAAAAATTCATATGTTGAAGTTCTTCCAGTTTGATGGTATTTTAGAATGAGGCCTTTGGGAGGTAATTAGGCTTAGAAGAGATCATGAGTCAGGACCCCCATGATGGGATTAGTGCCCTTAAAAGAAGAGAACTCAAAGAGCTTCCTTCTTCTCTCTCTACCATGTGAGGACACAGCAAGGAGGTGGCTGTCTGCAATCCTGAAAGAGGGACTTCACCAGAACCTAATCATACTGGCACCCTGGTCTGAGACTTCTATCCTCCAAAACTATAAATTCTGTTATTCAAGCCACCCACTTTTGTGATTTTTTGTATGACAAACCTAGCAGCTGTTGTTAATTCATGACATCAATTAGTAATGACTCTGAAAGGTAGGGAAGTCCTCCATTGTCAGCATTCCAAATGTGATATCTAGTCATTCACTGTGTGTGGAAAAGAGAAATGAACTGATGTAAGATTATATACAGACTCAGAGGGAGTGGCAATAGCTTGGCTGGTTGGTCAGGGAACTGGAAAAAGAAAATTGGAATACCAGGGTCAAAAAGATCTGAGAAAGAGACATTTGGACTTATGATAGTTGGCAAAAAATATCGTTGTGTCAAATGCTAACACCTGACAGAGATCATCCACAATGGCAGAGGTAGTAAACCCCAAGTAGACAGAATGACTGACCAGTTGGCATTAGCCCGTCTGAGATAATATAGGTGATATTAGTATCACCTATTCTACTGCTGACATCATGGGCTCATGGATGATAGACCTGGTGGTAGGGATGAAGGTTATGCCCAACAGCATGACTTCCATTCATCCAAGCGTATCCAGCTACTGCCACTGCTAAATGTCTAACATCCCAGCAACAGAGCTAAGCACCTGGCATTATACCATCTCTTGCAGAAATCAACTATTTTCACCCTTCAAGAGGCAGCAATGTATGTCTGAGATCAATACATATTTTGAACTTAAGGTTGCCTTTCCTTCCTGAAGGGCCTTGGCCCAAAACCACCAATCAAAGATTTGCAGAGTGTTCGATTTACCTATGTGGAATGAAATAACATTGTCTTAGACTGAGAGACTCACTCTCCAGGGAAGAAGTGGTGTAATGGGAACAAGATCATGGCATCCATTGGTCCTATTAGATTGCACACCACTAGAAGCCATCATCCTGACAGCAACAGAACAGTCTCTTACAGACATAACTGAGGTGCCAATTCAGAGATGATAAACTGAAGGGGTTGGGTGCCATTGCAAATGAAATGACCATCGTGTAGATTACATGGGTTCAAGAGACAAGGGGTGATGTAGGAATAACCCCACTTATCCTCACTCCTTAGAACACAAGACCAACCAGAATCTTGTGAAAGCTGCTTTGAAGTGGGGCAAAGTTACTATAAGTAAGAAGTCAGTATGAATGGCACAAGGGTGGGCTGCAATGGATTCTGTGGTACTCCACCCAGATCTCCCCTTGGGAGATGCACATATTCCTTCCAGCTGCTAATATCAGCTGCGGACAGGAGGAGTCAAGATGGCGGAGAAGTAGCAGGCTGAGACTACTTCAGGTAGCGGGAGATCAGCTAGATAGCTTATCTAAAGATTGCAAACACCTACAAATCCAACGGGAGATCGAAGGGAAGAAGTACAGCAATTCTAGAAAGAGAAAATCAACCACTTTCTGAAAGGTAGGACTGGCGGAGAAGTGAATCCAAAGCGATGGGAAGATAGACCGCGGGGGGAGGGGCCGGCTCCCGGCAAGTGGCGGAGCAATGGAGCACAAAGTCAGGACTTTTAAAAGACTGTTCCGCTGAGGGACATCGCTCCAGAGGCTTAACCGGGGTGAAGCCCACGCGGGGTCAGCGTGTCCTCAGGTCCCGCAGGGTCACAGAAGGATCGGGGGTGTCTGAGTGTCGCAGAGCTTACAGGTATTAGAAGGGGGAAGCCGGCTCAGAGACAGAGCCGAGGAGTGAGCTCACAGCTCGGGGTTACCTTGAACTGGTCGCAGGCTCGGTCAGCTCGGAGCGCGGCTGGAGGCCAGGGTGACGGGAGTAATTGGGCGCTGTTCTCTGAGGGCGCACTGAGGAGTGGGGCCCCGAGCTCTCGGCTCCTCCGGGCCGGAGACTGGGAGGCCGCCATCTTCATTCCCGTCCTCCGACCTCAACGGAAAGCGCTCAGGGAACAAAAGCTCCTGAAAGCAAACCCGAGCGGATTACTCAGCCCGGCCCCTGGTAAGGGCGGTGCAACTCTGCTGGGGGCAAAGACACTTGAGAATCACTACAACAGGCCCCTCCCGCAGAAGATCAACAAGAAACCCAGCCAGGACCAAGTTCACTTTCGAGGAGTGCAGTTTCAATACCAAGGAGAGCGGCAGAATTCCAGAGGAGGAGAAAGCAAAGCACGGAACTCATGGCTTTCACCCCATGATTCTTTAGTCTTGCAGTTAATTTAATTTTTTTTTCTTTTTCAATTTTTTTTCTCTCTTTTTCTGCTAAATTTTTTAAACTTTTACCCTTTTCTTTTTTAAGACTTTTAACTAGTTTAATATATATATATATACATATACATGTATATATATATATATTCTTTTCTTTTTTATATTTTTTCTTTATTCGTTTTCTTTTTTTTTTCTTTCTGAACCTCTTTTTATCCCCTTTCTCCCCCCTCATGATTTGGGATCTCTTCTGATTTGGTTAAAGCATATTTTCCTGGGGTCTTTGCCACCCTTTTAGTATTTTACTTGCTCCTTCATATACTCTTATCTGGACAAAATGACAAGGCGGAAAAATTCACCACAAAAAAAAAAGAACAAGAGGCAGTACCGAAGGCTAGGGATCTAATCAATACAGACATTGGTAATATGTCAGATCTAGAGTTCAGAATGATGATTCTCAAGGTTCTAGCCAGGCTTGAAAAAGGCATGGAAGATATTAGAGAAACCCTCTCGGGAGATATAAAAGCCCTTTCTGGAGAAATAAAAGAACTAAAATCTAACCAAGTTGAAATCAAAAAAGCTATTAATGAGGTGCAATAAAAAAAATGGAGGCTCTCACTGCTAGGATAAATGAGGCAGAAGAAAGAATTAGCGATATAGAAGACCAAATGACAGAGAATAAAGAAGCTGAGCAAAAGAGGGACAAACAGCTGCTGGACCACAAGGGCAGAATTCGAGACATAAGTGACACCATAAGACGAAACAACATTAGAATAATTGGGATTCCAGAAGAAGAAGAAAGAGAGAGGGGAGCAGAAGGTATATTGGAGAGAATTATTAGAGAGAATTTCCCCAATATGGCAAAGGGAACAAGCATCAAAATCCAGGAGGTGCAGAGAACCCCCCTCAAAATCAATAAGAATAGGTCCACACCCCGTCACCTAATAGTAAAATTTACAAGTCTTAGCGACAAAGAGAAATCCTGAAAGCAGCCTGGGAAAAGAAGTCTGTAACATACAATGGTAAAAATATTAGATTGGCAGCAGACTTATCCACAGAGACCTGGCAGGCCAGAAAGAGCTGGCATGATATATTCAGAGTACTAAACGAGAAAAACATGCAGCCAAGAATACTATATCCAGCTAGGCTATCATTGAAAATAGAAGGAGAGATTAAAAGCTTCCAGGACAAACAAAAACTGAAAGAATTTGCAAACACCAAACCAGCTCTACAGAAAATATTGAAAGGGGTCCTCTAAGCAAAGAGAGAGCCTAAAAGTAGTAGATCAGAAAGGAACAGAGACAATATACAGTAACAGTCACCTTACAGGCAATACAATGACACTAAATTCATATCTCTCAATAGTTACCCTGAATGTTAATGAGCTAAATGCCCCAATCAAAAGACACAGGGTAGGGGCACCTGGGTGGCTCAGTGGTTAAATCCTCTGCCTTCGGCCCAGGTCGTGATCCCAGGGTCCTGGGATCGAGCCCCACATTGGGCTCTCTGCTCAGCAGAGAGCCTGCTTCCCCTCCTTCTCTATCTACCTGTCTCTCTCCCTGTTTGTGATCTCTGTCTGTCAAATAAATAAATAAAAATCTTTAAAAAAAAAAAAAGACACGGGGTATCAGAATGGATAAAAAAACAAAACCCATCTATATGTTGCCTACAAGAAACTCATTTTAAACCTGAAGACACCTCCAGACTTAAAGTGAGGGGGTGGAAAACAATTTACCATGCTAATGGACATCAGAAGAAAGCAGGAGTGGCAATCCTTATATCAGATCAATTAGAGTTCAAGCCAAAGACTATAATAAAAGATGAGGAAGGACACTATACCATACTCAAGGGATCTGTCCAACAAGAAGATCTAACAATTGTAAATATCTATGCCCCTAACATGGGAGTGGCCAACTATATAAACCAACTAATAACAAAATCAAAGAAACACATCAACAATAATACAATAATAGTAGGGGACTTTAACACTCCCCTCACTGAAATAGACATATCATCCAAGCAAAAGATCAACAAGGAAATAAAGGCCTTGAATGACACACTGGACCAGATGGACATCACAGATATATTCAGAACATTTCATCCCAAAGCAACAGAATACACATTCTTCTCTAGTGCACATGGAACATTCTCCAGAATAGATCACATCCTGGGTCCTAAATCAGGTCTCAACCGGTATCATAAGATTGGGATCATTCCCTGCATATTTTTAGACCACAATGCTCTGAAGCTAGAACTCAATTACAAGAGGAAATTTGGAAAGAACCCAAATACATGGAGACTAAACAGCATCCTTCTAAAGAATGAATGGGTCAACCAGGAAATTAAAGAAGAATTGAAAAAATTCATGGAAACAAATGATAATGAAAACACAACAGTTCAAAATCTGTGGGACACAACAGAGGCATTCCTGAGAGGAAAATATATAGTGGTACAAGCCTTTCTCAAGAAACAAGAAAGGTCTCAGGTACACAACCTAACCCTACACCTAAAGGAGCTGGAGAAAGAACAAGAAAGAAACCCTAAACCCAGCAGGAGAAGAGAAATTATAAAGATCAGAGCAGAAATCAATGAAATAGGAACCAAAAAAACAATAGAACAAATCAACGAAAGTAGGAGCTGGTTCTTTGAAAGAATTAATAAGATTGATAAACCCCTGGCCAGACTTATCAAAAAGAAAAGAGAAAGGACCCAAATAAATAAAATCATGAATGAAAGAGGAGAGATCACAACTAACACCAAAGAAATACAGACAATTATAAGAACATACTATGAGCAACTCTACACCAACAAATTTGACAATCTGGAAGAAATGGATGCATTTCTAGAGACATATAAACTACCACAACTGAACCAGGAAGAAATAGAAAACCTGAACAGACCCATAACCAGTAAGGAGATTGAAACAGTCATCAAAAATCTCCAAACAAACAAAAGCCCAGGGCCAGACGGCTTCCCGGGGGAATTCTACCAAACATTTAAAGAAGAACTAATTCCTATTCTCCTGAAACTGTTCCAAAAAATAGAAATGGAAGGAAAACTTCCAAACTCATTTTATGAGGCCAGCATCACCTTGATCCCCAAACCAGACAAGGATCCCATCAAAAAAGAGAACTACAGACCAATATCCTTGATGAACATAGATGCGAAAATTCTCACCAAAATACTAGCCAGTAGGATTCAACAGTACACTAAAAGGATTATTCACCACGACCAAGTGGGATTTATTCCAGGGCTGCAAGTTTGGTTCAACATCCTCAAATCAATCAATGTGATACAATACATTACTAAAAAAAAAAGAACAAGAACCATATGATACTCTCCATAGATGCTGAAAAAGTATTTGACAAAGTACAGCATCCCTTCCTGATCAAAACTCTTCAAAGTGTAGGGATAGAGGGCACATACCTCAATATTATCAAGGCCATCTATGAAAAACCCACCGCAAATATCATTCTCAATGGAGAAAAACTGAAAGCTTTTCCACTAAGGTCAGGAACATGGCAGGGATGTCCATTATCACCACTGCTATTCAACATAGTACTAGAAGTCCTAGCCTCAGCAATCAGACAACAAAAGGAAATTAAAGGCATCCAAATCGGCAAAGAAGAAGTCAAACTATCACTCTTCGCAGATGATATGATACTATATGTGGAAAACCCAAAAGACTCCACTCCAAAACTGCTAGAACTTGTACAGGAATTCAGTAAAGTGTCAGGATATAAAATCAATGCACAGAAATCAGTTGCATTTCTCTACACCAACAAGACAGAAGAAAGAGAAATTAAGGAGTCAATCCATTTACAATTGCACCCAAAACCATAAGATACCTAGGAATAAACCTAACCAAAGAGGCTAAGAATCTATACTCAGAAAACTATAAAGTACTCGTGAAAGAAGTAGACACAAAGAGGAAGACACAAAGAAATGGAAAAATGTTCCATGCTCCTGGATTCGAAGAATAAATATTGTGAAAATGTCTACGCTACCTAAAGCAATCTACACATTTAATGTAATTCCTATCAAAATACCATCCATTTTTTTTCAAAGAAATGGAACAAATAATCCTAAAATTTATATGGAATCAGAAAAGACCTCGAATAGCCAAAGGAATATTGAAAAAGAAAGCCAAAGTTGATGGCATCACAACTCCGGACTTCAAGCTCTATTACAAAGCTGTCATCATCAAGACAGCATGGTACTGGCACAAAAACAGACACATAGATCAATGGAACAGAATAGAGAGCCCAGAAATAGACCCTCAACTCTATGGTCAACTAATCTTCGACAAAGCTGGAAAGAATGTCCACTGGAAAAAAAGACAGCCTCTTCAACAAATGGTTTTGGGAAAATCGGACAGCCACATGCAGAAAGATGAAATCAGACCATTTCCTTACACCACACACGAAAATAGACTCAAAATGGATGAAGGACCTCAATGTCAGAAAGGAATCCATCAAAATCCTTGAGGAGAACACAGGCAGCAACCTCTTCAACCTCAGCCACAGCAACATCTTCCCAGGAACATCACCAAAGGCAAGGGAAGCAAGGGCAAAAATGAACTATTGGGATTTTACCAAGATCAAAAGCTTTTGCACAGCAAAGGAAACAGTTAACAAAACCAAAAGACAACTGACAGAATGGGAGAAGATATTTGCAAACGACATATCAGATAAAGGGCTAGTGTCCAAAATCTATAAAGAACTTAGCAAACTCAACACCTAAAGAACAAATAATCCAATCAAGAAATGGGCAGAAGACATGAACAGACATTTCTGCAAAGAAGACATCCAGATGGCCAACAGACACATGAAAAAGTGCTCCATATCACTCGGCATCAGGGAAATACAAATCAAAACCACAATGAGATATCACCTCACACCAGTCAGAATGGCTAAAATTAACAAGTCAGGAAATGACAGATGCTGGCGAGGATGCGGAGAAAGGGGAACCCTCCTACACTGTTGGTGGGAATGCAAGCTGGTGCAACCACTCTGGAAAACAGCATGGAGGTTCCTCAAAATGTTGAAAATAGAACTACCCTATGACCCAGCAATTGCACTGGGTATTTACCCTAAAGATCAAATGTAGTGATCCGAAGGGACACGTGCACCCTAATGTTTATAGCAGCAATGTCTACAATAGCCAAACTATGGAAAGAACCTAGATGTCCATCAACAGATGAATGAATAAAGAAGATGTGGTATATATACACAATGGAATACTATGCAGCCATCAAAAGAAATGAAATCTTGCCATTTGCGACGACGTGGATGGAACTAGAGGGTATCATGCTTAGCGAAATAAGTCAATCAGAGAAAGACAACTATCATATGATCTCCCTGATATGAGTAAGTGGAGATGCAACATGGGGGGTTAAGGGCGTAGGAGAAGAATAAATGAAACAAGATGGGATTAGGAGGGAGACAAACCATAAGTGACTCTTAATCTCACAAAACAGAGAGTTGCTGGGGGGAGGGGGGTTGGGAGAAGGGGGGTGGGTTTATGGACATTGGGGAGGGTATGTGCTATGGTGAGTGCTGTGAAGTGTGTAAACCTGGCGATTCACAGACCTGTACCCCTGGGGATAAAAATATGTTTATAAAAAATAAAAATAAATTTAAAAATATATATATCAGCTGCTGACAACTTACAGCTGTGCCCCTCACAGAACGTTGTCCTCAGCCACAAGACTATACCTTGCCCAGAGCTATGAGCCTTTCCAGAGGGCAGCCCCCAGCTATGACTGGTTGACTCAGGATTATGAAGACCAGATTCCTTTAGAATGAGCTAAAGCCTCAGTCTCAACCATGTTCCTGGTTAGTTTCTCACTCTGACCCACCCTGCCTTCTTTGTGCCCTTAATAAGTGTATGTCCCAAGAGCACATCCCTTGCCTTCTGCGTATTACTCTCTGTCTCAGAATCTGTTTCCAAGGGAACCCAATATAAGATCTAAAACTTCTATTCACTCTAACAAAGTAAACACAATGGAAAAGAAAACAAGGAATTACTTTAATTTTAGGTTAGTTACTAGGTGCAATTAGACTTCTCTTTTGAAATTAGGAAACCTTTTTTTTAAAAGAAATATTGTGCATAGTGACTGGCATTCTCATAGTCACCCATGGTTTTTTTGGCATGTTAGACACTGATGAATGTCATTCAAGCCACTCCATCTATAGTATTTTGTAATGGCGGCCTAGGCAAACTAATAAAGGCAGCCCAGAAACTAGGGTGGGGTGCTATCAGGAATATCCCATTGTGGAAAAGAAGTCTTATGTCAAGCCAGCAGAGAGAAAAGAAGGTTGAAAATTTTGTAACCCACGTGGGTTTTTTTGTATTAAATTCAGCCTACTATTTATCACTACTAGAAAGTTATTTTGTGACTGCTTCTTCCCTCGAGCGTTTTGCAGTGGCAAACGAGAGTCATGATAGACTAGGTTATACTGTGGCAATAAGTGTCTCTAAACACCTCAGTGGCTTGCAATGACAAAGATTTGTCCCTCCCTTATTCTACTTATCAAGTTAGGGTCAGCTTCTGCTCTGATCCAGTTAATTTCACTTTGGGACTCAAGGTAATGGAGAAGTCTTCTTGTGGAATTGTGGGCCACACATACTGATTTATAGCTTCTACTCAGAAGTGGCCTCTATTTGGCCAAAACAAGTCAGGCAGCCACTTCTGAGTACAACAGGGCAGTGATGGGTAATCTTCCCATAGACAGAGACACCACAGAGAGAAGCACCAAAATTATAGGTAAACAGTAATACAGTCTACCACAGTGAGGTGGTTTTTTTTTTTCTCCTTAAAGAGTGGTCCAGGGGCGCCTGGGTGGCTCAGTGGGTTAAAGCCTCTGCCTTCGGCTCAGGTCATGATTCCAGGGTCCTGGGATCAAGCCCTGCATTAGGCTCTCTGCTCAGCAGGGAGCCTGTTTTCCCCTCTCTCTCTGCCTGCCTCTTTGCCTACTTGTGGTCTCTCTTTCTGTCTGTCAAATAAATAAATAAAATCTTAAAAAAAAAAAAAAGACTGGTCCATATGCATGGAAATCCAATCAAAGTGGACCCATAACTATAGTGGTCTTTGCATTTCTATATTCCTTTGGGGTAAATACCCAGTAGTGCAATTGCAGGGTCATAGGGTAGCTCTATTTTTAATTTTTCAAGGAATCTCCACACTGTTTTCTAAAGTGGCAGCACCAACTTTCATTCCCACTAACAGTATAAGAGGGTTCCCCTTTCTCCACATCTTCTCCAACACTTGTTGTTTCCTGTCCTGTTAATTTTGGCCATTCTAACTGGTGTAAGGTGGTATCTCAATGTAGTTTTGATTTGATTTTCCCTGATGGCTAATGATGATGAATATTTTTTCATGTGTCTGTTAGCCATTTGTATGTCTTCAGAAAGGATGAATACCCAACTTTTTTATCAACATGGATGGGACTGGAGGAGATTATGCTGTGAAATAAGTCAAGCAGAGAGAGTCAATTATCATATGGTTTCACTTACTTATGGAGCATAAGGAATAACATGGAGGACATTAGGAGAAGGAAAGGAAAAGTAAATTGGGGTAAATCAGAGGGAGAGGTGAAGCATGAGAGACTGCAGACTCTGAGAAACAAACTGAGGGTTTTGGAGGGGAGGAAGGTGGGGGGATGGGTGAGCCTGGTGGTGGGTATTATGGAAGGCAGGTATTGCATGGAGCACTGGGTGTGGTGCATAAACAATGAATCTTGGAACACTGAAAAAAATAAAATTAAATTAAGATGTTAAAAAAATAGAGATTAACAACATAAAACATTTAATAAAAAAGATGCCATGTATTTTGAATGTTATCGACATCCTATGAGATTATTCTCATAAAAGATAATTATTTTATTGTTTTAAACTTTATTGTTTAAACATTTTGCTATTTCTATCATCAGAAAATTAGAATCTCTAAATCCATAATGTAAGAGGACAAATTAGACAGGCATATATCTAATTTGTAAATACATGAAGGGAGGGAAGTAAAGAGAGGGAGGGAAAGAAGGAAAAAAGGAGAGTGTGAAAGGCCTCACTAGAAATCCAGCACCATATGTAATACTAGAAAGTCCTAATATGACCTGGGAGTTCAGGAGGGAAAGAAGGAAATAAGGAGGAGAGTGTGAAAGGCCTCACTAGAAATCCAGTACCATATGTAATACTAGAAAGTCCTAATATGACCTGGGAGTTCTGCAAGGAATCACCATGGACAGTTCCCATGGTGTGTGTCTGCTGTGGATAAAGTGACTATACTTCTTACTGCTAAGAGGTGTGGAGTTCTGGAGTAAACAGCCAGGCTTATCACCTTTCCAAATAAGATGACCATTTGAGGCTTGTAAAGTCATCTAATAATCCAAATATGCTTGGGATTAAAAACAGGGTATATTCAAGTCATAAGCATTTTGCTGGGGACATAGACATCTCTGTATCTTCAGATATCAGAGAAATGCCTGAAAGGTGATCCTGATAAGGAAGAAGAAAATAAAAAAATCTTTGTTTGTGATCCTCTCTTGGCTATGTCTCTGGGATCAAGACATGAGAATCAGCCCTTTGAGTTAATCCAAAACTAACCCAACTTTGTGGAGTTGCATAACCCGGTTTAGCGAAGTTAGTGGTCTTTGGGGTCAAACATACCTGAATCAGAATCCTATCTTTGCCTCACAGCAGCCATGTGACCAGAGCAACTTAACCTCTCTGAACCTTGGATTCTTCATCTGTAATATGGGGATAATAATCTGAATTATTTATATGGTTGTGATGAAGATTAAATGAAATACATGTAACACTCCTGGCACATGACAAGTCCTTACTCAGGTGTAGCTATCATTAGTCATCATAATCATTAGCTTTATCATCTTCATCATGATAAGCCAATCTATATAATTAGGGAGGTAGACTTGTACCTCAATCATAAAACATTCCACAGGCTGAGGAGGTAATGTTTGTTCCCACAACTATGTTCATAGTGTAATTACATGCTCTAGATTTCTTATTTCAAAAACATTACAATCTATCTCATTAATAAACTGATTAGTGATTTAATACTTTGTTTTTAATGGTTTTTAAAATCTGATTATTACATCCTAATTGTTTTTCCCATTAAATTTAGCATCAGCCACAGCACCACAAAAATGAGTGCCTTCATAATTGAACGATTTCCATTCTCATTGAGACGTATCTGAAGTTTGTGATTTCATGAACTGAAATGATTTCTTTGTCTTCATTCAGAAAGAGAAAACATCTGCTCTCTAATAATAATGTCATGGGAAATTACTACAGAAATCAGTCATTTTGTACTTCCTCCTTGGGTAAATTTGCAAACTTCATAGCTTTGTAGGGTTATTTCAAGAGAAAAGAGAAAATTAAATCTATCCAAAAATGCTGCCTTCTAAACCTAATTGCTACCAAGCTATTTTCTTCCCATATTCAGACTGTTACTGGGTGAAGCACAATTTGTGGGATGGCATTTTTTGGGAAGGCACAATAAAGAAAATTAATTATAGAGCTCCAGAGCTCATCTGCCCAAGCAGAAGGAAGATATACATTAATAAGCGACTAACTAAAACCCACACAAATCTGAATATTTCCCTTCCTAAGAATGAATTCTTCTTAGGTGCTTTGATAGCCATGGGCTGTATGATTGGAATATAGACAATAAATGGGCAGGCATGTTAGGCTTTAAAGTGCCATTCTGTGTCAGTTCTCTGGCCATTTCACCAAGAGTTTAATTTAATCTGAAATTTATTTTCTGTGCAAAAACATTTTTTATTTTCTTACCTGAGAAGACAAAAGTTGGAGATGCTTTCCTTATGAGCTCATCTCCCTTCCCATAATACCCAAAGAGACTGCTATCTGTAAATGGCTCAAGAAAAAGAGAATAGAACTAGAAAACAAAAATCCTAGAACACAGTGGGGAAAAAAGCACAAATTTTAGAAACTGTGATTTACTTACTTGTGAATTTATCATTTTTAAAACAAATAACCAATACTGGAAAGAAGATTGAGAAATTGGTACCATATTCCACTGTTGGTAAAGCTATGAACTGATACAAACTCCTTGAAAAGTTGGTACCTCATCTCCAAAACCAAGAATGTAAGAATCTTAGACTATGCGCTCTAGAGTTGGAAGCCTGCCTTCTAGTCCTTACCATTACATGCTGTGTGACTCAATAAGTCTCTTGGGTTTCCTGAACTTCATTCTCCTCATCTATAAACACTAGAAGAATAATACTGTCAACCTCTTATGTCTGTCATGAAAGTCAATTGAGACAATAACTGTAAAATATTTATTACAGAGTATATTCATTTTCTATTGCTGCAAAACAATTTACCACAAAATCTGTAGTTTATAACTGTATATATTTCTTATATCACAGTTTTTGTGGGGTGCAAGTCTGCATATGGCTTGCTGGGCCCTCTGCAAGGCTGCAGTCAAAGTGTCTGCTGGAGCTGTATTTTCATCTGAAGGCTTGATGGCAGATGTAATTGGCTCTTGGATGAAAGCCATCCTCATCTCCTAACAGTTGCCCTCAACTCCTTGCTACCTGGGCCTTTAACATGAACACTTTTTCAAATCTAGCAACAGAGAAAATCCCTAGAATGAGTCTTCTGGAGAAACTGAGCCTTACATAATGTAAGATAATCACATCCTATCGCTTTTGTCATGTTCTACCAATTAAAAGTAAGTCAGGTCCTGTTCATATGCAAGGTGAGGAAAATAACCCAAAGCCATGAATACCATGAGTTGGGGATTAGGAATGCCATCTTAGAGTCTATTTCCCACAGAGAGACATATTAAATGTTAGCTATTGCATATAATAAGAAATACGGCACAAAATTATTTATGACATAGAAAAATGTGAAACAACTTAAATGGCCACCATTTATGGAAATGCAAGGTCAATGTGGCTGAAGCATACTGTGTGAAATGCAGGGGGACAATGGAATTACCAAATCAGAAGGAGAAGGTCAAAATTTTCCTGGCTTAGCTACAGAACTCCCTCAACAGAAGAGTACAAGTGAACCCAACACAAGGAGTGGGGATACATAGAATTTTTTAAAGTGATACAAAGTATTTCTTTAGCCATAAACATAATTCAGGGGAGGATGGGATTATTTATAGAATGTTTAAAAATTATATAAGGTATTTCATTAGCCATAAACACAATTTTTATCAGTCATAGCAGAATTTGGGTCTAAATCACTGGTTGTAAACAGAGGAGAAAGTTTATAAAGAGAAACAGTAAAATATAATAAGTTAAGGTTCTGTTAGGTGTCAGGAGGGACAGTCTTCTTAACAATGCTCTGTCCCAAAGGTATTTTATCTTGCCAAAGATGATAGGATCAGTGTCTTGAGAGAGCAAAGAATAAACAGAGCTTGGTCTTGTGTTTTGGCTTTATTTTAACCACAATACAAAGGGAAACAGAGAACTAGTGTTACATACCAGAAATTAAAACATAGTTTTAAGAGTGTTAGAACAAGAAACTTCACTTTTGGCGCTAAAAGAATTTAAACTCTTGAGGGTTTATTTTAAGTTCAGTTATATCTGACCGGACTAATATATATAGTTTATGAACCATTATTACTCTAGTCATGTTTTGTGACTTCTCATAATTTCCTAAAACATACTTCATGATCCTTGAGGGGCACAAACACATAGTAAATTTACATAGTAGATGGGTAATGACAGGTTCTTGTAATAAAATAATTTGACATCAAGCATTTACCATGCCACTTTACAGTGGATAGCAAAGAACTTCACCTAGAGCAGTAAAGTTTGAGAACTTGTCTCCCTTAATTATTCATTCTATAACTAATCCATACTCAATGAATAAATATTTAGTTCCTGAAGGCCAAAAATATACTGAATCCTCTGACCTCTTATCAGCAAATAGAAAAGAAAAAAATTTACAGGCAGTGTTGGAATAAAAATTTCAAATGTTTTCTTCAGAGTTTCCCTATTGAAACTGATTTTCTTCTTAAAGGAAGATTTGTATTTCTGATTCTGCTTCTTCTTTCTCAAAGAGAGAACTTGTGTTACTCTGTTTTCAGAGAAGACCAACATGCCAACAGACTGAGGAGGAAAAGTACCCAGAATAAACTGTAGGAATATGACCAGATGGATGGGAATAAGAACACAGATTTCTAGTCAGAGGTCAGTAGATCTGAGATTCTGCATGTCTAACAAGCTCCCAGGTGATACCTACAGAGTGGGTATGAGAACCCCACTCAGAATAAGAAAGGTATAACTAGTGTGAGGCCAGGTTGAGCTGAGTGACCCAGCATAGCCCACTGTGGTCAGAAATGTAAGCAGGACCAGAAGGAACTAGGAAACCAGTGCAGATGTTAACCTTATAGTCAAGTGAATAAGGCAGGTCTACTAGAGCAGAGCATCCCTACAAGTGTACCCCAAGACACTGACCCTTCAATCTTCCAGGGGCTGGAGCCCTGAGCTCATCACCCTCATACCATGAAGCCTCCACTGGGGCTCCAAGTCTTGACAATTTGTCACAGAGCGTAACAAAAATGTCATTTTTTCAGTGTGTCATAATGGGTAAAAAGCTGGGAAACACTGCTTTGGAGTTCTGAAGTCTGAAGATTTAGCTTTCATGAACTGGTACCTAAGAAAAAGTCTTCAGAGGCCAAAATGTGGAAGAATATGTGAGCAAAAGAAAGCTCAACATGGAAAAACCCAGAGACCAAGAAAAGGCAAGGCCAAATGGTTGCATAAGAATGCAGTGTGAAAAAATGTTCATTTTTTCAACATCACTCATCAGGAAAATACAAATCGAAACTACTATGAGATACCTCACACCTCACATATGTCAGAATGGCTAAAATTAACAAGTCAGGAAAGAATGGATGTGGGTGAGGTGAGGAAGGTTCCTTCCCTTTCTAGGGGAACCTTCTCACTTTGTTGGTAGGAATACAAGCTGGTGCACCCACTCTGGGAAACAGTATGGAGGGTCCTCAAAAAGTCATCTGGGTGATCAGAAGAGACCCCGAATTGCTAAGGAAATATTGAAAAAGAAAAATAAAACTGGGGGCATCACGTTACTTGATTTCAAGCTTCACTACAAAGCTGTGATCACCAAGACAATATGGTACTGGCATAAAAACAGACACATAGACCAGTGGAACAGAGTAGAGAGCCCAGATATGGACCCTCAACTCTATGGTCAAATAATCTTCGACAAAGCAGGAAAAAATATAAAGTGGAAAAAAGACAGTCTCTTCAATAAATGGTGCTGGGAAAATTGGACAGCTATATGTAGAAGAATGAAACTCAACTATTCTCTTACATCGTACACAAAGATAAACTTGAAATGGATAAAAGACCTCAACATGAGACAGGAATCCATCAGAATCCTAGAGGATAACATAGGTAGTAACCTCTTTGATATCAGCCACAGCAACTTCTTTCAAGATATGTCTCCAAAGACAAAGGAAACAAAAGCGAAAATAAAACTTTTGGGACTTCATCAAGATCAAAAGCTTCTGCACAGCAAAGGAAACAGTCAACAAAACAGAGGCAACCCACAGAATGGGAGAAGATATTCACAAATAACAGTACAGACAAAAGGTTGATATTCAGGATCTACAAAGAACTTCTTAAACTCAACACACACAAAACAGATAATCATGTCAAAAAATGGGCAGAAGATACGAACAGACACTTCTCCAATGAAGACATACAAATGGCTATCAGACACATGAAAAAGTGTTCATCATCACTAGCCATCAGGGAGATTCAAATTAAAACCACATTGAGATACCAACTTATACCAGTTAGAATGGCCAAAATTAGCAAGACAGGAAACAACGTGTGTTGGAGAGGATGTGGAGAAAGGGGAACCCTCTTACACTGTTGGTGGGAATGCAAGTTGGTGCAGCCACTTTGGAGAACAGTGTGGAGATTCCTTAAGAAATTAAAAATAGAGCTTCCCTATGACCCTGCAATTGCACTACTGGGTATTTACCCCAAAGATACAGATGTAGTGAAAAGAAGGGCCATCTGTACCCCAATGTTTATAGCAGCAATGGCCGCGGTCGCCAAACTGTAGAAAGAACCAATACCCTTCAATGGACAAATGGATAAGGAAGATGTGGTCCATATACACTATGGAGTATTATGCCTCCATCAGAAAGGATGAATACCCAACTTTTGTATCAACATGGATGGGACTGGAAGAGATTATGTATGCTGAGTGAAATAAGTCAATCAGAGAGAGTCAATTATCATATGGTTTCACTTATTTGTGGAGCATAACAAACAACATGGAGGACATGGGGAGATGGAGAGGAGAAGGGAGTTGAGGGAAATTGGAAGGGGAGGTGAACCATGAGAGACTATGGACTATGAAAAACAATCTGAGGGTTTTGAATGGGCGGGGGGTAGGAGGTTGGGGGAGCCAGGTGGTGGGTATTATGGAGGGCACGTATTGCATGGAGCACTGGGTGTGGTACATAAACAATGAATTCTATTACACTGAAAAGAAATAATAAAAAAAATTCACGTGGGTGGCTCAGTGTGTTAAGTGTCTGCCTTTGGCTCAGGTTGTGATCTCAGGGTCCTGGAATCGAGCCCTGAATCAGCCTCTCTGCTCAGTGGGGATTCTGCCTCTCCCTCTGTGCTCTCTCTCTCTCTTTCAAATAAATAAATAAAATCTTTTTCAAAAACTTAAAAATAGGACTACCCTATGACCCAGCAATTGTCCTACTAGGTATTTATCCAAAGGATACATTGTGATTCAAAGGGGGCACATGCACCCCAATGTTTATAGCAGCAGTGTTCACAATAGCCAAAATATGGAAAGAGCACAGATGTCCATGGACAGATGAATGGATAAAGAAGATGTGGTATATATACAATGAAATACTTCTCAGCCATCCAAAAGAATAAAACCTTGCCATTTGCAATGACATGGATGGAACTAGAGGGTATCACGCTAAGCAAAATAAGACAAAGAAAATTATCGTGATTTCACTCATATGTGGCATTTAAGAAACAAAACAGATGAAGGTATGGTAAAAGAAGGAAAAATAAAATAAGACGAAAATAGAGAGGGAGACAAACCACAAGAGACTCTTAACTATAAGAAACAAAGTGAAGGTTGCTGGAGGGGAAGTAGGTGTAGGGATGGGGTAACTGGGTGATGGGCATTAAGGAGGGCACGTGAGGTAATGAGCCTTGGGTGGGTATTGTATGCAACTGATGACAAACTAAATTCTACCTCTGAAACTAATAAGACAGTACATTTTAATTAAATTGAATTTAAATTTTAAAAAAAGAATGCAGTGTAGCCTGGTGGAAGACACTTGTGATGCCCTGACAGGTACTGACGATATTCAGGAGTCTGAGGGGTAAATAAAGATCAATATGAAATTCTAGCAATGAACACAGGCTGGAACCAGAAGTACAGAGTTCTGAAAAAGTGGACTAGAATCAGATTTGGGAACAGCTACTCATGGCTAGAAGAGTTTGCCAAACTCTTGAGGAAGAATTGGAATTTATGTAAAAAACCTGCAATGTATATTGACATGTATGTGAATGCTCTTTTTTTTTTTAAAGCAACTATGTAACATTCATATAGTTATGTTTTTGTTCTTAGCTCATTCCTTTTGTTGTTTCCAAAGACTGGGGAATCAAGAAATGTCTTCAGATATGTCTTCAGTAGTGAACCCTGGGCATACCTAGCTGAGTACCTTCATTTCTTTTTAGAGAGAGACAGAGAGCAGGTGAGTGGGGGAGGAGCAGACAGAGAGGGAGAAAGAATTCTTTTTTTTTTTTTTTTTTGGGGGGGGAGATTATGATTTTTTTTTTTTTTTTTTTTACACAGATCACAAGTAGGCAGAGAGGCAGGCAGAGAGAGACAGGAGGAGGAGGCAGGCTCCCTGCTGAGCAGAGAGCCCGATGCAGGACTTGATCCCAGGACCCTGAGATCATGACCTGAGCCGAAGGCAGAGGCTTTAACCACTGAGCCACCCAGGCGCCCCAGAGAGAGAGAATCTTAAGCAGACTCCACGCTAGTGCAGAGCCCGACTCAGGGCTCAATCTCAGAACCCTGTGATCATGACCTGAGCCAAAATCAAGAGTCTGAGGCTTAAACAGCTGAGCCACCCAGGCGCCCCTGGGCACATTGATCCTGATGTCTTATGTCAGGACTCTCCTTAACTAGGTAGCTGTGGACCCAGTGATTTGTGTCTGTTTGCCAGCAGCAAAGGAACTATGCAGTCAAGTTCTCCCTTTAGACTTTTCCCCAAAGTCCTATACAAAACAAGTATCAGCCCACCAGTTCCCACATTGAAGATGGCAGCATCACAATTTCATTCCCTAGAGAACCTCAACTTCACTTTCCCAGCAACATCAATGGGGCTCTTACCAGCGGTTCAAGTTCATCTTCCTTCCTTGACTTCTCTGGAACCCTCCGTGATTGCTTATAACTCTTCAACTTAAAAATGTCCCAGTACATAAAATTAAACTTGTTTGCTATTTTTTTCAGTACAGACAATTGTTGAGACCTGTAAGGTAAATCCAGTCAGTTCAATCAGTGAAACTTAACATTTCTGGATCTTTTTGTCCTTCCTCTTTCATGTGTTAAATCAAGTTGTAAACAAAATGTAACTTTATTTTTGTCCTCTAATGACCTTTTAAAATTCATTCAGTGAGCATACTTCTACCCTGCCCTGGATGAAAATTTGGTAAGTACCATGGCTTTTTCTGTTCCTTCTTGGGTTATAGACTCTCCTAGGGTCCATGAATTGCAAATACAGATCAGTCAAGTAATTTGTATCCAGTCCAAGATATTAATCAAAACTTCTAGGAGTAGGAGCAAGATGGTAGAGGAGTAGGGGACCTAAATATCATAGGGTCTCAAGAATTCAGTTAGAAAGTTATCAAACTATTCTGAACACCTACAAACTCAACAGGAGAGCAAAGAGAAGAATAGCAGCAATTTCAGGAGCAGAAAAGCGACAATTTTCTGGAAGGTAGGACATGTGGAGAAGTGAATCCAAGGCAATATAAGGAAAGAGGGACGGCGGGGGGAGGCCAGCTCCCAGCAAATGGCAGAGCAGTGGAGCACAAAATCAGAACTTTGAGAAGTCTGCCCCACTGAGGGACTCATTCCAGAGGTTAAGCCAGGGGTGGAGCTCTCGTGGGACAGTGTGGTCTCAGGACCCTTGGGGTTACAGAAAGATGGAAGTGCCTGAGTGTTGCAGAGCTCCCAGGTATCAAAGCAGGGAAGCTGGCTGCAGAGATGGACCTGAGGAGGGGCATCTCAGCTTGGGATTACTTTAAACTGTGATCCAAGGCACAGTCGGGCCACTACTCTTCAGGCAGTGACCCCACAAGCGGCAAATCCAGAAAGACCCCCTCTTTCCTCCTCCGGGAGGAGCAGCGCAGGAGCACGCTACAGGAATCTGCTGGGTTTGGAGACTCCAAATGGGGCCGTGTGCCAGAGTTAGAAATGCTTGGTCACGGGCTGGGAGAGCACAAATTGCGGCCAGAGGCCAGGGAGATGGGAGGGATTCTGCTTTTCTCTGAGGGTGCACTGAGCAGTGGGGCCCTGAGCTCTCAACTTGTATGGTGCCAGAGATTGGGAGGCTGCTATTTTCACTCCCGTCCTCCAGAGCTCTATGGAAAGCGTTCAGGGAATAAAAGCTACTGAGAACAAAACTTAGCAGATTACTTAGCCTGGCCCCTGGCAAGGGCAATGTAATTCCGCCTCAGGCAAAGACATTTGAGAATCACTGCAACAGGGCCTTCCCCCAGGAAATCAGCAAGAATATCCAGGCAAGACCAAGTTCACCAATCAATGAGAACTGCAGAACTCCAGAGCTAGGGGAAAGCAACACATAGAATTCATGGCTTTTCCCCCATGATCCTTGTCTTTGAAAGTTAATTTTTTTTATTTTTTTCTTATTCTATTTTTTAAAATTTCTCCTCTTTCCTATTTTAACCTTTTTAAACTATTTTATCAATAATTTTTTTCTTTTTTCAACCAACTTATCAATTCCTTTTTAGATCTTTTAAAATTTTTAAATTTTATTTTTACAGTCATCTTACATCGCTTCATCTTGTTTACCCTTATTTTTACATATGTATAAGTTTTTATTTCCTTAAAATTTGGAGAGTCAGTTTCTTCTAATAGACCAAAATACACCCAAAATCAAGTGTGTGGCTCTGTTCTAATCATATATATAAAAAATTAAAGGGAACAAATGAAAATGAAAACACAACTGTTCAAAATCTTCAGGAAACAGCAAAGTCATCCTAAGAGGAAAGTACTCTCAACACAAACCTTTCTCAAGAAACAAGAAAGGTCTCAAGTACACAACCTAACCCTACACCTAAAGGAACTGGAGAAAGAACAGCAAAGAAAGCCTCACCCCAGCAGGAGAAGAGAAATAATAAAGATCAGAACAGACATCAATGAAATAGAAACCAAAAAAAAGTAGAACAGATCAATGAAACTCGGAGCTGTTTTTTTTTTTTTAAAGAATTAATAAGATTGATAAACCCCTAACCAGACTTAGCAAAAAGAAAAGAGAAAGGACGCAAATTAATAAAATCATGAAGGAAAGAGGAGATAACACAACCAACACCAAAGAAAAACAAACAATTATAAGAACATATTATGAGCAACTATATGCCAGCAAATTTGACAATCTGGAAGAAATGGATGCATTCCTGGAGACATATAAACTGCCAAAACTGAACCAGGAAGAAAGAGAAAACCTTAACAGACCCATAACCAGTAAGGAGATTGAAGCAGTCATCAAAAATCTCCCAACCACCAAGAGCCTAGGGCCAGAAGTCTTCCTAGGGAAATTCTACCAAACATTTAAAGAAGATTAATACCTATTCTCCTGAAACTGTTCCAAAAAATAGAAATGGAAGGAAAACTTCCAAACTCGTTTTATAAGGTCAGCATTACCTTGATCCCAAAACCAAACAACAACCCCATCAAAAAGGAGACCTACAGACTTGGACTTACAGACCAATATCCCTGATGAACATGGGTGCAAAAATTCTCATCAAAATAATAGCCAATAGGATACAACAGTACATTAAAAGGATTTTTCACCACGACCAAGTGGGATTTATTCCTGGGCTGCAAGGTTGGTTCAACATCTTCAAAGCAATCAATGTGATACAATACATTAATTAAATAAAGAACAAAAGCCATCTCAATAGATGCTGAAAAAGCATCTGACAAACTACAGCATCCTTTCTTGATCAAAACTCTTCTCAGTGTAGGGGTAGAGGGTTCATACCTCAATACTATAAAAGCCATCTATGAAAAACCCACAGTGAATATCATTCTCAATGGGGAAAAACTGAAAGCTTTTCCCCTGAAGTCAGGAACATGGCAGGGCTGTCCAACAGAGTACTAGAAGTCCTAGCCTCAGCAATCAGCAAACAAAAAGAAATGAAAGATCTGAATCTGCAAAGAAGAAGTCAAACTCTCACTCTTCACAGATGATATGATACTTTATGTGAGAAACCCAAAAGACTCCACTCCAAAACTGCTAGAACTCATACAGGAATTCAGTAAAGTGTCAGGATATAAAATCAATGCACAGGAATCAGCTGCATTTCTATACACCAACAACAAGACAGAAGAAAGAGAAAATAAGGAGTTGATCCCATTCACAATTGCACCCAAAACCATAAGATACCTAGGAATAAACCTAACCAAAGAAGCAAAGAATCTGTACTCAGAAAACTATAAAGTTCTCATGAAAGAAATTGAGGAAGACACAAAGAAATGGAAAAACATTCCATGCTCATGGATTGGAAGAACAAATATTGTGAAAATGTCTATGCTCCCTAGAGCAATCTACACATTTAATGCAATCATTATCAAAGTACCATCAACTTTTTTCAAAGAAATGGAACAAATAATCCTAAAATTTACATGGGACCAGAAAAGACCCCGAATAGCCAGAGGAATGTTGAAAGAGAAAACTAAAGCTGGTAGTATTCACAATTCCATACTTCAAGCTCTATTACAAAGCTGTAATCAAGACAGTGTAGTACTGGCACAAAAACAGGGACATAAGTTAATGGAACAGAATAGAGAACCCAGAAATGGACCCTCAACTCTATGGTCAACTCATCTTTGACAAAGCTGGAAAGAATGTCCAATGGGAAAAAGACCATCTCTTCACCAAATAGTGTTGGGAAAATTGGACAGCCACATGCAGAAGAATTAAAATGGACCATTTCCTTATACCACATACAAAAATAGACTCAAAATGGATGAAGGACCTCAATGTGAGACAGGAATCCATCAAAATCCTTGAGAACACAGGCAGAAACCTCTTTGACCTCAGCCACAGCAACTTCTTCCTAGAAACATCGCCAAAGATAAGAGAAGCAAGGGCAAAAATGAACTATTGGGACTTCATCAAGATCCAAAGCTTTTTTTTGCACAGCAAAGGAAACAGTCCACAAAACCAAGAGACAACTGACAGAATGGGAGAAGATATTTGCAAATGGCATATCAGATAAAGGATTAGTATCCAAAATCTAGAAAGAACTTATCAAACTCAACACCCAAAGAACAAATAATCCAATCAAGAAATGGGCAGAAGACACCAAAAAGAAGACATCTAAATGGCCAACAGACACATGAGAAAATGGTCAGCATTACTTGGCATACACATCACTCAGAAATACAAATCAAAACTACAGTGAGATATCACCTCACACCAGTCAGAATAGCTAAAATTAATAAGTCAGGAAATGACAGATGTTGACAAGGATGTGGAGAAAGGGGAACCCTCCTACACTGTTGATGGGAAGGCAAGCCACCCTGGAAAACAGTATGGAGATTCCTCGAAAAGTTGAAAATAGAGTTACCCTATGACCCAGCAATTGCACTACTGGGTATTTACCCCAACGATATAAATGTAGTGATTCAAAGGGGCACATGCACCCTAATGTTTATAGCAGCAATGTTCACAATAGCCAAACTATGGAAAGAACCTAGATGTCCATCAACAATGAATGGATAAAGAAGATGTATTTATATACAAGGGAATACTATGCAGCCATCAAAAAATGAAATCTTGCCATTTGCAATGACATGGATGGAACTAGAGGTTATTACACTAAGCGAAATGAATCAATCAGAGAAAGACAATTATGTTATGATCTCTCTGATATGAGGAATTTGAGAGGCAGGGTAGGGCTTCATGGGAGGAAGGAAAGGAAACATGAATCAAGATGTGACTGGGGTGAGGAGACAAGCCATAAGAGACTCTTAATCTCAGGAAACAAACTGAGGGCTGCTGTGGGCGGGATTGGTGGGGAGTGATAGGGGTGGCTGGGTGTTGGACATTGGGGAGGGTATGTGCTATGGGGAGTGCTGTGAATTGTGTAAGACTGATGATTCACAGACCTATACCCCTGTAACAAATAATACATTATGTATTAATTTAAAAAAAAGCTTCTAACTTGATTTACTGTTAAATATACCAAATACACTCCCCTCATCCAGTTCAAATCTATTTTCTTGCAGTGGAAAAAAGCAGTGTTTGGTTTTGTCTCACAATCATCACAGTTGTTCACGCTGGGCACTGAGCAACTCTGGGGAAGGGAAGAGTGTCACCACACATAACCATAGATTTTCCCCTGATTTTCACAAAGAAGCTGTTTGGTGGGGGCACTTCTGTCTTCCTCTCTACCTCTCTTCTTGCTCCAGCTTGCCTGTGTCAGAACAGGGGGAAGGAAGTATGGAAAGGGACAGAAAATTTCTTCCCAAAACTGGTACCTCCTTCAGGGAGATTTGTACCTCCTAGTTTGGCAGAGGTTTAAAGCTGGCTCCTTCTTTTTGTGGGCTCTTCTGAAGATTTGGGGAGGAGTACTCCAACAGCCACTCCAGTTGCAATATTATGATGTGGACAATGCCAGCTTTCTTCTCTCTGGCAGCTTTCAATCACTTTTAGCTTTGACTCTCCTGGAGGTCAGCCCCACACCTACTTTCACAGTGAAGAGTGCCCTTCCTTTGCTCTTGGTTAGGATTCAGACAGATCCAGGCCAGCTCTTTCTCTCCTATCTGTGGGAATTCTTGCAAGTCCTGCCCAGCACAACCACCTCAATTTTGCCGCCACAGCTCCAGAGTTCTCTCAGCTGTGAGTACAGATCGCCTGCCACCCCTCCACCTGCCATGTTTCTCAACTGCAGGGGAACATCAAGCTCTCCAAGGGACCCTACAGAAGCTCCCTCACTCGGCCCAAGATGGAAGTAGTCCTCATCCCTCCCTGGAGAACTGTGGAACTCACAACAGAACAACATTTCTCTCCAAAGAAATCCACCCACGTTCTCTCTTTGTTCCACTCCAACCCCTATTCAGAGCCTCAATGTGGCCAAAGGGCCCAAGCACTATGGAATAGTTCTGCACAATGTCATGTGTACATTCTGCATCTGGGGGATTAGTCTCGCATGCATTTTTGTATCTGATGGCCATTGTATTCTGGTCTTTTAAAATTAAGCCGCAGTTGCAGTCCTTCCCCTTCTACTAGTAACAAAAGCAATAAGACTAAGCTGTCAGGGAAAACCACAGTTCTCCTGTCAGATTTAATAGGACTGGCAACAGCAGAGTTCTCTGGGTAACAAACACTGTTCAGATCCCTGCAGGCTCTGCTGGGCAGCTAAGCTGAAGGTCAGCCTGGGACTCCCTCAGACAGCAGCTCCTCGAGAGGCAGGCCACCTTCTGGTCCCGTCTCTGATGCTGTGGTTTTTTTCCATCAAGCTGGCAATTGCCCCGGGGCTAACGAACCAAGTATTAACACATCAAGTTAAAAAAACACCCTGTGAGTGACAGACACAAACCCCAAGGCATTTGGCTTGAGATGAAAGTGGATTTCTTATAATTACATTTTTTTACAATTTTATTTCACATTTCGAGAAGGCCTACTCAGACTCTCCTGCTAGCCAAAGAACTATCTCCAAGAAGTGCCTCTTCTCTGGGAGGTCCAAATGTCAGTGTATTGAGGGCTCCAACGATGCCCTTCATACTCCAAACCCTGTGGCCAACTGTCTGGGAGGAAACTGAGCTTGCAAAGCAAAATTACCCACTGTTCTTGATTATAAGGAGGATGTAGAGGAAGGAAGGAGATCAGTCCATGCCACTGGACAATGGACTAGAAAACTTAAAGTCCAAGTCTTCATCTGCCTGCCCAGAAGGGTTCTAATAAACTTGGGGTCCCAGCATGTATTTAACTGTGCCGTAGTTCAGTCCAGACTGGAATCCGAAGTCTGGCTCCTTGAAGAACTCATGGGCTGTTTGGGGTATTGATTTGCACGAGCTGGTGGACCTGGGGCGTGTGTGTGTATACATGTGCGTGTGCACGTTTGCACAGGCCTACCCAAACCCTAGAGGAACCATTTTCACAAGGGGGTTTGTGAGACGCCAGGCACACCCAGTACTCCTCTCACAGGGCACCACTGAAAGGATCTTGGTGAATGGAGGATGGGGGTGGGAGGAGAGGGTAGAGAGAAGGTGTGGCGGATGCCCATGGGGGCGGATCCTGACAGACTGGTGTGAGAGCCGCAGGAGGCCCTTGTCAGCCTCTCAACCCACCAAGGTCTGGTGTATTTCACCGAGACAGGTGAGGGCAAGAGCTGGGAATTTGGGAGACCGATTATGGTGGGCTTTAGTTGTGCCCACAGCTGATTCAGCCTTGATCTGCCAACACTGAACCAAGAAGGAGCCGTTTACAAGATGGGGGCATTTGCAGTAACAGTCAAGCCTGGATGTAGCAGGACTCGTGTTGCATGGATCTGGGCTTCTTCTGGGGCAAATTGTGGCCTGGAAACAAGTCCGCCTTGGAGTGCACAAGACATACCTCCAGATTCTCTTTAAGCATGCAGAAAATCAGACTGAGTAGATCTGGGGCTTAAGCATCTGCCAGCAGCTCAGCAGCCCTCAGCTGCTTCTGGAGATAGTGAACCAAGCTGCAAGCTTCAACAAACACTGCCTCACAGTAGCAGGCCAACAGGCTTGCACACAGAGCCGAGAGTTGGGGACACTGTCACTTCCACCATGAGACTGAAGGTTGGAAACAAATGAGCACACCGCCACTGCCAGGATTCTCTGTCCTCATGCCTCCCCTTACACAAGTTGCCCTTGGTAGCAGGAATAACCTTTGAAGGCGGTTGTGCTGCTTCGAGGCTCAAAGGTGACAAAAGTGCCATCTGGCTGCCCAGGGAAGAGTTGGCCTTTTAATACAGGAACTTTTCACCCAAGGGCATCTGCCATCCCCCACATAATCACACGTGTTAGAAAGAGAGCAGTAGTGAAAGGACCTTGAACAAATGAATGAGGCAGATAGCGAGGTGCTGTTGTTTTGCTCCGAGGGCTGGAGTAGAGAACATGTGTTGAGCTGCCCAGTAACAGGGAAGATACGAGGAACCATCCCCAGTGATGGAGACTTCAGTGCAATTGTTCCCAAGAGCTTGTGAGAGAGAACTAAATGTTCAAGAAGCCGAGCCTCTGAGATCGCAGAGCCCCGGGACCAAATCTGGGGTGGTATGGGGCAGGGCTATCTAGAAAACGTTGTTACCGCATTAAGAGGCTTGGGATCTGCTTTGGCTTGGGCAGGAGCCCGAGCGCATGAAGAGGCAGGAGGAGGAAGAGGAAGGCAGGCTGATGAGGAGAGAGCCAGGCAGAGCCTAGGGAGCACTCAGGGCTGGGTAGGAGCCAGAGCGATAGTCCAGCAGGCAGGCCTCGCTGAAATCCCACGCTCAGCCAGCAGCTGGCATGTTCTGTGTGCAACATGTCTGAGTGTATTGCCTTTAACTTTCCTGCTGTTACTTGGCTAATACCCCAACATCCTCTGAGAGCAATAAATTACCAGTTTCACTCCATTCCATAGTCTGGTTGTCCTCAAACATGTATTTGTGTCAGAATCACCCAGGGGGTGATGAAAACTCTAATCTATGGGCCCCAACCCAGGGCTTCTGACTCAGTAAACTCGGGGCAGGGCCCAAGAACCTGCATTCTCACAAGCTCCCAGGTGCTGCTGCTGCTGGTGTTGGCACCACTTTAAGAACCACTGATAGAGCCCATCCTTCCCTCTAACAGGTGAAAAGGGGAGGATGGGAGGAAGCTGGGCTGGGAAGAAGGAAGAGGCCTGATAAGAGGCAATATGTGCCCATACAGGTGGGGCAAGTTCATCCATGGATACTGGGATCTCAGCGGCCATGGAAAAGTTAAGAATATATTTTTTTAAAAGTTTGTAACAGGTGATTGATGGCATAAATTTCATATGCAGAATTTACCATGGTGGTTTGAAAGCAAATACCTTGGAGAGGAAAATAATACCCAAAGAAGTTATCAGTCATTTACACTTTACTCTGAACAAGTTCTAAAATTCATATCTTTATATAAAATTATCATCTGCAAAAGAGAGAGCTTTACCTCTTCCCTTCCAGTTTGGATGTCTTTTATTTTTTCTTCTTGCCTAATTATGCTGGCTAGAATTTCCAGTACTACGCTGAATAGCAGTGGTGACAGTGGGCCTCCTTGTCTCATCCCCAAGCTTGGGGGAAGCTTTCTGTTGAATGTGAGGTTAGCTTTGGCAAAGTTCATAGCTGAAAGTCTGGAGGGTGAGGAGGAGTAAAAGGGCACGAAGAGTGAAAACAGCCTGTCTTTTTTTAATTTTTCATTTTTATCTAATTTTGCCCATGGCTGGCCTGAGTCTGGAAGTTTTAAAAGCCAAGTTACCAAGCCGCATTGAAAGTTAAAAGTGAAGACCTAGCTCTGGTTGCAGTGGCTGTTCTACCTTGCAATAGCTGTGGGATCTTAGGTAAGGTTCTTGACTCTTCTGGGCTTTAGTCCCCTTCTCTAGAGAACAAGCCTATTCTAGATGATCACATAGCATTCCAAGAATAACACAGCTTTAAGGAGGGCCTGGCTTGACCACAGGAGAGTCAGTGATCACTTTAAATCATTTAACAGGGAAAGCCCTGTTAAAAGTCAGGACCAGCTTAGCCACATCTGGGACCTGACCCCCTCCCCAGTCTCCCGGAGCTCTCCTCTTTCCACCCTCAGCTCAGATCTGGGTTCCTCTTAATTCTCTGCAGTGAAATGCAATCCCTACTCTGTAACTCCTTTAAACCTTGGATCAATATGCATTCCCATTTCGCAGATAGAAAAACTGAGGTTCGGTGGGGTGTAAGCCATTCACCCAAGGTCACATGGCTAAGAAATGGTAGAGTTGAGACTTCTCCCACCCCATTTTCCTATCTGACTCAAGTATTTCATCTTTTTGCTTTACAGTTCTCTGGGACTCCCAACCCAGCACTGTTTTCAGTGTGCCACACAGAGAGATGTGGTCTCTTGAGTCGTGGTCTCTGTACCTGTCCACTGGAGTTTCTGCCCCTCCTCCCACTCTCTGCTCAGTTATCAAACCCTGAACCAGGCAAGGGGCCTTCCTTACCACTTGCCCTTTCCCCCACAGCTGCTCAGCATGAGCACACACTTCCACACCCACCATGCGCTGTTTGTGAAAGTGTGGGCTACAGGGTGGAAATAGGCCCTGTCATTTATTCCCATTGTAGGAGATTTGTATATTAGCTAAATCACAACAGGAAACCAACCACTCAGGAGTAATGCAATCAAACACTTTGCTCAGTCCTAACCTATCTGCAGAAGGGAAACCGATCCCAGCTGTCTCTAAGTCTGAAGGAATCGCTGAGCCCTTTGTATTCCAGGCATGAACACCTCAGGTACTATTTTCAGGGCAAAAATTCTTGTTTGAACATTAAGCCTTTCTAACTTGGTTTCGGTTAAAATGCACTAATGCAGAGATCCCACTAGCAGTAATCCCTCCTCGGGAAGAGGGTACAGTCCTAAGATGAGGAGCAGGCAGGGCACCCCAGAACAGACCTCTGGAGTGCCTCGGACACTGTCTTCTCCGACCTCACTGCCATGGAGGTGGACGGGTGTGGCTGCAGGGAGAGGCCACAGGGAAGGCGGCTGACTGCTCACAGGTACCCTGTGTCCTCAGCCAAAACGTGGAAGAGCCAGGCTGTACCAGGGCTGGGTGGCCAGAAACGTTTGTGAAGGATACCAGAATTGCTAAGAAATGGATCCGGCTGTCTTACATTCTTATACATTTTGTACAGGATGTAATCACAGATGTAATCACCATTCCTATGGGCAAGGAATACAGGATGAGAGGGAAGAGATAATGCTCTTATTCTGAACGGTTTTAAAGAGGGAAGGTTGTTTCTGATAAGATGCATTTGTTATAAGTAATAGAAGCCATGGGTAAGAATGGCTTAGGGCATCTTGGTTCTTATTGTCTCACAGAACAGAAAATGGGAGGTAGGAGTTACCACAGCTGATCTAAGTGACCATATCATCAAAACCCAGGTATCTTTTTCTTTTTGCCTTTACTATCATCAACATCTTAGCTTTTTTGTTCTTGCTCATGTATGTTGCCTCATGATCACAAAGTGGCTGCCATTGTAGCAAAGGTTACACCCTCACACAACAGTTTGAAGGCAGGACACAAAAGGAGTATTCCTGGCAGAGATTTTCATTTTACAAGCCTCACTTTTGAAGCAGAGAGGAAAAAATATTTCTCTGTAAGACCTAACAGGCTTTACTCTATGTTTCATTAGTCAGACTGGGCCACTTAGCCACTTCTAGCTATAAGGGCATCTGGGAAAGAAAGTATGTAGCTTTCCCAGCTTCTGTTGTTGGAAGTGGGCAAGGGTTGGGTATGGCTTTGGAGTAGACAGCTATGAGTATCTGCCATAGGAAGAAATAGAAGTATGTCCAGAAATAAAAACAAAAAATTTTCACCTAAGTCCAAAGAAAAAGTTTTAGAATGTATCCACCATTTTAGTTATAGAAAAAAAAAAAGTATGTAAATGTCTGTATTATTTAAAAGAAAAAAAGACAGACCTGGCTGTATATGTGTATTTTACTTCCATACACAGTTAAAAGAAAAAAGAAAAGTGAAACAGGCACCTGGGTGGCTTGGTGGGTTGAATATATGACTCTTGGTTTTGGCTCCGGTCATGATCATCATGATCTCATGGGTGGTGAGATTGATGGACACTCAGCAGGGTATCTGCTTGAAGATTCTCTCCCTCTGCCCCTCCCCCACTGTGTTCTCTCTTTTATTTCATAAAAATAAACAAATCTTTAAAAGAAAAGTGAGCCAAGTTCAGAATTCTATATTCCTCTGACCCAATTTATCCTAGAGAAAATCTTGGATATGTATAAAGTTGTATATATACTTGTATATATATAAATATATATAAACTTATATAAATTTATATATATATACACATACATACATATATGGATGTTCACCACCTATTTTTTTTTTAAGATTGTATTTATTTATTTATTTGTCAGAGAGAGAGAGCACAAGCAGGCAGAGGCAGGAGAGAAGCAGGCTCCCTGCTGATCAAGGAGCCCGATGTGGGACCCGATCCCAGGACCCGGGGATCACAACCTGAGACGAAGGCAGTGGCTTAACCAACTGAGCCACCCAGGTGTCCCATTCACCACCTATGTTTATAAGAGCAAGAAGCTGGAACAACCAAGCAACCCTACTTCACACTGCTCTCCACTGGCATTGGCACCAAAGTCAATTACAAATTGGCCTGGAAAGGAGCATGGACCTCTCCCTTTGTGTTCTTCTTTGTGTGGTTCATATCCCAACATGGGCAAGGTTGTGTGAAACCACTCTTTCAAGGTCTGCTTTCCCCCTTGTTCTACCTGATAGGGTTTGTGTAGTGGCTTCTGTGCTATATTCAGAATCTCTGCCCAACCCATCACTTGGGTCAAAACCATCAGATCTGTCCCCTCCTGGCCCCAGAGCCAATTCTCTCCCAGAAGTCCCCATGCTAAGAAACTTCACCCTATGAGCGAGTCATGACCCAACTATGCCTAAGTCCCAGTGGTGGGCCTTAAGGCTCAAACTGAGCTCCCTAGAACCAATGATAACCAGTCTGGCTCCCACCTGATGCAGGGAGGGACTTTTAAGGCAGAAAAGCATCAACTCTCTACCCTGAAGCTCTCACTCTAGTCGGGGGAACAATAGGACCAGATCCACGGGGACTGAAGATTCTCCTTAGAGCAGTGATACATTGTGGCTCTAAAGCTACTGTGACTTTGCTACTTACAGAACCAAATGGGAATCACTCATTCAGAGGGCTTTTGATGTGTTTGTTAGCCTTAAAAGGCTAATGAGAACAACATAGCATGTTAAACCTATACAGATAATTAAGGTGAGCCAAATTTCCCTTATTGCTAATGTTGCAGGAAGGGCAAAACTATCTTATTTGCTAAGGAAACCCAAAAAGTCTATTTCCTCGCCAACTAACATGCTAGATACTAAGACCACTTATAAATTTATGCTAAAAATTCGAATGACCAATCTGTGTGAGAGAACTGAAACCTGTACAGTGATGAAATTTTTCAAGGAGGCACAGCAAGGAGCCAATAGCTCAGCCTTCGAGGAACTACTGACTTTAAGGTCATCTAAGCTAATGGAAATGTTCCGGGCCTACCATTGGAATTTTAATGCCAAACAGAAGCTTTGAGATAATAGCTTTAATTTTGGAGTGCTTACTATGTGCTGGGTGCTATTTTAAGTGTCCCGCATATTTGTACAACAGCAGAAGAAGTCCACACGGCTGTTCTTCCTAGTTGCATATTTAACTTGAGGAAGTCATCCAGCCAGTACATGGTAGAGTCAGGATTTGAACCCAAATCGTTTGGCCCTAAAGCCTGTGCTCTTCCACACCTCAGCATAGCAAAATCCCACATTTTGAGGTACTTCCTGTGGGGTGTAAGTCAATCAACTGAGTCAAGATAGATTTAGTATTCATAGGATGGAGTATCATTTAATGACCCCCTAGCTCTTAAGAAACCTGCTCCCCACATCTAAATTGTGAAAATATTCTGCCTTGAACATAGATATCTCCATCTCCCTCAGCCTGAGGCGGACGGGAGCTTCAGGGATCCAGGGCCAAAGGCGCTAAGGAGCTGGCATGATCCATTCTGGTACAACAGACGAGAGCTAGTACTTTCCCCTCCACCCCTAGATCTTCCCAGAATAGGCCAGAGGGTAAGTATTATCTTTCTGCCATTTCTGACCCTCCCCTCTCTGCCACCCCTACCCCAAACTGATGGATAAGCAAATAACAAAATCACAGGCGAGTCTGTGACAAGTTCAAGGCTCCTGATGCTTCATAAAAATGTGTAGTTTTGTCAGTGGCTTCATGAGTGCTCAACATCTGTCTATGGAAAGAAGCTTTCCCTCTTTCTGTTGGTACCAAAACGCAGGGCTTCCCTATGGGAGTGTCACCTAGACTTTCATTTCTTAACGGTCAGCCAGAAGTGAAATTCCCCAAGGGAGTTTGTGCTGAGCAGGAATTTCTTCTGTGTGTTCAGAGCCACCCTCGCCTCCCAGTCCAGCAGCCCCAGCTCACCCTTAAACAGAACGATTCTTCTTTAAATTCCACCTCCTTAACTCCCACAGTGAAGGAGCAGCCTCGGAGCCAGGAGAGACCAGTGGTTCAAGGGCTCCATCATGAGGAAGTCAGGAAATGAGACCTCTGGCAAAACCACCACCACCTGCAGGAAGTCAAGAACAGGAGGCCAATGGAGCTGCCAGGTCACAGTTGTCTAGCAAGAAAGGGGACTTGGCACCATGTCCCCCACCCCACCTCCCACACAGTCACTTCTTCTTCCCCTGACCTCGGGGAAGGCTGGGGGCCCCTAACAGCCTTCTTTGGCTTTCTCCTGACCCACACAGGACACGTGGGGGCTGGAAACTGAGCTCTACATTGGTAGCAGCTGGCAAGATCCTGAAGCTATTCCTCCCTTGTAGAAAATGAGATGGAATTAGCTTTGCTAACTTCCCATCAGCCCTGCCCGCCCAGTCCCACGCTGATTGCAACAGGGCTGCCTGCCAGCTGCCAGAGGGATGTAAGCGGAGTCTGACCTTCGCCTCCACGGGCTTCTTGCTCCTAGAGCCTGAACAGCACCTGTGGCTGCTGACTCTCAGCTCAGGCCACACAGCCCTTTGAAGTGGTTTGGGGCCCACTAACCCCTGGGACCTGGTACTCTGTGCCCATCAGAGCTGCAGTGATGTCTTGATCAGGAGATTCTAGGGAAAGCATGAACTTTGGTATTCCGCAGAACTGGGACAGAATTCTGGCTTTATCTGTACCACTTTAAGCAAGGAGTCGGTCGGGAATAAGCCCTCTCTGAAAGTCACCTTGAAAATAGAGGAAATAACAGTTTTCTTTGCTTATGATTGCACCCCGCTGTGCTCCATGAGGCAGACGTCGTATCTGTGTTTTCATGGTTTGATCTCCAGCACCTCCAGCAGTGTCTGGCACTTAGGATACACTCATTAAATATTTGTGGAGGGAAGGAGGAAAAAATGCCTTTCCAGCAGGATTCAGAGCATTAAATGACATGGTCTATGTGAAGCATAGGGGGCATGTGTGCTCTGTAAATGATGGTTTCTAGCTAACAGCTTATGCTGATTACAGGAAACCAGGGTTCATGATTCAATGGCTATGACTGCCATTCATTCATTCATTCATTCATTCATTCATTCAGGAAATACTGAGAAACTCCTGTGTGCCATACGGGAGACACAGGTAAAGAGTGCTGGTCTCACCTGAAAGGGGTTCAATTAAATGTTAATACATCGTGCACCAGTTATGGAGAGCTATGAGCACACGGAGAAAGGACGTTCCCAGTGGATGAGCAGGGATGAGCCAGTAAAAAAGGCAGGTGCAGAGGAAAAAATCTGGGAAGGGAAAGATCCTCTGTGTCAAACTCTGTGGCCCATCGATGAAGCTGAGTCTCTGGAGATAAGGACAATTGTAGCACACACAGGAGATGACAGGAGATGTATTTGGAATACATTTTCTCAGAAATGTAAAGGCTGATTGTATCTGGATACTGCCTTCGGTGGGTTCAACTTGCTTTTAGAGAGCCACATGAAGGATGGTGCGAGTCCTCTGAGATCTGGGGTGTTGGGAATTAGAGGCGAGTGCTGCTCTAGTGTCTGAAATTTAAATAAATTGCAGCAAGTGTATCTTTTTTTGTTACCACTTTACAATCTGACTTCTGAGAAGGACTGCTTGGGAAGCTGTCATCTGGTCAGCTCTTAACGTTTTAGACAGTAGAGATATGATTTAAGGTTTCCAAAATTGCACCTCTGATGTCTTCAAACATTATCACCACTCTAGCCAGGCCGCAGCAGGTTAGCTCTCTCCCCACTCCGTGAAGTGTTGCTTAACACAATTCCCAGCAAGCTCTGGGGGATGACACATGAAGCTCTAAATTGACACCTGCTGATGGAGTGTGTCAGGGAGAGAATCGAGGTCTAGGGGATGATATCCCATGAAAAATCTTGAATACCACCAGCAGTAGCAGTAGAAATTTGGGTGCATTCAGTGAAAAGATGAGATTTTAAGTCATAATCCCTGCCTCTTTTACCAGTTGCATGGCCTTGGGCAAGTAACGTGGCTTGTCTGAGCTTTTTGGCCCTTTACCAATATTATGGGGACAGAGCAATTTCTCATAAAACTAGTAGACCAAAGAAGTGGTTAGAATAACAAGTTTGCAAGGTCACCTTATAAGCACTGAAGGATGTACAAATGCTTATTATTTTACTGGGAATTAAATTTTCCTTGCAGAATTTGGACACTCTCATTAATGACAAAAGGATATCAAGAATATACCCCTTGACCCTTACTCAGGCAAACTGAAGAATGCTCGTTTTCTAGGATGTGGTAACACGCTAACCTGGAGAGATGAACAGAGCAGATGCGGCTGTGAGAAAGGTCACAGAAAACAAGGACGGCTGTTTTTCTTATTGCTGGATGACCGTGCAGGCCAGGCACACCCCTTCATGTGCAACAACGCTGCTCTTCTAAGACTCACATCTCAGCCGTACCTCCCTCTCCTACTCTTCACCTTGCCCTCTAAACAGCACTTGAGTTTCACTGAAGACCTCACCTGGCTCTCAGGGTCCGCCCAAGGAGCAAACTCAGGGCTCCCAGCTCTTGATACATGCCTGAACATTGGTTCTTTCTAATCACTGTTTATATCCAGGAGCCAATTTTTGTTTTACACAGGGTCCTTTTGGTTGCAAATCAGGAATACTCTTACTCAAAAAGAACACACACAAAATGATACAGCTATGATATAGTTTATTTCAACACACTAATCCAAAAAAAAAAAAAACCAAAACCCAACTTATTTCTTTGGAAAAAAACCCTGAATCCTAAATAGGCAGGATTGGCTTGATGGACCATAATGTATTTAAGCAAAAAGACTTAGGTACACCACATCTAATGAGGATCTCTATATACACAGTAGATTCTGAGTAATTTTGCTAAACTACCCTACATTTGGAAAAATCAAGACATATTTATAAGAGTCAAATGCACACGTTAACGATCTTGTGAACTTAGGAAGCCTGAATTGTTATATTTTTCTCTGTATGAAAAACAAACAAGCAAAAAACCATCCATTCTCTATCTTTCCATTTTCACCCATCTTTTCCTTAACAGAATTAAGCCCCAAATTTGAAGGCTTAAATCCTTTCTTCCTAAGGCCCTAGGAATATCGAGTTTTCCTGCAAACTTGTAATTGTCTAAAAAGGAGATTATTTAAAGGGTGGGAAAAACAAAAATACACAGATTTCCCTTCTGTGCCACTCATATAGATTCTGCTGAGCAAGAGTTCCTGAGTTGGCTGCCAGTTCACTCAATTTAGTGGAAAAACATAAACCTGATTATAGGACTAAGCTGGCTTTCATGCAGCCCAAGAGCAGATTTCTTTATCACTGAAAATCAGTTAGTGACATTTAGCCCTTAGCTTAATCTGTACAAATGCAATTTGGGGATTCCATGACACTGATGTTAGCATATTTAAAGGTAAAATGCAAAATTCTGAATATCAAATAAAGTATTTCTTAAATACACAAACTGGTATGATTTCTCAATACAGTTGATCCTTGAACAACATGGGTTTGACCTGCATGGGTCCACTTACATGCAGATTTTTTTCAATAGGGGACAGTACTGTAAGTGTATTTTCTCTTCCTTACAACTTTCTTAATTACGTTTTATTCTCTCTAACTTACTTTATTGTAAAATGCAGCATATTATATATATTACACACAAAACACATGTGAATTGACTGTGTTATTGGTAAGGCTTCTGCTCAACAGGAGGGTATTAGTAGTTAAGTTTTGGAGGAATCAAAGGCTACATGTAGATTTTCAACTGTGGGGGGGGGGTTGGTGCCCCTAACTCCCGTGTTGTTCAAGGGTCAACTGTAATCACTTTTTTATGAATAAAAAACAAAATGGCAAAAAGCAGCAGAAAAATCTGATGTTCCAAAATGAGACAATGAAGACAGGACTCGAGTAAGCTTGTATGTAAAAATAATTGTTTATTACTGTATGTAACTGAACAATAGAACGGGCTTATCTGAAAGCACTGGGTCTGTCTTCCAAAGTTTTTCCAAGTCATGATTCTACATACTACAATGAAATATGTTTAATAACTGCAAACTGTCATGAACTACAAGTTTTTATATTCCTAAATAATGAACTTGACTACAGTAACCATGATCTGAATATATGTGCTATTAAAAAAAGAAGTTGTAAACATACTCTGAATTTTTTTCTTTACTTGCAAGATAATATTAAAAAGAGATTCCACAATTGCTTCATTCCTTAAGAACTAAGAGCCAAAGTACTAAACATAATAAATAAATATGTAACCTGGAGGCCTGGAAAAGGATCTAGAACACCGAATATAATAAACCAGTGTATTAAAAATCCAGTATTTCAGTAAGAAAACTTATTCATCTCAATAGAATTACGTTTATTGCTACTATAAATAAGCTTCATATTAAGGCACCTGCCATTACCTATGAGAAAGATCTGGATTCCAAACAAAGGGAATATGCACTGAAAACGTTTTTCTTTCATTCTGATATCACTGCAGATACTGTCAGTTTTAAATGTTCAGTGTTCAGTATAGTAGTAGGCACATCTTTGAACACACTATCTGAATATAGTTAAATAATTTATATAACACCTTAATAAAGTACACGATACTTGAATGAGGAAACAGACAAAATCACATAAAGATGGATGTAAGGGACTAAACACAAAAAAGATGATAATCTCTAAGAAAAAAGAATTCTACTGTAGGACAGTGATACGAGCAGATCTTGGCCAAGTCATTTAACTTCTCTGAGCCTCACTCTCTCCCATTAGTAAAATGTCAACACTAGCTGCTCTTCAAGCTCCCAAGGCTGTTGTGGGATCCCCTGAGAGGACGTAAAAACAGCTGGCCAACTCTGCAACACAGAACAAACTGGAAAACTGAACAAATACATGGCATTGTTACAGGCGGAAATATGTCACGTTTCTGACCTCTCCCTAACGAAGTTATGACCCGCTCCTCTTGCACCTGCTCGAGAGCTCCCAGTTTCACAAAGTCAGTTAGATCACTGCCGAATAAATGAAGCAAACATTTAGGCAAAGTGAAAATCTCTAAATTCCAAGTTGCAGAATTTTATAAAAAGTTGCTGTACGTGGAGAACCACACTGTTTTGGGGGCCCAGGCTACTTCTTGATTCTTCTTAATGATAATGAGGGGTTCCCGGCCTCTCCTCGCTCAGCGTCTGCAGAGACCTTTGTCTCCGTTGCCATCTGCTGCTGTGCAGGAGGCATAGTTCCATTATTTGTACTATACCTTGTAACAGCATAAAAGAGTTTAAAGAGTATTAAAGAAGCACAGCTGAGGTCAGTCTCAGGTGCATTATTCAGTTTAGCACAAATACAAACGGGTCAGTAATCCCCACCAGGTCTCCTGAACTCAGTCCCCAACTCCCTCCCCTAAGTGTAAAATGGTTCAAGGCCAACTTTTTCCAAGCTATGTTCTGAGGAACACCAGTTGGATGAGATGTTAACAGGTGAAAAATTTCTATTTGTATTTGTATTAAGAAAGTCTGCTGGGGGGAATAAGCTTACGTACTTAGAATTTCTCTATCCTTGATGTACTGATGATATGTTCTAAAGAGGAAGGGAAGACAAACATTTCCCAGATTCATCTGACCACAGAATCCGTTTTCTTTCCCCTCAAAATATCTAGAGGGGCTAACAGCTCTTAGAATACTCTTTGGAAAATGCTATTCTACCTAATTCACCTGGGCTTTAAACATTTCAGGACTATGTCTGGCAATAGTGATCATTTTGACTTCCAAAGGAGGAGAATCATTTTACTTACAAGGTCAACTGCCAGGATAACCTCCTGAATTCCACTTCCTAAGTATCCTGCCCAAAACAACTAAGAACTAAATTTCCTTTACCACATGCTGAGGAATCCAAAGAAGTTATTCTCAACTTAATGAGAATTATAATCTCTTAAATGAAATCCTTGTATTCTCCCTCAAACATTGTTTCAAACAAAGATTTAATCTAGATCTTAAGACCCAGAATCACAATTACTTGGAGGACAGGGGAGCATTTTATCACAACACCACCATAATTAACACTATTAGTAAGTCATAATAGTAATAGTGGTGGTGGTAATATTGACTAAGCATTTATTTTGTGGCTTAATCCTCATTTCCATAAATGGAAATTTAGGACCTACTATTACATTCACTTTAAAGATATATACACTGAGATTTAGAGAGATTAACTGACTTGCCAAGAATCACACAAGTAGTAAGGGCAGAATGTCAAACTCGTATCTGACCACTCACCTCATGCTCTTAACCCCCACATAGTACCATCTCATATTTTAGTGACACAACAAAAGCACTTAAGTCACAAGCTGGTTGTTCAACAAGAAAATTAGAGTGTATTTATATAAATCCAACTTGATTTGAAGTTTGGTTTCAGACTTCCTCTTAAGCAAACTTCTATTCCCTAAAGGAGGTACTTTAAGTTTGGTGGGGTTTTCTTTAAGCAAAGAAAAACAGACTGCTATCTACCAGTGATAGGTTTATATATGGGAAGTGTTTTAAAAATCTGCATCCAAGGTGAAGACGTTATCTGTGGTTTCTGCCATGACTGCAAAACGTTGATACTCTGCCACTCGTTTCTCAAAGAAATTTGTTTTCCCTTCCAAAGAAATGTTTTCCATAAAATCAAAGGGATTTTCTGCCTGAAAAACCTAAAAAGAAAAGACATGTTATTAGACATTCTGAAGAAGCCAAATCACATCCACAAGACGAACAGATAACTAACAAGCTCAGGTCTCCTAACACCTGTCTAGTCACCTGTAGGATCCATGTCCTAGAGGGAATCAAGGCTGATTAATCGTAACACAATTGAGATCACCTACTAAGTTTAAGAAACTACATTAGCATCTCTGGTATTTATATATTACTGCACAAATGAAAGATTTAATAACAATCAAACTAAAACGTTTTTGCAGCTTGAAAGATCCAATACACCATCGACATTACAGACCTTATCACAGGTATAACCATTAGGTGGTCACACAGACATGATACTACAAAATACTGAATTACCAAAAATGTACTGTGAACCTTACCATGTTTCTTAGTTCATAACAGATAATTAACCCATTGATGTTAAGGGACCGTGATGAGAAAAGAGAATAAATGCTATCCACAGATGTCTCCAAACTATAAGTGAAATTTATGGGTTTTTTTTAAGGTTTCATTTATTTATTTGACAGAGATCACAAGTAGGCAGAGAGGCAGGCAGAGAGAGAGGAAGGGAAGCAGAATCCCTGCTGAGCAGAGAGCCCCATGTGGGGATCGATCCCAGGACCCTGGGATCATGCATGACCTGAGCCAAAGGCAGAGGCTTTAACCCACTGAGCCACCCAGGCGCCCCCAAAGGTGGAATATATGTTAACAAGAAGCTTTTCCACTACTTCTGAATTCAAGAAGCAGACCTGGCGACACAGCTTGATGAAAAACCATGAAACATTTCAGTGATCCATGAGGGGCAATAAAATAGGATTTTTAAATTTAGGAGTATTCCAGCAGGGATTATGGACACCACAGATAAGAATATTTTCAAATAACCCAATTAAAAATGGGTAAAGGGTCTGAATCGACAGATATTTCTCTAAAGAAGGTATACAAAAGCCAAGAAACACATGGAAAGATGCTCAACATCATTACTCATTAGTGAGAATGCGAATCAAGACTGCAATGAAACGCTACTTCACATCCACTAGGACGGCTATAACAAAAAAGATGCATCAGATGTGTTGACGAAGATGTGCAGAAACAAGCCCTCATACACTACTGGATGTAAAATGGTGCGGTTGCTTTGAAAACCAGTTTGGCAGTTCCTCTTAATAATTAAAAACAGTTACCACAGGACATAGCAATTTCACTTGTAGTTACATATCCCAGAGAAATGAAAACACTGTCCACACAAACACTTATAAGTTAATGTTCCTATTTGCATTATTCTTAATGGCCAAAACTACTGAAATGTCCATCAACTGATAAATGGATAAATAAAATTTGGTTTAGAGTATTATTTGGCTGATGGCTAATGGGTACAGTTTCTTTGTGGGGCGCTAAAAATACTCTGAAACAGATTGTTGTGACAGTTGTACACCTCTGTGAATATACTAAAAACCACTGAACTATACATTTGCTAAAAAGGAAATTGCATGCTCTCTGACTTTTAATGAAGCTTAATAAAAAGTTTAATATAATAAAATATTACATATACATATATATACATACATATATTTTTTTTTCCAACAAAAGATCAAATGTTGTGTGTGGTTGAGTCACAGAATTCAGTGGCATTGCCCGTCAGAAATAATGTGCTAAGAGAGAGTGAAAATTTGAACTAGCAGGATATAGTGAAAAAAGCACTGAACCAATAGTTACAGATTTACTGCATTTTAAAACTGGAGCCTTCCAAAAAACCCGATTTAAATCATCTATGGCAGGGCACCCGGGTGGCTCAGTCATTTAGTGCCTGCCTTTGGCTCAGGTCATGATCCCAGGGTCCTGGGATTGAGCCCCACATCAGCAGGAAGCCTGCTTCTCCCTCCCTCACTCCTTCTGCTTGTGTTCCCTCTCTCACTGTCTCTCTGTCAAATAAATAAAATCTTTTTTCTTATTTTTTTAAAAAAAATCACCCATGGCATGGACAAAGTAACTAAGAGTAAGTTAATTAAGTGCATGTATTTTTCACATAACTTGAATCATCCTAAAAATTGTATGGAACCACAAAAGGCCCTGAATAGCTAAAGCAATCTTGAGAAAGAAAAGCAAAACTGGAAGTATCACAATCTCAGATTTCAAGATATACTAGAAAGCTTTGGTAATCAAAACAATAGGGTGCTAGCACACACAAAAAAAACAGATAATTTGATCAATAGTACAGGAAAGAGTCAAGAAATAAACCCATGTTTATATGCTCAATTAATCTGCGACAAAGTGGGTAAGAATATATAATGAGGAAAAGATAGTCTTTTCAATAAATAGTACTGGGAAAACTGGGCAGCTGCATGCAAAAGAATGAAACTGAACTACTTTCCTTCACCAAACACAAAAATGAACTCAAAATGGATGAAAGATCTAAATGTGAGACCTGAAACCATAAAACTCCTTAAAAAAAAAAAAAGGCAGTAATGTCTTGGAATTTGGCTTTAGCAACATAAATATGAATATATCTCCTTACACAAGAAAAACAAAAGCAAAAATAAACTATTAAGACTACAGCAAAGGAGACCATCAATAAAACAAAAAGGCAACCTACAGAATGGGAAAAAAACATTTGTAAATATTTTATATATTTGATGTATCCAATAAAGGGTTAATATCCAAAACATCTAAAGAATGTACTCAACACCCAAACAACAAATCATCTGATTTTATTTATTTTTATTATTATTATTATTATTTTTTAAAGATTTTATTTATTTATTTGACAGAGATCACAAGTAGGCAGAGAGGCAGGCAGAGAGAGGGAGGAAGCAGGCTCCCTGCAGAGCAGAGAGCCCGATGTGGGGCTCGATCCCAGGACCCCGAGACCACGACCTGAGCTGAAGGCAGAGGCTTAACCCACTGAGCCACCCAGGCGCCCCAAATCATCTGATTTTAAAAATGGCTAGAGAGGGGGATAAATGGGCAGAGAAGCGAGACACTTTTCCAAAGAAGGTATCAGATGGTCAACCAACACTTGAAAAAATGGTCAACATCACTCACTAGTCATCAAGGAAACGTAAAAACAAAACCACAATGAGATATCACCTCACACCTGTCACAATATTTAGTACCAAAAAGGCCAGAAATAGGGGACCTGCGTGGCTCAGTTGGTTAAGCACCTGCCTTTGGCTCAGGTCATAATTCCAGGGTCCTGGGATGGAGCCCCACATCGGGTTCCCTGCTCAGTTGGGAGTCTGCTTCTCCTTCTCCCTCTGTCCCTCCTCAGGGCATCCCTAACCCCTGCTCATGCTCTCTCTCTAATAACTAAATAAAAACATTTTTTAAAAAAAGAAATAACAAGTATTGGTGTGGATGTGGAGAAAAGGGAAACTCTCAGGCATTGTAGCTGGAGAATGTAAACTGTTGCAGCCACTGGTGAAAACCATATGGAGGTTCCACGAAAACTTAAAAACAGAAATACCATATGATCCAGTAATTCCTCTACACAGTATTTACCCAAAGGAAACAAAAACACAAATCTGAAAAGATATATGCATCCCTACGATTACGGCAGCATTATTTACAACAGTAGTAGATGTGTTGAATATATCCCAAGGGTCTTTCAACAGAAGAATGGATAAGGAAGATATAATATGTACGTGTACACACACACACACACAAATATTACTCAGCATAAAAATGAATGAGATCCGGGGTCCTGGGTGGCTCAGTTGGTTAAGTGTCTGCCTTCAGCTCAGATTATGATTCTCAGGTCCGGGGATCGAGTCCCGCCCTTGGGGCTCCCTGCTCAGTGCAGAATCGGCTCCTCCCTCTCCCTCGGCCCTCCCCACCCCCATTCCTGATCTCTTCCTCATGCTCTCTCTCAAATAAATAAAATCTTAAAAAAAAAAATGAATGAGACCCTGCCATCTGTAACAACATGGATGGACCTAGAGGGAATTACCGTAAGTGGAATAAGTCAGAGAAAGAGAAATACAATATGATTTCATTCCTATGTGGAATCTAAGAAAAACAAAACATATAAACAAACAAACAGAAAACCAGAAACAGACTCATAAATACAGAGAACAAACTGGTGACTGCCAGAGAGGGGAAGCAGGGAGGATGGGTGAAATATGTGAAGGGAATTAAAGGTACAAATTTTCAGTTATAAAATAAGTCAGTCCTGGAGATGAAAAGTACAACATAGGGAATATAGTCAACCCTATCATAGTAACCCTATCATCATTTAGTTCACATTTTCTATTACTTTATATTTTCATTTTAATCTCATTTTAAAGGACAGCTTCTTAATTTCTAAGTAGACAGAGTTTTTTGGCAATCTTTCATTGTTAATTTCTACTTTTACTGCATTAAAATCTAAAAGGTCTATATAATTTCTGCTTTTTGGGATTTATTGAGTTTTGTTGAAGGCCTGTGGAAAAACGATGTTTCATACTACGTTTAGGTTTTCTTCTGTAGGCAGGATGTTTTATAGATCTACAGTGAGCCAGGTCCCAAAGGGAAAATTAGACCCAGGAGTCCAGTTTTCTAAAAAGCAGGAGAACATGGATGTAAAAGTGTGAGGATATGGTGGTCAGTTAAAGCACATTGAGTTCTCTTCAAGGCTCAAGTGAGGAAATTAATTTTCCTGTAACAAAAATATTGGTATTACTTAGGAACAAACACAATTTTTAAAAATATATAGTTTATAAATTTAAGAGATCATATTAATGTAGTTATAATCTTGACTTCTCCATTATCAGTCAACACAGAATTTTATAACTAAAATAATAAACTATAGTTCATCTTACAAAAACCTTTGCCTTATTGGGCTCTTTCATGATGGTATTTCTGTGGTTACCAGAATATAAATGCATTACTGAGAAAGGTAATGATTACTCCAGCATCATGGATTTCATAACGCTTCTCATTAAATACAATGTAAACTCACGTTTCCATGCTAAGAAGTTAGAACCTCTAATTTCTAATTACCATCATATATAGTACATAGTCAAGATCTATGAATGTTCCAATTACCGTGAAGACGACATGACCACCTAGTGCGCATTTACTGTACGTCTGATACTATTTGAAATGCTTTAAGTATACCAACTCATCAACAATCTTTTGTGGTAAGTATTATTATTATCATCTCCCTTTCATGGATGAAGAAATGGGGATAAGAGGTTAAGCAACTTGCTTGAGGTCCTATAGCTAGAAAGTGGCAGAACCAGGATTGGAACCCAGGTAGACTGGTGCAGCCTCCATCTGTTATGTGAGAAGCATACCTCTTTATGATATTCAGGTATATTATCTCTGATAAACAAAATGAAAAATAAGTTTTAAGACAACTGAGTTCAAAGGGTCAAATTATGACAGTTAATGTCTTCCTAATAACTACTCATATTTAAAGTTCAGGGGCGTTTGGGTGGCTCAGTTGGTTAAGCATCTGACTCTTAGTTTCAGCTCAGGTTGTGATCTCAGGGTCATGAGATGGAGCCTGTGTGGGGCTCTGCGCTCGGCTTAGAGTCTGCTTGAGATTCTTTCCCTCCCCCTCTGCCCCTCCCCACCAAGCTCACTCGCTAGTTCTCTCTCTCTCTCAAATAAATAAATCTTTTTAAAAATAAAAAAATAAAAGTATTAATTTCTGATGAATTAATCTCACTAAACAAATAAAAGGTAAATAGGCTTTAAAAGAAATACAAATGTGGGGCTCCTGGACGGCTTAGTCGATTAAGAAGCAGATTCTTGGGGTGCCTGGGTGGCTCAGTGGGTTAAGCCTCTGCCTTCGGCTCAGGTCAAGATCCCAGGGTCCTAGGATCGAGCCCTGCATCGGGCTCTCTGCTCAGCAGGGAGACTGCTTCTCCCTCTCTCTCTGCCTGCCTCTCTGCCTACTTCTGATCTCTGTCTGTCAAATAAATAAATACAATCTTTAAAAAAAGAAAAAGAAGCAGACTCTTGACTTCAGCTCAGGTCATGCTTTCAGGGTCCTGGGACTGAGCCCCATGTGGCCTCCACGCTCAATGGGGAGTCTGCTGGGGGATTCTTTCTCTCTCCCTCTTCCTCTGCCCTTTCCCGCAGTTGAGCTCTCTCTCCCACTCCCTAAAATAAATAAATAAATCTTTTAAAAAAATATTAACATAAAAATTACAATATTGACCCATGGGGATTTATGAGGGTAAACATATATACACATAATAAATCCTATTTACTTAAAGATAATCCCATTAAATACCTACAATTATTATAAGTAATTTATTGAGCTCAGTTAATAAGATTTATCAGCCTCCTACTTCTGTTATGAATTCCAAGTTCCAAAGGATTTCACAAGACCAATTTGTTTGTGCAAAACAGGCCTTGTCACACACATTTTAAACGTAGACAGGTATGTTACAAATGCTTTCAATAAAATATAGTATTTTAGTGGCCTTACTTGGTATAACATTTTAGCTTGTAGTAATATATTTTTAAATACCTTACCTTTGAGAATCCAAGTTCCACAAGTAATCTGTCAGCTACAAACTCAATATACTGTTTCATCAAAACACAATTCATCCCAATGAGGCCAACTGGTAGGGCTTCTGTTAAAAACTCCTAAGATATTAACAAAAACAGAATAAAATACAGAGATAGAACAATAAATATTTTCCAAATAAAAATAGGGTTTTCATTTTTTAATCATCTAAGTCCCTGAGGGAAGTATACTAGGGTAAATTCTTTCAACATGGCAATGTTCATTTGTTTAAAAATGTTTGGGGTATTACTATTCACAGTATTTCATATTCTTAAATAGCCTAAGTAAATTGAAACTATCAAATTACTGGTATTTTACAGAGTAGCATTATAGAACCTTAATTCACAGGCTTTCTCCATTGAAAAAATGAGATATTTTTCTCTGAAATATCTGGAAAAAGATTCACCAAAGATGATCACTGTTGGGCACATGGTTATGGAAGGGAATTGGGAAAGATAGAAACACACTTAGCAAAGAAAATGAGAAAAAAATAAAAATGGATATGGGGGTTGGGAGATAAATTGAACTCCAACTATATTGAAAGACAGTGGTTAAATGTTAATAGGGAAAAAATAAGCACATTAGGGTGCCTGGGTGGTTTTATCAGTCAAGCATCTGCCTTCAACTCAGGTCATGATCCCAGGATCGTGGGATGGAGTCCCAAATCGAGTCCCGCATCAGGCTCCCTCCTCATTGGGGAGTCTGCTTCTCCCACTGTCCCACTTCCCCACTTGTGTGCTCTTTCTTACTTTCTCTCAAAAATTAATAAATAAAATCTTTTTAAAAATTAAAAAAAAATTAACCATTTGAATTTAATTTTCAAAATGATTAAAAATACCAAAATGCATTTCATGCATTTTCTCCTTCCTTCCCAATGTGAAAACCACAGCTATTGAACTATACAGTATTTTTTTAAGAGCTTAAAAATTTTATTTTACTAAATAAGTCAAGCAACAAAAGACAATTATCATATGGTTTCATTCATATGTGGAACATAAGGAATAGCATGGAGGACCACAGGGGAAGGGAGGGAAAACTGGGAAGAAATCAGAGAGGGAGACAAGCCATGAGAGACTCTGGACTCCAGGAAACAAACTGAGGGTTATAGAAGGGAGGTGGGTGGGGGGGGGATGAGCTAACTGGGTGATGGGTATTAAGGAGGACATGTGTTGTAGTGAGCACTGGGTGCTGTACACAACTAAGAAATTATTGAACATATCAAAAACTAACAATGCATTATTGTATGGTGCCTAACCAAACATAATAACAAATTTTTTTAATTTACTTTACTTTTAAACTAGTTCATTCAAATGATATTAAAAAAAAGAAAAAAAGTCCTAAGTGGAACATCTACATCTTCGTAGTTAGAGATTTTTACATTCTATTTATTAAGTTTTACCATTCACTAATTCATTGATTTGCTAATCCTATAAACATTTAGTGAAAACTTCAAGCTAGATACCATGCTCAGTTTTGGAAATACAAAACAAACAAGAAACCGTCATTACCCTTTAGTAGCTGAAAATCTAAAAAAAAAAAAAAAAAATTAAAGCTAAAATAATTCAAATAGTTTGCTATGGCATAAAATGTGACAGATCAATTAGATAGAAAAAAACAATTCCAAAACAGATTTTAGTATACATAAAAGCTTAACATATAACATTTACTTACAAACCAAATTATAAACTGACATGATAATTGCAATGCATTATCTGTTGGTACTGTCAGGTTGAAAATTACTGATATTTGCTTTGACCTACAAGTGGCAATTTCCTGAGTCAATCCAATAGAATAATGGTACAAACATCAGAGAAAAAGAGATGTGCTAATCATACAAGCTTCCTTGTTTACCTGTTCAATTTCAACAGCATTAACAATGATCTCCCTGACCCTTTCTTCTGAAGGCTTATTTACTAAGTACTGAAACATCAGGCAAGCAAAGTCACAGTGAAGCCCCTAAAATAGAAGAAAAATACCATTGTTAAAGAATGTTTAATCACCTATTTTCACACTGTCATGTGTCAGGTATCATATAAATTAGGTTCTAGGAATGCAACACAGAATTTCTGGAAGCTAGAAGAAGGATTCATAGTACCAGGAATTACTTTCCTTCAAATCTCATTAAAATGCCAATTACAATAACCTATCATGAAAATTTTTCAGTGACAGCAAATCTTAATTCATCAATATGAAAGATGAATTAATTAACAACAACAACAACAAATCTGTAACCAAAATCATCTTGGAAAGGAAAACAAAGCAACGGCTGAAATGAAAATTCATTGATTTCTAATGTCTCAAAAAAATTAAGAAATGATTGAAAACAGGAAGTGTTTAAAGTAAAGATGAAACTTAAAGAGGTGTCCAAAAGGCAACATTTATATTCAATAAGAATGGCTCAAGAAAAAAACAAATTCAGTGCAATGAAAATAAAAAGAATTAAGAATGCCATTTGAAGCTGTACAAAGCAGAAATGACACTGCAGATAACCATAGAAGAAAATAAACTTGTGAAATACCTTGAGAACAGAATGGTTATGCAAATGGAAGAAATGGGATAGAGCTTTAAATAATTAGAGAACAGAGCAAGGAGATCCAATGTATAATAATCAGGATTCCAAAACACAGAACAGATGGTATAAAGCTGAAAACAACAGAAGTAATTGCAAAAAGTCAAAACAAAAAAAGAAAGAGGCCAGAGACAGAGAAAGATGATGCAGTACCAAACAAAATTAAGCTAGCGATTATAAAATTAAGCAAGGCAGAGTCAGTGAACATTTCTAAACTACAAAGAAAAAGAAACAATTTTGTAAGCCACCAAGGGGCTAGGAGGATGAAGGAATGTACACCTTAAAGGATTACAAATCAGAATATGCTTGTGTTTTTCTAAATAAATCAACAAAAACCAAAGGCAAATGAAAGATTCTAATCAAAAGGATTATTTTCCTATTTATCATTCCCAGAAGAAACCATCAGAAAAAAAAAACAAAAAACCAAAACTCTTTGAACAGTTAATCTTAGAAGATTTGTTAGGCAAACAATTTTCCCCAACTGGACTCAAAAGGATACTTCAAATTACCTAAGGCTGAATTTCAAATAAACTGTGAAGGCTGTTAAAGAAAGTGTTGATTAGAACTGACAGCTAGCTACCTATTACAGATATGAGTAAATCAAAGGTAGGCACTCATATGTTAAATCAGGAAGTGAATAAAATTAATTTTGAGGTTTAGAGCAATTCCAATCAAAATCTCAACAGAATTGTTTTTAGTTAAAAGAATCTGAGACTAGAACTTATTTATTTGAACTAAAAAAAAAAAGGTAATTAAGTAATGTGATAGAGGGGCCAATTATCACTACAATGGCAATCATATCACAATATATAAATGTACAAAATTAACATGTCATAGATCTTTAATTTGCATGATATTATATGTCAAATGTATTTCAATTAAAAATTAATCTGGAAGATTAAATGGGCAGAATCTTATAATAACAGTTTTAATAGGAAAGTTATGAAATTTATCTTATTAGTTATCAAAACATAAAAAAAACTACAATAATTAAAAGTGTTTAGGAGCACCTAGGTGGCTCACTTGGTTAAGCGTCCCACTCTTGATATCGACTCAAGTCATGATCTCAGGGTTGTGAGATCAAGGCCCAAGTCAGGCTCTGTGCAGGGCATGGAGCCTGCTTGAGATTCTCTTTCTCCCTCTCCCTCTGCCCCTCCCCCTCAAAAAAAAAAAGTTTTTTTGGCATGAAATTTGACAGGTGGATGAAAAGAAAAAATTAGCCCCCAAACAGATTTTAGTACACTTAAAACCCTTAATATACAATAAAGAATATATCACAAGTCAATGGAGAAGGATGGATTACTTAACAAAGAGAACTAGAAAAACTGCCTGAGTGTATGAAATAAAATTAAGTTAAATTCTAACTTATCCTATACTACATTTATACCAAATTCTGTACTTAGTACTAAACAGAGCCCAACAGTATTACAGAGTAAGATGTTATAAAGTCAAGAGAAAATATATGTGATTATTTAACTACTCTCTGGAAGTGGATCATATCAATTTCAAGTTTTTGTATGTTACAAGAAAAAACAAAATTAGAAAGCAAAGGACAAACTGGGAAAATATTAGCAAAAATATGACAAAAATAATATTTTATATTATATTCATACAATAAATATAACAAACTCAATAAACAACACTATTGAGAGAGCCCTAGCAGTCGCTATGCACTGGGAATATATGCCAACAGAAATAGAGGCAAGAGACAAGAATAGGTAAATGCAGGGTGCCTGGGTGGCTCAGTCGATTAAGTGACTGGCTCTGCCTGCTGCTCTCTCTCTCTCTGTCAAATAAATAAATACAGGTAAATGCAGACAAAAAAAAATGACTAATGTCATTATGGAAAAAAAAAGTTCACTCTAGGTAGTAATCAAATAAATGCAAATAAAACCAATAACGAGGAACCATTATCCCTATCAACTTTGTCAACTATTTAAAACACAAATCCAAATTCTGGTGAGGTTATGGTAAGAAAAGACATGTTCATTATGTTGCTAGGTAGGGTTTTCTATAAAACTTCTGGGAAGGAGTCTGGAAATTAGTATGGGTAACCTTCAAAATGATTATACATTATAACGCAGTAACTGTATTTCTAGGCAATTTAGCTTAGGAAAACAATATGAAATTGGGATAAAGCTTATACACAAAACATATTCATTTTACATTATAGCAAAAGAAATAAGCAAAAAACTGGAAATAACCTAAATTTCCAAGTATAGAATAGTCAAGTGATACACTGTTTCATTAAAATATTATATATCTAACCAAACTACTCTTTTTTAAAAACTACTCTTTCGAAAAAATGCTTGATTTAATTAAAAAATGCTCACAATTTCTGCTAAAAAAACTCAGCTCATAAAAATATGAAAAAAACAGAATATTTCAAATTATAAAATGCTGTTCATATATATCTACATAGGTTTAACTACAGAAAATTCTCTGAAAAGAAATACAATGAAATACTAATAGTGGTTATCTCTGTTAAGATTGAGTGATTTTATTCTCTTAATTCTCTATAATTACCACATATGACATTCATGATAAAAATTATTAGAAACTGAAAGACATGAAACAACAAAAATTATAGAAAGTATTTTCTGGCACTTACTTATAAAGTATTTTCACACATACTGGCTCCTTTTAACAAAACCCTGTCAAGATTTATAGTTGAAGCAACTGGGGCTTAGAGAAGTTGATAACTTGACAAGGTCACTTAGAAATAAGCTGAGGGGCCAGGATTAGGGTAGCCAATACCTGTGAGCTGATGGCTGTGATGGGCTAAACCCTGAGAAGAGGAATAAAAAGTAAGACAAGGTGCCTGCACACAGGTAGCCTTGAGTCCAGCAGAGGAGAGAGGCAGGAAGTATAGTACATGTTACTGACTCTAAAACAGGGACAGATTCCCCTTTCAAAGGGATACATAGAGGAAAAGCGGTCAGTTCTATCTAACTGAGTCAGGGAAGTTTTGAGTTGCAACTTGTAAGAAGGTAATCAACAGATGGGGAAAAATGGCAGGAAGATGGAAAGGGTATCACCGGCAAAGGGAGACAAGATATAGTTACTGGCTGGGTGTGGCTGAGAAAGGGAAAAAGCAATCCAAAATGAATTTCAGATTTCAAATCTGGATGACTGGATAGAAGGTAGCGCCACCAAATGAGACAGGGAAAACAGAACGAATCTGGGAAGAAAGATGATGAGTTTGATTTCTGAAATACTAGGTTTGAGTTATCTGTGGAGCCTTCCAGGAGAAACTAAAATGCACTTGACCACCTGGGTTTGAAGCTCAGGAAAGAAAGCGCTCAAGTTTGGGTTGTTTAAGAGCATCTAAATGGTTCCTGATCCCATGGAAATAGATAAAATCAGCCAGGAGGAGGTCATGTACAGTGAAGGAGAGAGGCCAAGTCGGAACCCAGGATTTGATGTATTTAAGGATGAGCAGGGAGACTGACGAACAGTAAGAAGCAAGAGAAAAATACAATTCTTAAAAACCAAGGAAGAAATTACTTTGTGTTTTCTTTTAATTACCAGGGTATCATCATTTTCCAGGGGAAAGAAAAATAAATGAACACCAAATACAAATACGAATATTAACTAGAAGAATATTTCATTCCTTACTTCATCTCTGCTGATGAGTTCATTGGAAAACGTGAGTCCAGGCATGAGACCTCTTTTCTTTAGCCAAAATATAGCAGCAAAAGATCCCGAGAAGAAAATCCCTTCTACAGCAGCAAAAGCTACCACTCTTTCCCCTGGGAGACATAAAATAGTTTTATTTTCTGAAATATCACATCCTGTAAACATTTTTAAGCTCACATCTATAATAAATACACATATTTTTACATATATATTTATATCACAACTATTTTGCCAAAAATCAAAATTAACAAATTAGTGCCATGGCCTAGGGTCTTCAGAGGAGGAAATATGCCACTTCTACCTACTACAGAAGAAAGGTATAAAGGTATGTCTACTTTAAATCTATGTCAGGGATGCCTGGGTGGCTCAGTAGGCTAAAGCCTCTGCCTTTGACTTAGGTCATGATCCCAGGATTCTGGGATTGAGCCTCGCATTGGGATCTCTGCTCAGCGGAGAGCCTGCTTCCTCCTCTCTCTGCCTGCCTCTTTGCCTACTTGTGATCTCTGTCTGCCAAATAAATAAATAAAATCATTTTTAAAAAATCTTATGTCAGACATTGGACTCTAGCGGTCTTAGTCTCTGGACAAAGGAGATCTTTCCTACTCAAAAAAAAAAAAAAGTCATTTAGCTGTGTACCACACATGCCTATGAGTGTAGTATCTCCATATTAAGTGTTTGCATGTATTGGAATAGAGAGTAGAAGTTAAGATTTTATGACAAAGGTCTCCCTCTTTATGTTTGAGGGAGGGGACGTTGCTGAGTTTTCATTTTTAAATCCTAAGATATCTTATGGATCAGCAGCAAACATTTCATTTCAAAAAACATTGCCACGCATCTTCAATGAAAAAAAATATGAATCCAGCTAAAGAGAATAAGTATATCTGTTGGATAAAATATCCAATCACATAAGCAAAAATACTATTTCTGCTAAATATATAAGACCTAATTTCAAAGGTTACTCACTGTTAGGCAAGGACTTTGCAGAAGACCATCTCCTAAAAGGTCTATAATGGAACCACATCCACTGTCTCTAGAGGTTGATCAGATGTCTAACCCAAACAAATCTCACCACACTGCATATGTTCAAGAGACATATTTTTATACATGTCTGTCTAGGGAGAAAGGTTTGGTCTATAAGACTATGGGATAAAGGCAGCTGAGGGCTTGACCCAACTACAGGTCTGTTTCATCAATAACATCATAGCTTGTATCCCAGTACTGTCACAGGACCAAACACAGAGCATGTGCTTAATAAATGTGTTCTGAGCTGAATAAATGAAAAATATCTAAGCATTAGATGATAAAAGACATTATTTATTCTATGAAAAATATAACTTCCAGAACAAGGGTAATTATAATATTTAAATTTCAAAAAGAAAGATGACTTAAATTTAAATATTTCTTAAATATTTCTGGCAGTCTCTAAATAGTGCTCTGATTTATCTTCATTCTTTCCCCTGATTATCTTAAATAAATAAAATCAGATCAGTTATATGAAATACTTATCTATTAGTAGTCCAAAACATCAGAAAAAGTTCTATAGCATTTTATTTTTACAATTTTAAAAGTCACCTTGAAAAAAATAACAGAAGAAATATAAATTAAATAAGTACTTACTGAATATATACTGTGTAGAAGGAATTATTAAGAGAAGAATCTTTAGTATACTACACTAAATACAAAATATAGTAATAATCACTATGGTCTTGGCAACAAAAATGGCTCTTTAGGCTAGCTATATTTGTTCGGATGAAGAATTGTCCTTATTTTAACATATAGATTACTATATTTTCATCTTGCTATTAGTAAGATAATGGATAGTTACAACTGATGCATTCTTCATTGTCACTAAGGTAATGTCATGTGCACATTTAAATGTAAAAGAACTAGATTATAATACATACATTGTGAGTAAGAGGAAATTTTTATTTTAACTATTCTATTAATTCATGTGAATGCTAAAGAATGAAAGTCATGACAGAAATTGTTATAGAAGGCTATTTTTTTTGGTAAAGGATTAAGAGAGGTAAACGTAACAAATTTCAAGAGTAGATGTAAATTAAAAAGAGACTTCCAGGCACCTGGGTGGCTGTCATTATGTGTCTGCCTTCAGCTCAGGTCATGATCCCGGGGTCCTGGGATTGAGCCCCACATTAGGCTTCCTGCTCGGCAGAAAGCCTGCTTCTCCCTTTCCTCTCCCCTGGCTTGTGTTCCCTCTCTCGCTGTGTCTCTGTCATAAATAAAAAAAAATAAAAACTAAAAAGAGACTTCCAAAATATTTCTTCTAAAAGCTATAATGAAAGTGAAGGCCTCATCATCTGTCTTAGCTATGGGAAAGTAGGGTATAGTTGTTTGTTTTTTTTCTTTAGGAGATAACTTTATTTCTGCCATATTTCCTCTACCTTTGCCTTTCAATAATTTCACTCAGAATGTATAGTTCTTTATTATGTAGGTCCTATATAATGAAGGATTCTTTTGATGTATAAATTTATGTCTTCATTTCAGGAAACTGTTTTTTATTATATTCTTTGAGTTGGTACAAAGCTTATTCTTTAATTTTTTTAAAAGATGTATTTATTTATTTTAGAGAGTGAGAGAGAGAACACGAGGGGGGCAGAGGGAGAGGGAGAGACTCTCCAGGAGACTCCCCGCTGAGTGTGGAGCCTGACGTGGGGCTCAATCTCATGATCCTGAGATCATGACCTGGGTCAAAACCAATGGTCTGATGCTTAACTGACTGAGCCACTCAGGCACTCCCAAAACCTATTCTTTCAAATGATACTCTCAATTATTTGTTCTTAGGATCTTCTACAAAATATGTGAAATTCTAGATTTTTTTTTTTTTTTGCATGTACAGTTGATCCTTGAACAACATGGAGGTTAGGGATGCTCAGCTCCTGTGCAGTTAGAAATCCATTTACAATTTTTGACTCCCCCCCAAACCTAGCTACTAATAACATACTGTTGACTAGAAGCCTTACAGATAAGTAAACACATATTTTTTGTGTTATATGTATTATATACTGTATTCTCACAATAAAACGAAAGAAAATTTTATTAAGAAGTTTATAAGAAAGAGAAAATACATTTACAGTACTGTACTGTATTTATCAAAAAAAAAATCTGCATATAAGTGGTCCCACATAGGTCAACCCATGTTGTTCAAGAGTCGACTGTAATGCGAAATGTTTATTCTTTTTTTTTCTGTAAGTTTACTCATTAGCCTATTTGTTTTGCTGATTACTAATATTAGTCCAAGTAAGCCATACAGACTCTCTTTTAACTTTCTGACTCCTTTCACTAATTTCTTCTGACCCCTACCCCTCACCTCTTACAACCACAATCTATTGTATCCATGAGCTTAGATTTTAGTTTTTAGTTTTGTTCTTATATAAGAGAGATCAGACAGTATTTGTCTTTCTTCGTCTGCTTTATTTCACTTAGCATAATGCCCTCATGGTCCATCCATGTTGTTGCAAATGGTGACATTTCATTGTGTTTTTATGGCTAATATGACATTATTACACACACACACACACACACACACACACACACACCCCACATTTTCTTTATCTATTCATCCATTGATGGGCACTTAGGTTGTTTCCATATCTTGGCTATTATTAAATAATGCTGCAGTGAACATGGGAGTGCATATATCTTTCTGAGTTCATGTTTTAATTTTCTTCAGATAAATACCCAGAAGAGGAACTGCTGGATCATATGGTAGTTCTATTTTTAATTTTTTTGAAGAACTTCCATACTGGTTTCACCAGTGACTCTACTAATGTACGTTCCCACCAACAGTGCACAAGGGTTCCCTTTTGTCCACATTCTCATGGATGCTTGTTATCTTTTGATAACAGGCATTCTAACAGGTGGTTTTGATTTACAGATCCCTGTGGTTTAATGATGTTCAGCATCTTTTCATGTGTCTGTTGGCCATCCGTATATATTTTTTTGGAAAATGTCCAGTCAGATCTTCTCATTTTAATTTAATTTTTTTTTGCTATTGGATAATATATGTTCTTTATATATTTTGGATATTAGCCCCTTATCAGATACCAGTAGATTGCTTTTTCATTTTGTTGATGGTTTCCTTTGCTTTGCAAAAGGTTTTAGTTTGATGTAGTCACACTTGCTTATTTTTGCTTCTGTTGTTTTGTTGTTGGTATTGAATTCAAAATATCATTGCCAAGACCTGTTTCAAAGATTTTACCACTTGTGTTTTCTTCCGGAAGCTTAATGGTTTTGGGTCATACATTCAAATCTTTAATCTGTTTTGAGTTAATTTTCGTGTATGGTGTAAGTTGTAATTTAGTTTCACTCTTTTGCTTTTAGTTGTCCACTTTTCTCAATACTATTTATCAAAGGGACTGTCTTTTCCCCACTGCACATTCTTGGCTCTTTTGTCATAAATTAATTGACCATATATGCATGGGTTTTATTTCTGGGCTATTCTGTTCCATTGATTTATGTGTCTGTTTTTTACACCAATACAATACTGGTTTGATTACTGTAGCTTTGTAAGATAGTTTGAAATCAGGGATTTTGATGATGTTTTGTTCTTTCTCAAGATTGTTTGCCTATTTGGGATTTTTTTGTGGTTTCATATAAATTTTAGAATTATTTTTTCTATTTCTTTGAAAAAATGCTATTGGGATTTTGATAGAGATTGCATCTAATCTAGATTGTTTTGAGTATTATGGATATTTTAGCCATATTGATTCTTTCAATCTCTGAGCATGGAATATCAATTTATTTGTGTCTTCAATTTCTTTCATTAATGTCTTAGAGTTTTCAATACACAGGTTTCCATTTTCTTGGTTAAATGTATTCCTAGGTATTTTATTCTTGTTGGTGCAATTGTAAATGGGTTTAAGTTCTCTTTCTGATAGTTATTATCATATAGAAACACAACAGATTTCTGCATACTAATTTTGCATCCTGTAACTTCAATGAATAGTTTTTTTCATGGAGTCTTTAGGGTTTTCTATATGTGTCATGTCATCTGCAAACAGTGAGTTTTACTTCTTCCTCTCCAATTTAGATGTCTTTTTCCCCCCTTGCCTCTATTGCTCCAGCTAGGACTTCTAATACTGTGTTGAATGAAAGTGGTGAGAGTGGGCATCTTGTCTTGCTCCGGATCTTGAGGAAAGGCTCTCAGCTTTTCACAATGGAGTATAATGTTAGCTCTGAGTTTGTTATATGGCCTTAACATGTTAAGGTATATTTCCTCTATACTTGCTTTTTTGGGAGTTTTTAATCATAAATGGATACCAAATTTTGTCCACTGCTTTTTCTGCATCTGCAGCATGGTCTGCCTTGAGAGCGAGCAATATGGAGAATTTACCTGGAGCCCTGCTGTTGTCACACGGTGACTGCTACCCTCCTCTTCTTTCTCTCTGGGAAGTTATGAAATACATGCCAACTGCAAGACTGTTCATCGTTTTCCATTGGTACCTATCCATACTATTTTCAATGCATATTGAACACCTTAATATTTCTCTCCTTCTTTCTTTAAAGCCAGTGTTTCTTAAACCATTTATGAGAAAATCAGCTGGGTATAAAATGCAGATTCCTCAGTCCTACCTGGGCCTCCTAAATCACTCTCTGGTGAGGACTAGGATTCTGAAGGGTTTTCTGCAAACTCTCGCATAATTTTTATGCACACTAAGAACCATCACTTTTCTTATTCTCGAAGTGAACTGAAGGTAATGCAAATATATTTGTTTCTTCCTGATATATAACAGGCTTGCCCCATACCTTACTCTACATTACTGGTTCTCAATGTGTGGTCCTGGGGGTCCCTGGAAATCCACAGACTGAGGAGGTCTATGGGGTCAAAACTATTTTCATTAAAAATGCTAAGTCACTATTTATTTTTTTTACTACCTTTCTTGAATGAGTGTACAGTGGTTATTTCCAGAGGCTACATGACATATCCACAATAATCTGAGAAGCCTACTAAAATAATCTTCCCATTTCTAATTACTTATCTGAGTAATACTGGATTTTCTTCATAACTATAAAGGAAACTACAACAATATTCTGCAACAAATTAAATGTGGAAGCAGATACAATCCAGTTGTCTTCTATTAAGTCAGACATTTAAAAGGTTTGCAAAATCCGGGGGAGAGGGGAAGTAGTGTTTTTTTCATAAATACATGTTATTTATAATAAAATATAATGGTTTTTTCTATTGCTTTTAAATGCATTAATAAATAATTTTTTAAGTTGCTCTGTTTTATATCTAATATGGAAATATCAATAATCCACACCAATAGGAGAGTCCTATTTTTTAAGAGTCCTTATTTTTAAGAGTACAAAGAAGTCCCAAGACCAAAAATTTTGAGACTTGCTTCCCCCATAATGAATAACACCAGAAAATAAAGACCACTATTTGTGAAATAGATAAGTATGAGACAGGTACTCAGAGCTATTCAAATGAAGGATCTGAATATTTTAATTAAATTAAGTAAATACTTATTGAGCAACTATTATGTGATAGTTTTTCAGAAATTACATATTTGTTCCCTGAAAAAAATGTGACTTTGACTTGCTTTTACTCCCTTAAACATTCATGAAATCAGAGACAAACTGTGATTGCTATAATATTCTTGTCAGATTCCATGTGACTTTTATTTACCTATAATTATGTACTGACATCTTAACCTTTCAACTTTCAACTTACTAAACAAAACAGGTAACAGTTTTAGATTATTTTACTACTGGTTTCTAATCATTAGGAGTAATGATTTTACTAAAGGTGTACGTGGAGACATTTGCACTCCTTTTCCATTCTGGGACTTCAATTGTACCTGATAATCACGCCACATAAAAGTGTTATGTCAACTGAGGCAAATGTGATCATTTTTAAATTAAAACTACTTACCAAAAGTAGATTTTCTATCTTCTATCCATCGTAAGGCCCAGTCTGCTTTTTTCTTAACATATGGCATTGTTTCAATTGCATTAAATAAAAATTCTCTGTAAAAACAAAAGAATGGAAAAGTTATTCATCTGTCTTTCTTAATCAGAAAAAAATTTCATTAGTTTAATCATCTATAAAAATTGCAACCACATCTGCTGTTTTTCTGTATTTTTGCATGTCTACAAAGTATAGAAATAAAACTAAAAATTCAAATTAGTGATTTGGCTCTGGTTTTATATAAAACTGACTAAAGTCAATACTTAATTTCTAAAGAGCATGCATTATTTTAAGCAGTTTTTAAAGATATAATACCCAAAGATGAACTGGTTCTATACAAGTGTTTTTTAACCCAACACATTATTAAGCAATAGAAAACATCTGAATAATCTTTCCCTAACATTTGCTTTTGGAGTAAATTCTTCTCTTAACATAAGCAACAGCATAAACCTTTGCAAATAAAATAAAAATAAAATGTAATACCTTTTCTTGGGATCTCTGATGTAAGTGTCTATTAGCAAACTGTACATCTCTGAGTGAACATTCTCAATGAGAATCTGAAAGCCATAGAAACAGCGAGCCTCTGGAACCTGTACCTCCTGACTAAAGCGCTCCACCTACAAAAATAAGGGAAACTTATCCAATTCTGTGACCTCTCATAAACATTGCAAATCAGAACCTGGACATTATCACTTAAAAATTACCTGTCATGCCACAAACAGGTTAGACAGAATTTATGGATTATTTTAAGCAGTATTATCCACCAATCCTCCCCAATAAATTAGTTGCATAATGTACCCTTAAGCAATTATATGAATTGACCTAATAGGTAGAGATACTTCCTACAAAGCCAAGTAAATTTCAAAGAACAGCTATCAAAAATTGACCCTAAGTCTTTATTTTCCTCAACAGAAGACCAACAGATTGAAGCTCCTTCTAATTCATGGTCAAAGTTTGTATCTTTCTAATTCTCTTTAATAAGAAAGCAGGCCTCCTGGCCAACCATAATACAGCTTAAAAATGGGGAGCCAGAATGCAATGCTTTAAGATAGAGCTCCAGAAAGGTTATTAAGGTACAGGCTCTCCATTAAGATTACTATCAAAGGGTAAAATGGAACTCATGTCTATGCATTGTAAGTAGTTTTGATGGGCACGAGATGCTTGATTTCATATTTTGCTGGTCAAATGGGAGAAATGCATTCTTTTCTCTGATACTTCATCAGAAAAATATCTTTGAAAGTTAAGCTATATCTAGTTCATTTCCTAGAAGTCATTTTTCAGCCTTAGTCTAATTGTCTTACTGCCATTATCATCATTTAGCTGCTGAATGGGAACAGAAATACAACAAAAATCTTACCAAATTTTCATTCACAATTCCATCGCTGGCTGCAAAAAAGGCTAATATGTGAGAGATAAAATACTTCTCCTCTGATTTAAGCCTGTTCCAGTGAGGGAGATCCTTTGATAAGTCAACCTGAAATAAAAAGATTTTCAAAATGTTTACCTCAGTGTTTAATTCCTCTCAAAGTGTTTGGATAACTAACTTCCATCTCAAAGTTAGGGAGGGACAAGTCATTAGCAGTAAAAAGTGAAAGAGGAAAAGATGTTAATATTGCTACTTTAAGGATAAGGATATAGACTGAATGTTCACGTCCCCCACCCCCCCGAACCAAATTCATGTATTTGAAACTAATGCCCAGTGTGATGGTACTTGGAGGTGGATGGAATCTTTGGCAGGTGATTGGATCATGCGGGTGGAGCCCTCGTGAGTGGGATTAGTACCCTTATCAAAGAGTCCTCAGAGAACTTCCTCAACCTTTCTGCCATACGAAAACACAGAAAGTTAACAGCTATCTCTGAACCAGGAACCGACCGGGACCTCACCAGACACCAAATCTGCCAGAGACTTATCTTGGAATTCCCAGCTTCTAGAACTGTGAGAAATAAAATTCTCCTGTTTGTAAACCATCCAGTCTATGGTATCATAGCAACCCAAACTAAGACTATTACAAAGGAACACAATAAAATAAAGCATTTTGAAGGACTCTATACTCTGGCTAACTGAGGCGGAATAAATTAATAACTTTCAGCAGCCATTGCTTTAACATGATATGTAATACTTAGTGTAGTGTTGGATTAGCTACCTATTCAGCAATAGTAGCTACTACTTTACTGCCAGCTAATCTAGTTTTATACCCAGAAAATAATATCAGGCATGTAACAACTCAGGTTTTAAAGCAATTTACTGGCATGGCTTCCTCTGGGAATAGAAATATTTTGAAAATATTTTTGAAATAGAAATATTTTAGAAATATTTTTGAAAAATATTTCCTCTGGATGGCTCAGTTGGGCATCTGACTTCAGCTGTGGTCATGATCTCAGGGTTCTGGGATGGATGGTATTTAAATGTATCTTATAGATATTATTTTGTCTTAAGAAGATCTCTGAAGTATTTTTCACAATAACTTCACAAACATTTAAAATATATAGCTGTCCTTTGTCCTTTTATTTATTCTAACAAAGCCCTAATCTCTTTAACCACTCCAAAAAGGATTAATGTTTCATTATTTGTGTTCTTTTTTGAAATTCTTTTTCCTGTTACTTTATCCTTTAAACGTTTACTGACTACCTACTACATTCCAGACACTGTAATAAGTGTTGGAGAGGAACGTGGGTGGTTCAATTGGCTAAGCGTCTGACTCTTGATTTTGGCTCAGGTCATGATCTCAGGGTGGTGAGATCGAGCCCCACACTGGCCTCCATGCTCAGTTGGGGAGTCTGCTTGAGATTATCCCTCTCCCTCTGTCCCCCACTGACCTCCCGCTCTCCCCCTTTCAAATAAATAAATAAATAAATCTTTAGAAAAAATAAGTGTTGGAGATACAATGGGTTTGGGCGGTATATAGTTGTATGTATCTTTTAAAACACGCAAGCTAAATATCAGGTCCTAATCTTTTAAGAGTTCAACTCAGGATTAACTGAAAAACCTTCCTAGTTTTTATGTGTTTTACTCTTGATATTAAATTTTATATTGTAATATGCTCCCTCTTAAATATTAAACTTACCTCTTTGAACACTCAACTTCAAAATATTTCATTTATACTACACTGGTCATCTCCCATTCTTAAAACGTAAACCATCCTTCCCAGTTTTATCTCCTTGGACAAATTCTCAATTTCACTTTCTATTTTTTTTTTTTCAATTTCACTTTCTAAATATTGATTCCAAACTGCTGGTTATTAGAATTGCCTGGTAGCTTTAAAAGAAAAAGTCCAAAACCCTAGACTTTTTTCTTCTGAATCAAGGTTTCTGATGATCAGCCATATTTAGGAATAAAGCTAAACCACAGATAAAACAATGAAGTCCAAAGTTGACATAATTTGTTTAGAGGAAAAATATGTGGCACTATATGTGTTTGACTTCCTTTTAAAATGCATATTTAAATAAACAAAATATGTACCAACCTGTGTATTTTAATTTAATTAGTATTTCTTAGTCATAATACAACACGTGTTACATTTGCTAAAAGATTCAAGTAATTCTCAAATGAATTTTAAGAAACCCAAGTATCACAGTAGCTTTTTAACATTATGAATGAAAAAGCCACCTGTGTGCTCCATTTTTTCTCTTAACCAAATCTAAAAAAAACATCCTAGAAAACCACAGTTAGGAACAGTCAGGTGTGCCAAGCAGTATGACCCAATTTGAAAATACTGGGTTTTTATTTTGTTTGGGGTTTTTTGCTCTGTATGTTAACTACAGTATGACAAAGAGTTTTAACAATATAACCCAAGTGGATAAATGGGTAAAATTAGTGTCATCAAAGCTTCAACAATTGGTGGCTTCTGATTTCTAACGTCACTCTCCCTCATTCTGTGTAAAATAGCTTACATTTATTTAGTGCTTGCTAAGTGCCATGTGGCATTCTAGACATCTCACTGATCTCATTCATGAGACTCCTCTCATTAATCCTCATAATAACCCAATGAACCAGGTACCGTCAGCTCAGTTTTCCAATAAGGATACACAGAGAGGTTAAGCAATTTTCCCAGTTCCACAGCTAGTAGGTAGCAGAGTCAGAATATGTACCTGGGGCGCCTGGGTGGCTCAGTGGGTTAAGCCTCTGCCTTCAGCTCAGGGCATGATCTCAGGGTCCGGGATCGAGCCCCGCTTCAGGCTCTCTGCTCAGCAGAGAGCTTCCTTCCCCTTTTTTCTCTCTGCCTATCACTCTGCCTACTTGTGACCTCCCTCTCTGTCAATAAAGAAATAAAAATCTTAAAAAAAAAAAAAAAGAATATGTACCTAGGCAATCTGGTCCTGAGCCAAAGGCAGAGGCTCAACCCACTGAGCCACCCAGGCACCCCAAGAGCCTGCTTTCTAACACTGCATGTTTACGTGTACAAAAATAATCTTCTGAAAAATAGGTCCGAATATATCTATCTACATAGATATATCCATTTATCTGTTTATATAGATAAATAAATACACAAACAGAGGAAGTATGCAATGCAGGTATCATCCATCATATTCAAAGAGGAAGACAAGGACTGTTTCTGGGTTCACTTAGACAACAGGGCAGCCACTTACATGACCAACTGTCCTTGCCAAACCAGCAAGTATTTTCGAATTTACTGTGTTCAACTCATTTTCTTGGTGGAAAATGCCCCTCTAACACACAGCATTCTAGAACTTTCCTGGCTGCTGGGGCAGCAGTGCCAGGTTTGATGGGACTGAGGGTGGGGCCAGACTGGGAGGCACTCTGGCGGGCAGCTCAGGAGCTCACTGTCAGAGCAGGCAAATTCTCCACAACAGCTCTTTCTGCACAGTCAGCTAAGTCTCTCAATGGAAGCATCCCTTAGGGTCCCACTCTCTCATTTTCACTCTCATTTTTCGGCCTAACACAATTTTATTCATTCTGCCAGCCACAGGTAAAGACTAGTCTTATTTGGCCACAGCAAATTAAAAGTCTATTTAAAAGTAGAAAATGTTCTAAAATATATTGGAAGTAAAAACCCAGAAGACTGAAAGGCCATTTTTATGTCAGGAAACGTGTTTATAGACAGCAGTCTAAATGGAAAACATTGGCGAACAGTGTCTTGAGTTTCAGTAATTTCAAGCATTATGCTATACAACTGATCTTCTTCAATGTATCTAACAATATAAGTTAACATTTTCCAATGTCCCACGACAGAAGATATGACACTGCATTACAGAACACGCCTGCTGGCAAAGGTGAGGCCACTTACCTCTTCTGCTGTCCAGAAGGATGCCTGTGCCTGTTTATACATTTTCCAAATGTCAGGGTATTGGATTGGAAAGATGACGAATCGGCGAGAACTCTTACGTAGAAGTGGCTCTTCGTCTGACTTTACTTCATTTTCGTTGGTATCTGAAGATAATCTCTTTGGAAAACAAATTACAAACACCCATTCTATGCAGACATTCCCTCTCTATTCATATCTAAACACACACTGGGGGAAGCCAGAGACACAGCACAGACTGAGGAGCCCGTCCACCTGGGTTGAATCCTTTACTGTTACCCATTCCTGGTTAACAGTGTTTGGTTAGTTGTGCGACCACAGAAAGTGGCTCAACTTCTTTGAGTCTTGGTTTTTCCTTATCAGTAAAAATAACACTTACCTCATTTAGGTTAATCTTAATAATTGAAAGTGCTTTAAACAGAGCCTGGCGCATAATAAGCATGGAACAAAAGTGTCATTATTGCTACTTTAAGGATAAGCACAAAAATAGATCCATAAATGTCATGGTGTTTGAATTTCTTAGTCTGTGCACAAAATGTCCCTTCAGTGCCTTTCTCAGAGATAGGATGCTGGCATGAAGAGGATACTATTATAAACTACTTTCTTATTTTATTTTTAAATATTTTTTTATTTATTCATTTAAGAGAGAAAGAATGCACGTGAGAGCACAAGCAGCGGTAGGGTCAGAGGGACAGGGAGAAGCAGAGTCCCCCCTGAGCAGGGTGCTTGACCCCAGGACCCTGGGATCATGACCTGAGCCAAAGGTAGACACTTAATTGACTAAGCCACCCAGGCGCCCCTACCTTCTTCTCCGCCCCCCCATACTTTGTTATTTTAATGTTTTCTTTCCAAATCTGAACTATCATCATACTCATCTGAAAACTCCTAACCAACAATTTATCAACCTTCGTTCATCTGAACCTTCCCTCATCTGAACCTTCCCATATACCAATTTTTATTACTATTTATTTGTTAGCTTTACTACAGATGATCTCAGTGTGGGCTGGCTCAAAGCTTCGTGGAATCAAGTGAGAAGCACATACCTGTATACATATGACTTGGAAATGATGGCATGCCAACAAGGGACAGTGACAATATATATTTTAATAGTTAGCAAAAGCATCAAAAGAGTTGTACTTTCCATGCGAATGAATATATACCAAGTATATACAATTAGGCTTAAAATGTATAAATCAAATTATTGGGATACATTTAAATTCTGGACTCCTAACTCAAACTGTCTCTCTCTCTCCAGGGCCAGGTCAATCATGTTCCTTCATCTTCATCATTGCTTCCATCAGCTACACCTCTCTGAAGCAAATGTGCTAAGACAAGACAAGATGCACAAAGTCAAAGCCGGAGGCCACACAAATACAGTGGGGCTTGCCCACTGCACACATGCTGTCATTATAGAAGAGACTATCTTATTTTGTAACTATTTATTTGAAGGTGTAGGCCTCCCCAGATAAAGCACTTGAGCCCTGGAGAGCAGAAAGAAGAGTAGAAACCACTTCTTATTTATTACGGTGCTCCCAAAATACTGTGTCAAGCATAACATCAATAAATGTTAGCTAAGTAAGTGAATGGGCTGCTAATTTCTCTTTATCTTGTGATTGAGTTACTGGATAACTTTTGAATTTAATTTAACATAAGACCACAATACATCAATGAGATAACCTGATAACCACTCGAATCAAGCCTTTTCTGAGTGTTCCATATCTCCCTTTCCCCCACCATTCCAAAGGCCTGGATTAGGTCCCTAATATAGCACAGAGCTCACTACAATTTAATTCCTTGTTATTTGTCTATAGTCCCCTCTAGACTATGCTTCTTGAGAGTAAAGACCAACTTCACTCTTGTGGAATCCCTAGAACCAGCATAGTACCTGGCATTTAGTTGATATTCATTCTCCAAATACTCAAGCAAATTTTTAAAATGGAAGCTGTCAAGTTTTTTGTTTGTGTTGCCTTTATATATTTTTGTCCCTCGGATACAGGTATGGATACAGAGCTGGAATTCCCTACCTTCACTGTATTTGCTATGTGAACCATCATAAGCAATAACTCTTTGGTACCAAGCACCCTGGTCCTGAGGGAGTTTTTAATGCTGATGAAACAAATGATCAATGTCAGAATCTATGAAAACAAAGACTAGCACCTTTCCATTAGAATAAAAGTCACTTTTGTACCTATATTCTTCCTGTTCCATTCTGATAACATGAGCGTTGTTAAGAGAAGTTGTGGGATTAGGAGAGCATCACGAAAGAGTTTCTTAACCAACATAAACTTCTGAATTGAGCTGAAGATGATACATTGCTTATTTTCATGATGCTTAAAAAAAATCAACATACATTTTAATACAATGTAAGGAGGGTCATACATCTCAAAGCTCTAGGATCTCTAGACTATCCTGTACGGACCTGGGGTAAGAACTCATATTTTAGAGGAGAAAACAATGTGAAAAAAGGCATGATGGCATGTGACTTTTTAAAATTTTTATTTATTTGATTGGACTCTCAAGTTTCAAGTCTTTCTGACATAAACATGATACAATGTATCACTTACACTTTCTAATTTCTAGTTTTAACATACTTAAGATAGAATAGTCTGAGTGCAGAGTCCTTCTCTCTCATAGGATTCTCTCCCAATCTTATTATACTTGTCTTGCTTACTCTTAATTCTACAGAATTTTTTAAAGAATTTATTTATTTATTTGAGAGAGAGAGAACATGAGCAGGGGGAGGGGTAGAGGGAGAAGCAGGCTCCCTGGTAGCAGGGAGCCCAATATGGGGCTTGATCCCATATCATGATCATGGCCTGAGCTGATGGCAGATGCTTAACTGATTGGTTGAGCATCAGACTCTGGGTTTCAGCTCAGGTCAATGATCTCATGGGTGTTGGGAGGGAGCCCCACATGGGGCTTTGCACTTAGTGGTGAGTCTGCTTGAAGATTCTCTCCCTCCGCCTCCCTCCCGATAAATGAATAAATATTTTAAAAACTCACTTATCCAGAAATATGGTCAGATTAGAAGAGAAACTGCAGGGGGAGAGAACAATTAAAAAATCATGACCCTACCCAAATCTTGCCTGAACTAGGGTACCAGCAGTAGAAACACAAAAGAAGGCTGCTTTAAGAGATTCAGAAGTAGAATTAAACATTCTTGCTAAAAACTTGGATTTTGGAGACCAGGATAAGGAAGAGTTGAAGATGCCCTTGAGGTGTCCAGCAACTGGATGATCATATCAAGAAATAAGAGACACAAAGAAAGTGCTCAGCATCTGGAGAATAAGTGAATAAATCAGACAAATCCCTTGCTTCTCCCATTAGATGTTTAACAAAAGTTTAATTTGAATGAACTCCCCCACCAACCCAAGCCACAACAATAGTGACAAACACAAAAGTCTTTAAAAAGTCAACTTGGTTAGGGGCGCCTGGGTGGCTCAGTAGGTTAAAGCCTCTGCCTTCGGCTCGGGTCATGATCCCGAGGGATCCTGGGATCGAGCCCCGCATCGGACTCTCTGCTCGGCGGGGAGCCTGCTTCTCCCTCTCTCTCTCTTTGCCTGCCTCTCTGCCTACTTGTGATCTGTCCAAAAAAAAAAAAAAAAAAAAAAGTCAACTTGGTTAATAAAAAATGTAATTTGTTCAGTTTGAAGATATCCTGTAGGCAGCTAAAAATATAATACTGTGGCAGAGGAGTGGTGGTGATCCGTCCCATTGGTAGTCACCAAAAGGATTATCCAGGGAGATAATTTAGAGAGGCAGCACAGATAAGGATACAGCCAAGAAAATGCTGACATTGGAAGGACCGATGGAAGAAAAGGAGCCAGCTGGGATTAAAAGTGGCTGAACTAGGGGCATCTGGGTGGCTCAGCTGGTTAAGCATCTGCCTTTGGCTGAGGCCATGATCCTAGGGTCCTGGGATTGAGCCCTGTGTCAGGCTCCCTGTTCAACGGGGAGCCTGCTTCTCCCTCTCCCTCTGCTTCTGCCTGCCACTCCTCCTGCTTGTGCTCTCTTGCTTGCTCACTCTCTGTCAAATAAATAAACAAAATCATTAAAAAAAAAAAAGTGGCTGAAATGAATGTAGGATAGTCAAAAGCAAAGACAGAAGTGATCTGATTTGGCTAAAGCCATCTCTGTCAACAGATGAAACAGAGAACTCTGTAAAGGATCCACACTCTGGATATCAATCAGGGTAAGAGGTTAGGAAGTAATTCTGTGCGCCAAAGATTTTTAAACATCTGAAAGATTGAGAGGTTCATACTCCAACTCTTACCATTTGCCCCCAACCCCCAAGTACTGGCATTCACTGTAGGGCAGTTTGAACATCATTCCCGTGGATAAGTCATGGAGAGTTTCTAAATATGAATTAACAGGAATAGGGGTAGCATCAGGAAGATTCATTGGATATCAATCCAGGATGAACTGGAAAAAGAAAAAAAGCCCTAGATTTTGGTAGCAACCATGGTATTGATATCAGAGGTACAAATGGCAGCCTGAATTATTTTTGGTTTTTTCAAGCTTTTATTTAAATTCTAGTTAGTTAATATATAGTGTAATATTGCTTTCAGAAGTAGAATTTAGTGATTCATCACTTACCTACAGCACCCAGTGCTCATCACATGCAAGTACCCTCCTTAATACATTATCCATTTAGCCCACCTCCCCTTCATCAACCCTTAATTTGTTCTCTATAGTTAAGCGTCTCTTAAGGTTTGCCTTCCCCTCTTGCTTCCCCCCTCCCCTATGTTCATTTTATTTCTTAAATTCCGTATGAGTAAAATCATATGGTATCTGCCTTTCTCTGACTTATCTTACTTAGTATAATATACTCTAGTTCCATCCATGTCATTGTAAAGGCAAGATTTCAACCTTTGGAATGGCTGAGTAATATTCTACTATATATGTGTGTATATTTATCCATTCACTAGTTGGTGGACATTTGGGATCTTTCCATAATTTGGCTGTGACTGGTAATGCTGCTATAAACATCATGGGGCATGTGTCCCTCTGAATCAGTATGTTTGTATCCTTTGGGCAAATAACAAGTAGTGCAATTGCTGGGTTATATGGTAGCTCTATTTTTAACTTTTTGAGGAACCCCCATACTGTCTTCCAGAGTGACTGCACCAGTTTGCATCTCACCAACAGTGTAAGAGGGTTCCCCTTTCTCCACATCCTCTCCAACATCTTGTTTCCTGTGTTAATTTTAGCCATTCTGACAGGTGTGAGGTGATATGTCATTGTAGTTTTGATTTGCATTTCCCTGATGATGAGTGATGTTGAGCATCTTTTCAGGTGTCTGTTGGCCATCTGGATGTCTTCTTTGGGAAAATGTCAGGGCAGCCTGAATTAAGATGTGGTGGTTAGCATGAAAAAGCTGCTTCAACAGGGCCTGGCCAGTTTACAGAATTGGGTCTTTTTGGTGAGAACTGAGACCATCTCAAGAGTTTTTATTTGGGAGGAGTGACATAAAGGCCCTGGTTTAGTGAAGGATTAATTTAGGAATGGTAAAAAGGATTAAACAGTGGGTGAGACTGGAGGTAGAGGGACAAGTTGTTGTAGCTGCACAGGTGTAAAGTGATGAGACCCTGAAATAAAGTCCAGAACACACAAGCATTCCTTGGCAACATTCCACTGTGTCTTTCAGAATGGTGCCTCTAGTTCCTGCCTGCCTTAATTTCTGGTAACCCAAGAGGATACACCCGGGCAGATTCCCCAGCTAGCACTCACCATTCCCTGGTCCAGGCTGGCATGCTACAAGGCTCCTTCCTCTCAATCCAGCCCCAATTCCACCACTTTCATTTGTTTGCCTTGGCCCCTCTTCTCAGGTGAAGAAGGCTTTCTGGATGCGGTTACATTCCTACTCTATTTGTATTTGCCCAGGTTGTCACTTTCATTTTCATTTTTCTATTCTCACCAAATCTGACTAAACAGAATACTGGCCCACAAGCAAGAACTTGGTTTTAAACCCAGCTCTGCTATTGAATCATGTGGTCCTGGGCACGTCATTTTCTCTTTTCTGGCCTAAACTTTCTTACCTTGAAAATAAGGACTATTGATTAGATTAATGATAGTAACTTCGAGAAACTGATGAAAGCTAAGGACCCCTTTCTCAGGAGATTCACATGCACACGCAAAATCTATAAACTTCAGGAGATTCATAAAAACCTTACGGGGCACCTGGGTGGCTCGGTGGGTTGAGCCTCTGCCTTCAGCTCAGGTCGTGATCTCAGGGTCCTAGGATCGAGCCCCGCATCGGGCTCTCTGCTCGGCAGGGAGCCTGCTTCCTCCTCTCTCTCTGCCTGCCTCTCTGCCTACTTGTGATCTCTGTCTGTCAAATAAATAAATAAAATTAAAAAAAAAAAAAAACCTTTCAAGCCCATCTATGTATGCTTTAAGACAGTGTTCCTTAAAATATGTGAATGAGAATCACCTGAAGTCCTTGTTAAAAATGCAGTCCCAGACCCTCCCAAGAGATTTTGATTTACCATGTCTGGAATGGAGGCCCAGTAATTTACATTTTTTACAACTCCTGGTGATTCTAATGCAGGTGGCCTACGCTGCAGCATCAGATCTAGAGAAACAAAGTGCTTGAAGCATCCTTGCAACTCAAGTTAAAAAATTTCGGACCAGATGCTCACTAGAATTCATTCTACAGCTAAAATTCTGCCTCTGTCTTTGTGGGCCTATGTCATTGAGAAGGGGATAATAAATAAAAGTTAACTTCCAGGTCTTAAGTCTGAATGGTTGTAGCACAAAAAGAAAAATCCGAATTGTCCTTTTCCAGTGAGGAAACTGGTACTCAGTGTATTTGTTTCAAAAGGGGAAGAAAAAGTTTGAGGGATATTTACAGCTTATTAATTACTTGTTACTAAGCGTTTACAAAATCAAAATCAAATATTATAAAACCCCAAGTCTGGACCCTACAACTTTCTAAAGAAATGTAGGACTCAGTCTCTGTAAGTTGAAACTATTAAAAAAAAAAAGTATCACACACAGCCAACAGGTTCAAGATAAATACAAAAAGTATTTCTCCTGTACACAAATGGTTTAGAAGTATTTGTAAAATAACAGGGTATGAAAATTACAGAACAATCTGAACTACCCTACAACAATTTAATAAATTGATTTACTGTTATTATGTACTTCCATTATAGAAACAGAAGATAAACATGTTAATTTGGGTTTTAGGAGGCACCCACAACTTCCGTGGCACTTTGCATAAAGTCTTTGACTTACTCCTCTGTGAAGGAAGTATCACTTACACTGTATAAATGAAGACAGTAAAATCCCAGAGAGTCACAGCTAGTTAAGTGGCTCAGTCTGAGCAAATCTGGCCTCCTAACCTGATGTTTTTCATTGTTGTGAGGACTTCCCGTCGCCGTCTACCTATCATCACCACCTCATCCACCTGTGTCAGTTTCCACACACGGTCTCCAACTCCTTTTAACCATCTTAGAGAAGGGGTGCATTTCTCCAGTAAATCCACCCGTCCTCATTCCTTGCCTGGGTTTCCCCAGCCAGAGGGCTCCGGACGTGCAAAGATGAGAGGAGAGTATGGGTCGGACTATTTGGGGGAGGGGGAATGGCGCTGCTTCTCGGCCGGGCCTGAAATCTCAGAGCGTCGCCCTTGGCTGGCCCCGGAGCAGAGAGCATCGGAGCAGAAACCCGGCTCCTTCGTCACCCCTACCTGCGGACGGCCTCCCCGGCACTCACAACCACGAAACCACGCTGCGGCGAAGGCTCGCGCCTGGGCCTGCACTGGGTTGCCCACCACAACGTGTAAAATTTTCTACAGCAGTCCTGCACCTCGCAGGTCCCGGCTGCAACCTGCAACCTAAGGGCCAGGCATGGCTAAGGGGCGGGACAGGGAACAGCAGCATTTACCTTATCCAGCTCGGGCCTGGCCGCTTCCGGCCTTTCCGGGTCACCCATCGCGCAGACTCCGCCAGAGCTACGAGGGCTGAAGGAACTGAGAGGCTCGAGCCACCTCCAACTACGACGGGACCCAGGTGGCCCGAGGGTCCACTGAGTACGCCCCGCCTCCAGCTGCACAGACCCCTCCTACTCCCGCGGTCCCCGCTTTCTCGCCCGCCGACTGAGCAATAACCCCTGAGCCGGCTGGCCCCGCCTACCCCTGCCGGACCCGCCTCCCGCCTGCGGCTTGAGGACATCTCTCGGCCTCGGCCAACCCCGCACCAACCTTCGGGCGGACCCCGCCTCCCGCGTGTCCAGTGAGGGACTCCCTGAGCCTTCTGGCCCCGCCTCCCAGGTCTCAGGGTCCCGCCCACTTCAGGAGGCCCCGCCTACTCCGCTACCGGACCCCAACCCCGCCTCCCGCCGGCCCCTAGAAGAACTCGCCCGGAACCCCCGGGCCTCGCTTCCCCGCTCGCGGTGTGAGACATTCGGCCCGCGGCTTTTGGCCCTGCCCGCTTGGCTGGCTCCCGGCTCTACTTACTGGTACGTGAGGTGCCCGGCCACGCCTGGTCACCTCTTCGGGTCGAGGCTCCCCAGCCAGCTCTCGCCGTGCCTCAGGAACACGGTATGTCGCGCTAACTCGGCGTGTCCTGAGAGACTGCCCCGGGTTGGGGGGCGGGGAGGAGACGCTGGAGGAGATGAAGAGAGGGCTTTCTCTGCGTGTGAAGCGGTGGTGGGAAAAGCCACATATTGGTGAAAAAAGAAAACGGCACTGTTAAAAATTAATGAGGAGAAAAGGCCGCCTCCTTTTGTATTTCAGCAGCCGAAAAGAAGTGGTTGAGGGGAAAGTGGGTGTGGGAATGGGTAGGTGGGGCTCCCAGAGTGAGGGGGGGTAAAGAAAGGACTAAATTCAGGACAGTGTTGTGGAAGCTCTGTGGAAATGTACAAACACACTAAGTTTTTGGAAGTAGCTGCTGAGCGCCTCTGTGAGCGAGGGATTTCATCTTCAGGACACTCGTGTGAGGTGGGTACAGAGGTGCCCCTCCTCTCACGGGTGCAGACACGCCGCCCAAGGAAAGATCACTAACGGGTAATTCACTAGGAAGCAACAGAGATCCCGCCCCCCCCCACCCCCCCGTGTCGTGGCAGCACTCGGTGCCCAGAGTCGCAGTAATGTGATTGAATGCCTGCTACCCATATCTCAAGGGGGACTGATCTAAAGATAACTGCGACAGAAAAAAAAAAAAAAGTTTAGCAAATAAAAATGAGGTGAACGAGACTCAGTAGCTTGAAGCTGAAATATTGGGAGAACCTTGTCATGCCTTGAACAACAGGCACCTGTTCTGTGGATAGCCCAGTGAAGTGGGGTAGAATAGGATGGAAAATAAAGCTTTGAAAATGCCCATCAGCTCTCTCTAAAACCTACTCTGGAGTCAGGGTTGAGAGTTACCTTTCTTAAGGCAATTACCAGGGGTCAAGTGCTGAGGAAAATGTTTTACCTATTTTGACTTTAAATAATAGCTAAATTCTGTGAGGAAACCGAGTCTTAAAGAAATCAGATAATTTATTGGCCATATGGCCAATAGACTAAGAGCAAGGATTATACCATTTAAAGTCATCAAACAATATGTCTGCTGTATGTCAGGCATTGTGTTTGCTATTGAAGAAACAAAAATGAATGAACTTAGTGAAAGAGAGCGTGGATCCTGGAGCCCTGTCATCGTGGGCATGAATTCTAGCTCCCTCCGTTATTAGCTGTGCTACCTTGGACAAGTTACTTAGCTTCTGCAGGATTCAGTTTCCTTGCCTGTAGGATAAGGATAATAAAGCCTTCCTAAAAAGATTGTTATGTAGATTTAGTAATATGTTACTTGCAAAGCACTTATTGGGGTGGGAAATTACAATGGTAGCTTCCAAGTGTACTTGTGCTACTAATCAGGCCATCCTACAGGTCATGGAACAGAAAGGTTCAGATCATGCTTCAATTATACAGTTTACTAGGTTAATTTAAAACCTACATCAAGGGGAAAGAGTTGGGGAGGGGGAGGGACTAGAAGGAAGGACCCTACTATCCAAATCTCAGTGTTACTCAGTGTTCATATATACTGCCCTTGCTGCATCAGGTTTCCAGACTGGCAGTATAGTTATAAAAAACAGAATTAAGGGGCACATGAGTGTCTCAGTCAGTTAAGCATATGACTCTGGGTCTGGTCATGATCTCAGGGTCGTGGGATGGAGTCCCTTACAGGGCTCTTCAACTTAGCGGGAGTCTACTTCTCCCTTGCCACACATCCCCCCAACTTGTGCTCTCTCTCTCAGATAAAATCTTAAGGGAAAAAAAAAAGCTAAGGATTAACAAGGGGTCTCAATAGACAAAACATGAGGCCAGCACACACTGGCTATTTTGGAGATGCAGGATCAAGGAGACCTGCTCACAGGTGTAACTTGACATAAATTAACCTGAACAGCTATGAGTTGTATCTGTATTTCCTGGGAAGAGAAGATGTGGGGCCAAAATGAATGTCACCAATTGGTGACTGATTTAGGTATAACATAGTTGTTAGTCTGGAAGTGACATGAGCTTTACCTTGTGAATATTTAAGATCTACTTATTCCTTTCCAGCCATTTCTGTCTGTGACCTTCATTTATCCCATTATTTTTATCTGTGTTCAACATAATTATGTTCCACTTATTTTAACATGCCTCATAGGTTAATAACTTATTTACTATTTATACTTAACATATCTCCTTAGGTCTTATAATCAGTTGCTCCCACACTTTCAATTTTTACAGTAGAATTGAATAATCTTAATATAGCAAAAACACAGTAGTGTGCTTTTTTTTTTCCCTAAAGATTTTATTTATTCATTTGACAGACAGAGATCACAAGTAGGCAGAGAGGCAGACAGAACAGTACAGTGCTTTTAACAGTGCCTGGTCCATAGTATGTATTAGTTTCCATCCAAGATGTTTGAAGTTAATAGGGCAGATATAAAATGTGTAACTGAAAGATCTCTGGGAGTAAGAGGATTGTACATCTTCATATAGCCTCTGTAGCATATTTTCCAAGAATACCCTCAACATTTTTGATCCCACATGCTGTTCCAGAAACTTGATACCCCTTCCATCAAAAAGTGGAGTCTTGGCACATCTGGGTGGCTGAGTCTGTTAAGCATCTGCCTTTGGCTTTGGTCAAGATCTCAGAGTCCTGGGTACGAGCCCCTCCCCTGGATCCCTGCTCAGTGCTGAGCTTGCTTCTCCCTCTCTCTCCCTCTCCCTACCCCCCTCCCTGTTCACACTTGCTTGTGCTCTCTCTGTCTCAAATAAATAAATAAAATAAAATAAAAATAAAAGGTGGAGTCTAATTCCTCTTCTACTGTAGTCTATATCTTTGTGTCTTCCAAAATCTGTATGTTGAAAACCTAATGCCCAAGGTAATGGTTTTAGGAGATGATTAATTAGATCAAGAGGGTTGAACCTTCATGAATGGAATTAGTGCCCTTAGATTGTTATGGGGGTTTTTTTGTTTGTTTGTTGCTGTGTTTTGTTTTTCTTTATTATTAACATATAATGTATTATTTGTTTCAGGGGTACAGGTCTGTGATTCATCAGTCTTATACAATTCACAGCACTCACCACAGCACATGCCCTCTCCAGTGTCCATCACCCAGTCACCCCATCCCACTTAGCCACCTCATCCCTCCCACTCCCCTCCACTCCAACAACCCTCAGTTTGTTTCCTGAGATTGAGAGTCTCTAATGGTTTGTCTCCCTCTCATTTCGCCTTCTTCCATTTTGCCTTCCCTTCCCCTATGATCCTCTCTTGTTTCTCAAATTCCTCGTATTAGTGAGATAATACTATAATTGTCTTTCTCTGACTTCTTTTGCTTAGCATAATACACTCTAGTTCCATCCACGTAATTGCAAATGGCAAGATTTGGGGGTTTTGATGGCTATATAATATCACACACACACACACACACACACACACACACACACACGGAGACATACATACCACATCTTTATCCATTCATCTGTTGATGGACATCTAGGTTCTTTCCATAGTTTGGCTATTGTGGACATTGCTGTTATAAACATTTGGATACATGTCCCCTTTGGATCCCTACATTTGTATCTTTGGGGTAAATACCCAGTAGTGCAATTGCTGGGTCATAGGATAGCTCTGTTTTCAACTTTTTGAGGAATCTATGCACTGTTGTCCAGAGGGGCTGCACCAGTTGCATTCCCACCAACAATGTAGGAGGGTTCCCCTTTCTCTGCATTGTGGCCAACATGTGTCTTTTCCTGACTTGTTAATTTTAGCCATTCTGACTGGTTTGAGGTGGTATCTCACTGTGGTTTTGATTTGTATTTCCCTGATGCCGAGTGATGTTGAGCACTTTCTCATGTGTCTTTAGGCCATCTGGATGTCTTCTTTGCAGAAATGTCTGTTCATGTCCTCTGCCCATTTCTTGATTGGATTATTTGTTCTTTAGGTGTTGAGTTTGATAAGTTCTTTCTGGATTTTGCATACTAGCCCTTTATCTGATATGTCATTTGTGAATATCTTCTCCCATCCTGTCAGTTGTCTGTTGGTTTTGTGGACTGTTTCCTTTGCTGTGCAAAAGCTTTGGATCTTGATGAAGACCCAATAGTTCATTTTTGCCCTTGCTTCCTTTGCCTTTGGCAATGTTAGTAGGAAGAAGTTGCTGTGGCTGAGGTCAAAGAGGTTGCTGCCTGTGTTCTCCTCAAGGATTTTGCTGGATTCCTGTCTCACATTGAGGTCTTTCATCCATTTTGGGTCTATTTTTGTGTGTGGTGTAAGGAAGTGGTTTAGTTTCATTCTTCTGCATGTGGCTGTCCAGTTTTCCCAATACCATTTGTTGAAGAGACTGTCTTTTTTCCATTGGACATTCTTTCCAGCTTTGTCGAAGATGAGTTGACCATAGAGTTGAGGGTCCATTTCTGGGCCCTCTATTTTGTTCCATGGACCTATGTGTCTGTTTTTATGCCAGTACCATACTGTCTTGATGATTCCAGCTTTGAAATAGAGCTTGAAGTACAGAATTGTGAATGCCACCAGCTTTGGTTTTTCTCTTTTAACATTCCTCTGGCAATTCGGGGTCTTTTCTGGTTCTATATAAATTTAGGGATTATTTGTTCCATCTCTTTGAAAAAAGTTGACAGTATTTTGATAGGGATTGCATTAAATGTGTAGAGTGCTCTAGGTAGCATAGACATTTTCACAATATTTGTTCTTCCAATCCATGAGCATGGAATGTTTTTCCATTTCTTTGTGTCTTCCTCAGTTTCTTTCCTGAGTCTTCTGTAGTTTTCTGAGTAGAGGTTCTTTGCCTCTTTGGTTAGATTTATTCCTAGGTATAGTATGGTTTGGGGTGCAATTGTAATTGGGATCGACTCCTTAATTTCTTTCTTCTGTCTTCTTGGTATATAGAAATGCAGCTGATTTCTGTGCATTGATTTTATATCCTGATACTTTACTGAATTCCTGTATGAGTTCTAGCAGTTTTGGAGTGGAGTCTTTTGGGTTTTCCACGTAAAGTATCCTATCATCTGCAGAGTGAGAGTTTGACTTCTTCTTTGCCAATTCAGATGTCTTTTTTCTTTTTGTTGTCTGATTGCTGAGGCTAGGACTTCTAGTACTCTGTTGAATAGCAGTGGTGATAGTGGACAGCCCTGCCATGTTCCTGACTTCAGGGGAAAAGCTCTCAGTTTTTCCCCATTGAGAACGATATTCACTGTGGGTTTTTCATAGATGGCTTTTATGTTATTGAGGTATGTATCCTCTATCCTTACACTGTGAAGAGTTTTGATCAAGAAAGGATGCTGTACTTTATCAAATGTTTTTTCAGCATCTATTGAGAGTATCATATGGCTCTTATTCTTTAATTAATGTATCACATTGATTTGATTTGTGGATGTTGAACCAAACTTGCAGCCCAAGAACAAATCCCACTTGGTCGTGGTGAATAATCCTTTTAATGTGCTGTTGGATCCTATTGGCTAGTATTTTGGTGAGAACTTTTGCATCCATGTTCATCAGGGATATTGGTCTATAAGTCTTTTTGATGGGGTCATTGTCTGGTTTGGGGATCAAGGTAATGCTTCATAAAATGAGTTGAAGTTTTCCTTCCATTTCTATTTTTTGGAACAGTTTCAGGAGAATAGGTATTAATTCTTCTTTAAATGTTTGGTAGAATTCCCCTGGGAAGCCTTCTGGACCCTGGGCTCTTAGTGGTTGGGAGATTTTTGATGACTGCTTCAATCATCAAATTGGTTATAGTTATGGTTATGGGTCTGTTCAGATTTTCTGTTTCTTCCTGGTTCAGTTTTGGTAGTTTATACCTCTCTAGGAATGCATCCATTTTTTCCAGATTGTCTAATTTGCTGGCAAATAGTTGCTAATAATGTGTTCTTATAATTATTTGTATTTCACTGATGTTGGTTGTGATCTCTTTGCTTTCATTCATGATTTTATTAATTTGGGTCCTTTTCCTTTCTTTGATAAACCTCTAGTTATATTTATCAAAATCTTATCAATTCTTTCCAAGAGCCAGCTCCTAGTTTCCTTGATCTGTTCTACTGTTCTTTTGGTTTCTATTTCATTGCTTTCTGCTCTGATACTTATTATTTATCTTCTTCTGCTGGGTTTAGGCTTTCTTTGCTGTTCTTTCTCCAGCTCCTTTAGGTATAGGGATAGGTTGTGTATTTGAGACCTTTCTTATTTCTTGAGAAAGGCTTGTATTGCTACATAATTTCCTCTCAGGACCACCTTTGCTGTGTACCAAAGATTTTGAAAAGTTGTGTTTTCATTTTCATTTGTTTCTGTGAATTTTTAAAAATTTTCTTTAATTTCCTGGTCAACCCATTCATTCTTTAGTAGGATGCTCTTTAGCCTCCATGTATTTGAGTTCTTTCCGACTTTCCTCTTGGGATTGAGTTTCAAAGTATTGTGGTCCAAAAATACTCAGGGAATGATCCTAATCTTTTGTTACCAGTTAAGACCTGATTTGTGACCCAGTGATCTATTCTGGAGAATGTTCCGTGTGCACTAGAGAAGAATCTGTATTCTGTTGCTTTGGGATGGAATGTTCTAAATATGTCTGTGATGTCCTTCTGGTCCAGTTTGTCATTTAAAGCCTTTATTTCCTTGTTGATCTTTTGCTTAGATGATCTGTCCATTTCAGTGAGGGGGATGTTAAAGTCCCCTACTCTTATTTTATTGTATTTATTGATTTTTGTTATTAATTGGCTTATATAATTGGCTGCTCCTATGTTAGGGGCATAGATATTTAAAATTGTTAAATCTTTTTGTTGGATAGACTCTTTTAGTATGATATAGTGTCCTTCCTCATCTCTTATTATAGTCTTGGCTTAAATCCTATTTGTCTGATATAAGGATTGCCACCCCAGCTTTCTTTTGATGACCATTAGCATGGTAAATTGTTTTCTACCCCCTCACTTTAAATATGGAGGTGTATTTGGGTCTAAAATCATCTCTTGCAGACAGCATATTGATGGGTCTTGTTGTTTTATCCAATATGATATCCTTTGTCTTTTGATTGGGGCATTTAGCCCTTTTACATTCAGGGTCGCTATTGAAAGATATGAATTTGGTGCCATTGTATTGCCTGTAAGGTGACTGTTACTGTATATTGGCTCTGTTCCTTTCTGGTGTATGTTACTTTTGGGCTCTCCCTTTGCTTAGAGGACCCCTTTCAATATTTCCTGTAGGGCTGGTTTGGTGTTTGAAAATTCTTTTTGTTTGTCTTGGAAGCTTTTTATCTCTCCTTCTGTTTTCAGTGAAAGCCTAGCTGGAAATAGTATTCTTGGCTGCGTATTTTTCTCATTTAGTGCTCTGAATATACCATGCCAGTCCTTTCTAGCCTGCCAGGTCTCTGTGGATAGGTCTGCTGACAGTCTAATGTTTCTACCATTGTAGGTTACAGACCTCTTGTCCCAAGCTGCTTTCAGGATTTTCTCTTTGTCTCTGAGACTTGTATGTTTTACAATTAGATGACAGGGTGTTGACGGCTATTTCCTTCCCCAAAGTAGGGAAGTTCTGCACTATAATTTGCTCCAGTATACCTTCTGTCCCTCTCTTGTTCAGGGATCCCAGTTATTCTAATCTTGATTCATCTTAAGGTATCACTTATCTCTCAAATTCTCCCCTCATGATCCAGTAGTTTTTAATTTCTTTATTCTCCATTATCTATCTTATATATCATTAATTCTCTCTTCCACCTCATTTCTCCTAGCAGTTAGAGCCTCCATTTTTTAATTGCACCTCCTTAATAGCCTTTTTGATTTCGACTTGGTTAGATTTTCGTTCTTTTATGTCTCCAGAAAACGATTCTCTAGTATATCTTTATAATCCTAATTCTGAACTCTAGTTCCAACATCATACTAATGTCTGTATTGATTAGGTCCCTGGCAGTTAGTACTGCCTCCTGTTTTGTTTTATTTTTTTTAAAGTGAGTTTTTACATTTTGTCATTTTGTCTGGAGAAGAATAGATGGATGAGAGAACAAAATGCCAAAAGGGTAACAAGGACTCCAGAAAAATATACACTAAACAAATCAGAAGAGACCCAAAACCAGGCAGAAAAGAAAGTGGGGTGGGAGGGGAAGAAATATGATCAGGCTGGTGAACAGAACAAAACTACACACTAGATTTTGGGTGTATTTGGTGTGTTAGAAGAAACTGCCTCCCAAAATTTTAAGGAAAGAAAAACTTATATGAAAATAAGGGTAAGTACAATGAAGGGATGGAATATGACTATAAAGATGAAAATTTTAAAAGTTTTTTTAAAAAAGAATTGATAAGATGTTGAAAAAGGAAAGAAGAAAAATTTTAAAAAGAAAAAATAATTTTAAAAATTAACTTTGAAAATCTAAAGAATCGTGGTGGGAAAAAAAGCCATGAATTCTATGTGCTGTATTCCCCTAGCACTGGAGTTTTGCAATTCTCCTTGATTGTAACCTTGGTATTGGCTGGATGTTCTTGCTGATCTTCTGGCGGAGGGGTCTGTTGCTGTGATTCTCAAATGTCTTTTCCTGAGGCAGAATTCTACTGCCATTGCCAGGTGCCGGGCTAAGTAATCTGCTTGAGTTCACTCTCGGTAGCTTTTGTTCCCTGAAAGCTTTCTGTACAGCTTTGGAGGATGAGAATGAAAATGGCTATTTCCCAATCTCTGGACCCAGAGGAGCAGAGTGCTTAGGGCCCCATTTCTCAGTTAGCCCTCAGAGACAAGCAGTCAATCACTCCTGTCTCCCTGGTCTCTGGCTGCCCTCTGTGCTCACCCTGTGACAGAGCATTTCTATGTCTGGCCCACGATCCTGTTTGGAGTTTTCAAACCCAGCTGATACCCGTGGTGTGCTCCCATGCTCCTCCTTCCAGGGGATGAAGTGGGGGGGTTCCTCCTCAGATCTGCTACTTGTTGGGTCCCTGCTTGAAAAGTAATGGTCCTTCTGTGCCAGGGATCACAGTTTATGGCAACCCTGAGCTGACAGCCCCCTCCTCGGTTCTGTCTTTGCAGCTGAGTTCCCCACACTGATACTTGAGAGCTCTGCCACATTCAGGCACCCCCAGTCACTCTGTGAGCATGAGACCACACTGTCTCAGCGAGGGTTCCATACCCCGCTTAGCCACTGGAGTGAGGTCCCTCAGCAGAGCAGACTTCTAAAAGTACTGATTTTTGTGCTCTGCAGCTCTATCTTGCCAGGAGCCAGCTGACAAGAGGCTCCCTCCCCCTGCAGTTTGTCTTTCCAAGTGCTTGGATTCACATCTCTGCACTTCCTGCCTTTCAGAAGGTGGAAGGTGGTCGCTTTTCTGTTCCTAGAATTGCTGCTATTCTTTTCTTTGATCTCCTGTTGAGTTTGTGGATGTTCAGAATGACTATGTAGCTGAATTCCCGGGACCAGATGAAATTTAGGTTTCTTACTTTGCCATCTTGCTCCTCAGCTCCTTGTTTTTTTTATTTGTGTGTGTGTGTGTGTGTGTGTGTGTGTATGTATGTATGTGTATATATATATACATGTATATATATACATATATATATACA
>NW_022631009.1:17952738-18077295 GCF_010015895.1 Lontra canadensis | reverse complement strand
ATATATATATACACATGTATATATAACGTGTATATATATATATATATATATATATATATACACACATATAGTTAGGGGTTTGTATATTTTGGATATTAAACCATTAAAAAGGATATGATTGCAAATATTTTCTCACCCAGTAGTAGTAGTCTTTTATGATCTTTTGTATTTCTGTGATACCAGTTTTAACACCCTCTTTCATTTCTGATTTTGAGTCCTCTTTTTTTTGCTTGGGAAGTCTAGCTAAAGTCAATTTTATTTAACTTTTCAAAGACCCAATTCTTAATTTCGTTGATCTTCTCTATTGTCTTTTTAGTCTCTGTATCATTTATTTCTGCTCTAATTTTTTCTTATTTCCTTCCTTTTGCCAACTTTGTTCTTTTTCTAGATCCTTGGGGTATAAACTTAGGTGGTTTACTTAAGATAATTCATTTCTTTTCTTTCTTTTTTTTTAAGATAATTCATTTCTTGATATACATATTTATCACTATGAACTTACCTCTTAGAAGTGCTTTTGCTAGGGTACCTGGATGACTCATTCAGTTAAGTGTCCTACTCTTGATTTTGGCTCTTGATTTTTTGGATCAGGTTGTGAGATTGAGCCACGTGTCAGACTGTGCTCAGTCTGCTTGTCTCCCTCCCTCTCCTTGATACTCTTTCTCTCTCTCAAATAAATAAAATCTTTTTTTTTTTAAAGTGCTTTTGATACATCCCATAAATTTTCATGTTGTATTTTCATTTGTCTCAAGATATTTTTAAATTAAGTCATTTTTAATTGAAATATAGTTGCCATAAAATATTTATTTCAGGTGTACAACATAGTGATTCAACATTTATATTCCACATTTATATATTCAACATTTATATAGCATTATGTTATATGCTGTATTGTATGGTACTTTTATTTTTAATTTTTTGAGGAACTTCCATAACTTCCATATTGTTTTGCATAATGGCTATACCAACTTACATTCCACTAACAGTGCACAAGGGTTCCTTTTTCCCCTTTTCTCCACATCCTTACCAACACTTGTTATTGTCTTTTGACACTAGTCATTCAGACAGGTGTGAAGTGTTAGCTCATTGTGGTTTTGATTTGCATCTCCCTGATGATTAGCGATGTCAAGCATCTTTTCATTTGACCATCTGTATGTCTTCTTTGGGAAAATGTCTATTTAGTTCCTTAGACCATTTTTAAAACATGTTTTGTTTTGGCGTTAGATGCAGGAGTATATTTTGAATTAACACTTTATTAGATATATCATTTGCAGAGCTTTTTCCCATTCAGTAGATTGCTTTTCCATTTTGTTGATGGTTTCCTTCAACAACTGTATAATCAAGGTATTTTTATTTCTTTTTATTTTTTTCTTTGATCTACTGATTATTCAGTGAGATTTGTTTAACCTCCACATATTTATGAATTTTTCCGTTTTCTACTTATAATTGATTTCTAGTTTTATACCACTGTCATCAGAAAAGATGCTTGATAGGACTTTGGTCTTTTTAAATTTAAGATGTGTTTTGTGGCCTAACATATGATCTGTCCTGGGGAATGTTCCATGTATACTTGAGAAGAACATGTATTCTGTTGCTTTGGGATGTTCTATTCTGTATATATCTGTGAAGTCCATCTGGTCTAACATCATTTAAGGCCAGTGTTTCCTTCTTGATTTTTCTGTCTGGATGATTTATCCATTGATATAAACAGGGTATTAAAGTCCCCTAATATGACTATATTGCTGTGTCTTCCTTTAGATATGTTAATATTTGGTTTATATATTTAGGTGCTGCTATATTTGGTGCATAAATATTTACAAATATTATATCCTCCTGTTGGATTAACCCCTGCTTTCATTATGTAATGCCCTTCTTTATCTTTTATTAGTCTTTAATAGAGTCTGTTTTGTTTATTAAAAGTATATCTAGGGACGCCTGGGTGGCTCAGTCGGTTAAGCATCTGCCTTTCAGCTCAGGTTGACTGAGTCCCACATCATGCTCCATGGTCAGTGAGGATCCTGCTTCTCCCTCTGCCTGCTGCCCCTCCCCACCCCGCTTGTGCTCTCTTTTTGACAAATAAAACCTAAAAAAAAAAAAAAATTTACAAAAAAGTATATCTACCCAACTTTCTTTTTGTTTCCTTTTGCTTAGAATATCTTTTTCCATCTTTTCACTTTCAGTCTGTGTATGTCTTTACATCTGACTTGTTTTTGTAAGCATTATATAAATGGATCTTATTTGGGTTTATTTCTTAATCCATTCAGCCATTCTCTGTCTTTTGGTTGGAGAATTTGGCATATTAGTGTACTTATAAAAGAAGCTCTAGAGAACTCTCTGGGCCTTTCAGCTATGTGAGTGTATGGTGAGTAGGTACACAGTCCATCACACTGGCACCCTGCTCTGATTACTAGCCTGTAGAACAGTGAGAAATAAATATTTGTTGTTTATTGTTTATAAAACACCCAATCTGTAATATTTTTTTATAGCAACCACAACAGACTAAGACACTTCCCTTTGAATGTAAGCTGTCCTTAGTGACTCTTTTTTCCCCTGGTTTTATTAAAATATAATAGACACATAGCGCTGTATAAATTTAAGATACATAACATAATAATTTGGCTTACATAAGTTGTGTAATTATTACTTCAAGTTAACATCATCTATTGATACAAAAAAAGTATTTTTCCTTCGTATGAGAACTTTTAAATCCTATCTTAGGATTTATACTCTTTCATATATCATATAGCAGTATTAACTCTGGTCACCCTATTGTATGTTACACCTCTAGAATTTATTTATCTTATAATTAAAAGTTTGTACCTTTGACCACCTTTATCCAATTCCTCCCCCTCCTACCCTTCACCTCTGGTAACCAGAAATCTGATCTTTTTCCATGAGTTTGTTTTAAGATTTCACATATAGTGAAATCATTTTGTATTTGTCTTTCTCTGTCTGACTTCTTTCACCTAGCATAATGGCCTCAGAGTCCATTCATGCTGTCATAATTGTCAAGATTTCCTCCTTTTTAAGAATGAATAATATTCCATTATATATGTACTATATATATATCTATATAGATATATATATATCACACTTTATCTATTTATCTGGTAATGAACACATTTCCAAGCCTCTCCTGGCTATTGTAAATAATGCTTCTAAGAACATGGAGATGGAGATATCTCTTCGACATAGTGTTTTCATTTCCTTCACATATATCCCCAGAAGTGGAATTGCTGGATCATAAGGTAGTTCTATTTTTAACTTTTTGAGGAATCACTATAGTGTTTTTTATCATGACTGTACCAATTTATAGTTGCACCAAGAAGGCACAAGAATTCCCTTTTTTTTCCCTAAATCCTTTCCAGTGTTACTTCTTGTCTTTTTGATGCTAGCTGTTTTAAATGGTGTGACATAATGTCTTATTGTGGTTTTGATTTGCATTTCCCTGATAATGAGTGATGTTGACCATCTTTTCATGTACCTATTGGCCTTGCTATATCTTCTTTGGAAAAATGTCTATTCAGGTCCTTTGACCAATTTTAAATTGAATTATTTGCTTTCTTATTGAGTTGTATGAGTTCTTCTATATTTGGGATATTAACCTTGTATCAGATTTTCAGTTTGCAAATATTTTTCCCCATTCTGTAGGTTGTCTTTTCATTTTGTTGATTGTCGCTTTTGCTGTGCAGAACCTTTTTGTTTGATATAGCCCCTCTTGTTTTTTATTTTGTTGCTTGTACTTAGGTGTCCTATAAAAAAAAAATCATTGCCAAGACCTGTGTCAAACAACTCTTTTCCTATATTTTCTTATAGGAGTTTTATGGCTTCAGGTCTTAAATTATGTCTTTAATCTGTTTCAAGGTAATTTTTGTGAATGGTATAAGATAGAAGTCTAGTTTAATTTTTTTTTTTACATGTGAATATCCAGTCTTCCCAGCAGCATTTATTCAAGAGACAATTGTTTCCATTCAGTATTCTTGGATCTCTTGCCAAATATTAGTTCACCATATATGCATAAGTTTATTTCTGGGCTTTTCATTCTGTTCCATTGGAGTTGAGTGACTTTTAACAAATACATGACTTCTAAGTGTAGCTCATAAAGTATACGATACAGACAGTGTTTGCCTAGTTTTCTCTCTCACTTGCTCTTGGAACTTGGGTAATATTCTAAGGTAGCCAAAAACTAGCCCACAAAGAGAGATGACATGAAGATGTCTATGTGGGAAGGAACTGAGGCACCCAACCAACAGGTAGCATAAACTTCTCGATGTGTGAACGAAGGAATTGTCAGAGGATCACTGCCCCTAATCATCAAGTCTTCTACTTGAAACCCAAACTTCTTGGAGCAGAAACAAGATGTCATGACTGTTTTGTGTCTAAATTCCTACCCCACAGAATTGATGAGTGTAATAAAGGGTTTTTTGTGCTGCTAAATTTGGGGATGATTTGTTTTGCAACCATAGGAACTGGAACAGCCTCCCTTCCACTCACAAAGATTTGTGTAGTAATGGCCTAAGAAGGCAATTTAGCCATGGTACAGCAAATACGTAATTTCAACTATTAGTGTGTATCCTTCAGTGAGTATATCCTCATTTCTCCCAATTTTATCTCAAACTCTTTAAAAGAAGAAAGTTCTCACAGCCATTCAGTAATGACTTAAGCTACATATGTTGTCTTATGTTTGTAAATACTTACATACCAGTTATAAACTACCTATTTTTAGAGCTTTATACAACGAAAAAGTAAAAATAAATCCAAACAAAACTGTAGGAATGGTAGAACTCAAATCTATGACATTAAGCATTGGATGATGTTTTGCAGAAACTATATTGCATCAGTGTGAATTTTGTAGTAATCATTAATGAAGTATGGTCTTTTACATTCCAGTCGTGGGATAGAGGACTCCATATTCCCACAACAGCAGCTCTCTAGATCACTTGCCTTTCATCGGGAACAAATACATCATTTATTTTTTTAAGATTTATTTATTTTTGAGAGTAAACGGAAGGGAGGGGCAGAGAGAGTCTCAAGCAGACTCTGTACTGAGCATGGAGCCCGACGCAGGGCTCAATCCCATGACCCCAAGACCACAACTGAGCAGAAACCAAGTCTGTTGCCCAACCAACTATACCACCCAGGTGCCCCTCAAATGCATCATTCATATATTAAATTTGCCTACTTAGCTTTAGTCATTAAAAGGAATATTGCTTGATATCAATGCAATCATAAATGGTCATCCGGATAATCTAAGATATTTATTAAAAATTGAAACAAAACCCTTACACAAAATTGGCAGATCCTGAACCCCAGCTTGGAAATCACTAGAGTAGATGTTTCTATATTTAATGAGCCATTTGTTTATCATGCAGAAATCCTTCACTGTGTGGGGAAAAGACAAATTTGGAGGCAGGGGTGTCAATTTAGAGCTAATTGGAATAGGCCAGGTTTAGGATAATGCAAATCTGAAATAATACTGTGGCAGTGGGGAATGCAAGGAGATGTACATGTGAGTTAAGTAGATAACTCAAGATGATTTGATCAGCAATTGGATATGGAGTGTATGGTAGAGAGATGATTCTAGAATAACTACAAGTTTCTGAGCAAGAGACTAGGCAGTTAGCAAGCCTTTGACCCATGCTTTAATAGGAAAAATTTTGTATTAGTTTTGGATATGTTGAGACTGTGGTGCCTGTGACAAATCTAACTGGAGGTATCTAGTAATGTGACCCAGAAATGACAGGCTCAGCCCATAGATCTGATCTAGCTCTGCCTCTGCCAACCTCAAAGCCATACTTAGCCGTACTTTACAGTCATCATAAATAAAGCATGTGTCTCAAAAGAATTGGCAAATGTTTTGTTGTGTGTGTGTTTTGTCGTTTTTAGTTTTAAGTACAGTATAAAAAACTTTCCCTCCCCTTAACTACTTCAGAGTAAGTTGTTGACATGTTTAGGCTGAATGCAGAATAAAGGAAACAAAGCCACTTTCTCTTACTCATAAGTGTGAGAGCACTGGAACGATAGTAGTTTTTGATCAAAGGATGATACAGTAAACTTATTTTTTTATTATGTTAGCCACCATACAGTACATCACTAGTTTTTCATGTAGAATAAACTTAATATTTCAGAGGTGCAGAGCTCTGGGTGATAAAAATGAACAGTGAGATTACAACATTATGTTCCTAAATTGGAGTGAAATTGGTCACTGAAATTTATTGATTTAATAAATATAAACATACTGGGTACTGGAGAGGCAAAGGTAAGTGAGCCACAATTCTTACTCTTAAGGAACTTAAAGGCTAGAAGGGGAAATCAAGCAAATACATTGTTCTGGGAGAGTGTGAAGGAGCGTCTAAACCAGCTTTCTCAGGAGGGCAGGTGGAGGGCCGGTCAGGGAGAGGTACTTGGGGAGGTGGCTAAATCACATTCTGAAGTATGAATAGGAATTAACCATTCCAAGATGAAGAGCCGTGAAGAAAAGGCAGTAACATCAAGCAGTATGTGGACAGGCCCCAAGGTGACAGAGGACATAACCCATCAGGGAACTGCAAATCTTTCAATATAATAAGGGAGCAAATAAAGATAAGGTTGTGAAACAGGATTCCAATCATAAAGAGACTGGTATGTTGTGTTAAGGAATCTGGACTTTATGCTAAGGGCAATGGGAAGTCAATATATTTTAAACAGGTGAGTGACATGGTAAGCATTTTAGAAAGATTGCCATATCTCTGCATATTGAAGGGAGCAAAACAACAGAGAAACCAGTTAGTTGAAGTAATGTAGGCAAATTAGATAAGGATTGTAGACTGGAGAGAAGTAGGCAAAGTCAAGAAATAAGGATTTAATAACTATAGGGTTTAATGATTTGAATATGGAGGTAAAGAAGAAGAAATTAAGCATGTTTCTGGCTTGGGAACTAAGTAACTTATAAATTATTTTTCAGCCAGATGTCATTCTAAGTACTGGGCTTAAAATAAGTGAACAAGAATAGAGTTTCTGATATTGTTTACTCTTAAGGGTCACTGGAGAAGTTAAAAAATAAGCAAGTGAACTAATTTCAGGTAGTGCTTGGACCCAGCATGATGGGAATTGTGCCTATGACTTTGAAACTTTGAGTCCTAGCTGTGGGGCAGAAACTGCCAGTCTTTTGTTACTCTTATGGGCTTCCAGAAGTCTATGGCATAGTGGTAGGGGGGAAGTGCAGAATGACCCCCTCCGCCCCAAAAAAAAGAGGGGCATGAAAATCTTGGTTCTCCTCTTTCACTTCTCCAAATCACTTCCAACTTTTAGCTGCTCTACCTAAAAAATAACACTGACAAGTTTTTTATGCCCTTACTTAATGTTCCAAGATAGTTCTATTAAAATTTTGTTTAAAAATCAGGAAAATAAATGTGTTTTATGATCTTTAGGGTGCTTCCAAAAAGTTCATATAATCAAGAAAACTTACATTAGTTATCCAAGCCAAGGACCACAAGATATAGTAATTCCTTATCTATTAGGCACCTGTAAGGAATAAATTATTTCTTTCATTCAATACATGTGAGTACTTTGCTTGAGGGCTTATATATCAGCTTACAGAATTTTTTAAAATATCCTAAACCTTATTAACTATGGATATGCCTTTTTAAATATGTGCTTCTGTGCCTTCTTCCAACATATATATATATATATAGTAGTTTTTAGTAAAATGAATAATTATTGTGAGTTGAAGTAATTATTAGTTAGCCCTGGTACTATTTTTTCATTGGTAGGGCTGCCAGCATGTCATCCTTATGTAGCAGACACATTGATGTTTGCAGTATTCAGACTTGTAGACCTGGCATTTCCTGTTGGTTGGCAACCACCTTGGGAGCTTCCTAGGTGAAATCTGAAATCGAACCCTGTACAGAGGAGAGAAAGAGAGCCTAAAGAAAAAGGCGAGCCACTTCATGTTAGTAGATGGCAATTTTAATCAGCAAAGGGATCTTACATACAAAGCTTATCTTGGGCTGCTGCCCAGTGAGAAGAATGGGTTCCTGCAACTGCTCACCAAATCCTAAAAGTTTTTATATAGAGGCTTTCTTTAACTAGGTTCAGTCACATATACCTGCCTGTGTTCTCAACATCATAGCACTATCTCAAGGCTCTGTCCTTGGAACATCTTCTGGAAGTGGGAAAGGCAAGTGGAACCCACATTCCAACAGGGGAGGGTGTGAAGAGCCTCTCATTGCCAGATCCCATTCACGGGTCAACTGATGTTCTTCTCAATGACCTTCACCAACAGTACCAAATGTTTTCTACATTAAAAGATTCCATTCTGCTGTGTTTTTGAATGTTTGATCTCTTCCTTGATTTTAATTTGCCACTTCTAATCTGTCAACGAAGCAGGAACTTGATCACTCTAAGAATCAAAACCTCTGCTTTCATTATTGTAGTTGGACTTCGTTATCTGTTTTTTGAGTCACTGTTATTTCTGCTTTATTTTCACTCTCCCACCCTAATCTATTTCTTGGTAATTGAGAAGTTTATCCTGTTTTTATGTGGGCAGAATTCTTAAGGAAACATAACACAAAATTAGGTGTTTGTTACTTAAAGGAATGCCACAAAAGTGATCATCACAGAAGCTTTCCATTTCCATAGGTCATAACAGTACCTGTGATTTCATTACACAAACAAAATATTTAAGGGTAATTGGCTATCTGAGACCTTGAGGCACTTTCTTTACCAAATTACTTTCTTAGACCTAACCCCGAATACTCAAAACCTACAAAAACAGAACCATGCCCTAAGTTTGCAATAGAATGACCGTGCATTTAATCTTCATAAATAGCCACATTTCATCCTCCTCTTGAAGAAAGCGTTTTAGATAGAAATATATGCCCTGGTATGTTTTTCCTGAAATATTTTTACATGCATCAAAGTTGCTATGTAAAAATGCAAACTACTGATTCAAAGACTCACTCTAGTTCAACTAGAAATCAAAGATAAATTCTGAAAATATATTCAGGAAATTCAGTTGTTTTACTAATGAAAGCTCTTTGTTCTTTAAAAGACACTTAGACTTTAAAGTTGGTGCCAAGGTTGATTTTAGAAAATTCTCAATCTCCAGAATCCTGATTATCCTTAAGAAAAGTTACTGAATGACAAATATATTTTTTAGAAATCTTTAGCAGGGGCACCTGGGCGACTCAGTTGATTGAGCATCTGCCTTGGGCTTAGGTCATGGGATCAAGCCTTGCCCCGGGATCCCTGCTGAGCAGGGTTCCTGCTTCTCCCTCTCTCTCTACCCCTACCCACTGCTTGCGCACTCTCTCACTCGCTCCATCTCTCTCAAATAAATACATAAATAAATAAAATCTTTAAAAAAAACTTTTACAAAATATATATGAATCACTGTTTTTTCATGAAAGTGTAACCAGACTCACATTGGAACACTGTATTATTCTATGACTATGCTACTGTGATTTATAATAAATATGTATTTCCAAAAAATATATATTTGGCATTTGTCCTGTTTCTGGCACAGTTCCTAAAGCCCTTGGAATTCCTTAAGTGATGAGAGTGATCAAGGTATCTTTTGTTATGCTAATATGGTCACTTTTGGACTGCACCTAAGGATGGTGCATTGTTGCTAAGGGGCACCATCTGATTAGTGGATTGGGAATTTTAGCTCCACTACCCAACCTCCACCCCCTAGGACGGGAGAAGGGCTGGGAGGGTGAATCAACCACCAATATTCAATGATTTAATCAACCATACCTATCCAATGAATCCACCATAAAAACTCAAAAGGACAGTGTTTTGAGAGCTTTCAGGATGGTGAACACGTGGAGGTGCAGGAAGAATCACGTGGTTGGAGAGGGCTTGAAAACTTTGCACCCTTTCCCTGTACTCTGTCCTATGCTTATCTTCTACCTGGCTGTTCCCGAATTATCTTTTTATAATAAACCAGTGATCTAGTAAGCAAAATGTTTTTTTGAGTTTAGTGAGCTACTCTAGCAAATCATTTGAACCCAAGCAGGGGGTTGCAGAAACTTCTGATTTATAGCTGGTCAGTCAGAAATATGGGTAATACCATCTGAACTGAAGGGCAATCTTGGGGTCTGAACCCTTGACCTGTGGAATATGATGCTATCTCCAGATAGATAGTATCAGAATGGAGTTTAATTGTAGGACACCCAGTTAGCATCAGTGGATTGTTTGGTGGTGTGAGGGAACACCTGACCCCCGACCCACAATTGGGCAGTAAGAACCTTTCACTGGTGTCAGAACTGGGATCTGCCAGCTTGGTCCTGATCATGAAAATGTTTGGGAAGAGAAAAGGTGAAAGAGCAGGGCATGAAGAATCTTTGTTTTTCAGGTGGCCCTGTGGTTGGTCACACATGATATGGAGTAGTAACTGTGCTATGTAAGTGACTGAGGCTAAAAGTTACCAATGGAATCTAGTGGTGGTGCCCACTCCTGCTGAGTTGATTCACTGGCTGTATAAGGGAATGCAAGCTAATAAGAAAAAGGAGAAATATCAGTTAAATAACAGAAGTCCAACTGAGTAAATGTGAAGATCTAATTGGTGTTATTCAGTATCTCATGAATTCCACTTCTAGCAAATAGAAAGGAGCACTGAGAATCTGTACCAGGTGAAAGGCTTTTATAAGCAGGAAAAGGATGTGGCCGATTACCTCATTGTTGCTGACCAAAAAATTCCAGAGGGGTAGTTAAGACTACATTCCTGGAGAAAGTTGAAACTGCATTTAGGTTAGACATTTAAGCCTTGGTTATGTAAAGTGGTCTTAGTACAAGTGACTCCTTTTTGGGTTTCTTGTTTCTTTTGAACAGTTTTCCCCTTTTGATAAAACCCAGTTTAACTGAGAGATGTGATCAAAATTTAAGGCTAATAATTTAATAATTTAAGGTATTAAATTATTAGCTATTGCTTGCAGCTTTTCTTCATTCTTTGTGTGGTGTCCGTAGGTCATGGTATTTTTGCTTAATCTCTGCGAGATGCATAGGTCATGGCTTTAAATTCACAGCTTTTCAACTGGTCATTCTCTTCATCCCTTTTCTCATATCCCAGTATTAGGGAGATTGTTTTCTTGGTTAGCACCTAGAAACATGCATTTAACACTTCTGAGAGCATATAATGCACAAGGGAGTTATTTTAATTATAATAAGCAGGAGGCTAATTACCAGTGTTTGGAGTGCATTTTAGAACATGGTACCCAAGACCCAAACCAATCAAAAAAAGAAAGACCTTGATGAGGGAGTCCGCCTAGTGCCTTGCTCAGTGATCTTCTGTAACTGAGTTTCACCTTCCCCAGAAGTGTTAATGCAGGTGCAGCAAGTGACGTTGGCCACAGAACAGACACTTTGTTCAACTCAAAGATATTAAGACTATCCTATCTCCAAGAAAACTTTTTTGGCCAGAGAGTCCAAAGACTTTTGTTGGGCAGCTCCTGTCTTGTCAGTGGATTCCATAATACCTTAAAGAGATAAAGAGAGATTTCTATTCATAGGCTCATTTACTCCTAACCATGGAAGTAGGGCCTTGCTAAAGAAAGTGAATTCCGAATCACGAAAGCCCCTGGTAATTCCTTTCTTTTCTTCTTTTGTATTTTGTTTTTAGTTTTTTATCATTTTATCTTCGTAAGTGTACTGTTTAATCCTCATCCTCCCACCATCCTCCCACCTCCCTCTAGTAACTAACCATCAGTTTGTTTTCTATAGTTAAGAGTTTGTTTCTTGATTTATCTCTTTTTCCTATGCTCGTTTGTTTTGTTTCCTAAATTCCACATATGGGTAACATCATATGATATTTGTTTTTCTCTGACTTATTTCACTTCACATTATACTCTCTAGCTATATCCACGTTGTTGGAAATGGCAAGATTTCCTCCTTTTATGGCTAAATAATATTCCATGGGGTGTGTGTGTATGTGTGTGTGTGTATCTCACATCTTTATCCATTCATTTATTGTTGGACATCTGGGCTACTTCCATAGTTTGGCTATTGTAAATAATGCTGCAGTAAACAGAGGGGTGCATGTCTCCCTTTGAAATAGTGTTTTCATATTTGGGGGGATAAATACCCAGTAGTGTGTTTACTGGATCATAGGGTAGTTCTACTTTAAACTTTCTGAGCAATATCCATGCTGTTTTCCCTAATGGCTGAACCAATTCGCATTCTTACCAACTGTGTAAGAGGTATCCCCCTTTCTCCACATCTTTGCCAACACTTGTTCTTTCTGTGTTTTTATTTTAGCCACTTTAACGGGTGTAAGATGATATCTCATTATGGGTTTGTTTTTGTTTTTGTTTTTGTGGGGTCTTTTTGCATTTCTCTGATAATAAGTGATGTTGAGCATATTTTCATGTGTCTATTAGCTATCTGTCTTCTTTGGAAAAATGTCTCTTCATATCTTCTGCCCATTTTTAAGTTGTTTTTTGGATATTGAGTTGTATTTCTTTTTTTTTTTTTTTTTTAAAGCTTCAATTTATTTATGAGAGAGCACAAGCAGGGCAGGGTAGCAGGCAGAAGGAGAGGGAGAAGCAGGCTCCTCATGAGCAGAGAGCCTGACATGGACTCGATCCCACAACCCTGGGATCTATGACCTGAGCCAAAGGCAGCCGCTTAACCAACTGAGCCACCCAGGCCCCTCATTGTATGAGTTCTTGATATATTTTGGATACTAACCCTTTACCAGATATGTCCCTTGGAAATATCTCCTCCCATTCCACAGGTTGCCTTTTAGGTTGATTGGTTTACTTTGCGGTGCAGAAGCTTTTTAGTTTGATGTGGTCCCAGGAGTTACTTTTGCTTTTATTTCCCTTGCCTCAGGAGCATATCTAGAAAAATGTTGCTATGGCCAATGTCAGAGATTGCTGCCTGTGCTTTCTTCAAGGATATTTATGGTTTCAGGTGTCACATTTCGCTCTTTAATCCATTTTGAGTTTATTTTTGTGTATGGTAAAAGTGGTCCAGCTTCAGTCTTTTGCACGTGGCTGTTCAGTTTTCCCAGCACTGTTTGTTGAAGAGACCAACTTTTTCCTTTTGGATGTTCTTTCCGTCAAAGATTAATCATATAATTGTGAGTTAATTTCTGTTCTGTTCTATAGATCTATGTTTCTATTTTTATGCCAGTAACATACTGCTTGAATAACTACTGGTTTGTAATATAACTTGAAATCTGGCATTGTGATACCTCTAGTTTTGTTTTCTTTTTCAAGATTGCTTTAGTTATTCAGGGTGTCTTGTGGTTTCATACAAATTTTGGGATTGTTCTAGTTCTGTGAAAAATGCTTTGGTATTTTGATAGGGATTGCATTAAACGTGTAGATTGCTTTGAGCAGTAGATGTTTAAACAATATTTGTTCTTCCACTCCATGAGCATGGAATATCTAAACTTTTCTTTGGAATTTCTTTCATCCGTGTTTTATAGTTTTTAGAGTACAGGTGTTTCACCCCTTTGGTTAAGTTAATTACTAGATTTTGTGTGTGTGTGCAGTTGTAAATGGGATTGTTTTCTTTTTTGGTAGGGGGATTGCTTTCTTTTTTTTTAAGATTTTTAATTTATTTATTTGACAGAGAGATCACCAGTAGGCAGAAAGGCAGGCAGAGAGAGAGGAGGAAGCAGGTTCCCCGCTGAGCAGAGAGCCCGATGCGGGGCTCGATCCCAGGACCCTGAGATCATGACCTGAGCTGAAGGCAGAGGCTTAACCCACTGAGCCACCCAAGCGCCCTGGAGATTGCTTTCTTAATTTCACCCTCTTGCAAGAACATCAGGAGGAAGAAACAGATTTCCCAGTGAGCAGGGGGCCCAATGTAGGTCTCAATCCCAGGATAATGGGATCATGACCTGAGCCAAAGGCAGATAGTTAAATGACTGAGCCACCGAGGCACCCCAATTTTTTTTAAAGCTTTATTTATTTTTTTCTTTTTATAAAGATTTTATTTATTTACTTGAGAGCATGCGTGGGTGAGCGGGGCTGGAGGAGTGGGGAGAGGGAGAAGCAGGGTCCCTGCTGTGCAAGGAACCCAACTCTGGGGCTTGATCCCGGGACCCGGGATCATGACCCAAGCCAAAAGTAGACGCTTGACCAACTGAGCCACCCAGGTGCCCCTGCCCTGGATTTTTAAATTATTTTGTTGGATTTGGTTTGCTAATATTTTGTTAAGGAGTTTTGCATTTACTTATGAAAGATATTGGCCTGTAGTTCTCCTTTTTTGTGGTATCTTTATCAGGTTTTGGTATCAGGGTGATATTGGCCTCGTACAATGAATTTGGAAGTTTTCCTTCCTCATATTTTTTCGAGTAGTTTGAGAAGAATGGATATAAAGTCTTTTTAAATTTTTTAATTTTTTTTTCTTGAAAAGTATTGCAAGTGTCTTTATTTTTATGCATTCATGTTCTAGTAATCTACATCAGGCAAGAAAAAACAAATGTTGGAGAGAATGTGGAGAAAGGGGAACCCTCTTACACTGTTAGTAGGAATGCAAATTGGTGCAGCCACTTTGGAAAAACAGTGTGGAAGTTCCTCAAAAAATTAAAAATAGAGCTACCCTATGACTCAGTAATTGCACTGCTAGGTATTTACCCCAAACATACAGAGGCAGGGAAGAGAAGGGCCATATGCACACCAGTGTTCTTTTTTATTTTTATTTTAGTTTTTTAAAGATTTTATTTATTTATTTGACAGAGATCACAAGTAGGCAGAGAGGCAGACAGAGAGAGAGAGAGGAGAAAGCAGGCTCCCTGAGGAGCAGAGAGCCCAATGGGGGACTCCATCCCAGGACCCTGGGATCATGACCTGAGCTGAAGGCAGAGGCTTTAACCCACCGAGCCACCCAGGCGCCCCAGTGTTCTTTTTTAAATGTTTGGTAGAATTTGCCTGTGAAGCCTTCTGATCCTGGACTTTTGGTTCGGGGGAGTTTTTTGTTTACTGATCCAGTTTCAGTGATTGGTGATTGGCGTATTCAAATTTTCTATTTCTTCCTGCTTTAGTTTTGGTAGGTAGTATGTTTCTAGGAGTTTATCCATTTCTTCTCAGTTGTTCAGTTTGTTGGCGTATAGGTTTTCATAATATTCTCTTATACTTGTATTTCTGTGGTGTTGATTGTTACTTCTCTTCTTTCATTAGTAATTTTATTTGGGTCCTTTTTTTTTCTTAATGAGTCTTGCTGTAGGTTTATCAATTTTATTGGCTTTTTCAAAGAACCAGCTCTTGGTTTCATTGATCTGTGTTCTATTTTTTTTTTAAATTTTTGCTCTAGTGCTCGCTTCGGCAACACATATACTAAATTTTTGCTCTAATCTTTAGTAGTTACTTCCTTTTACTTGGTTTGCATTTTGTTTGTTCTTTTTGCAGCTCCTTTAGGTGTATAGTTAGGTTGTTTGAGATTTTTTTGCTTCTTGAGGTAGGCCTGTGTTGCTATAAACTTCCCTTTTAGAACCGCTTTCACCGTGACCCAAAGGTTTTGAACCATTGTTTTCATTTTCATTCATTCCCATGTATTTTTTTTCTTTTATTTTTCAGTTGACCCATTCATTATTTAGTAGCATGTTGTTTAACCTCCATGTATTTATGGTCTTTCCAGATTTTTTTTTCTTATGGCTGACTTCCAGTTTCATAGTGCTATGGTCAGAAAAGATGCATAATATGACTTTGATCTTCTTGAATATTTTGAGGCTTCATTTGTGGCCTGGTCTGTAGTCTGTTCTGGGCAGTGTTTCATGTGCACTTGTAAAGAATGTATATTCTGCTGTTGTAGGATGAAATGTTCTGAATATATCTGTTAAATCCATCTGGTCCAGTGTCTAACTCAAAACCATTATTTCCTTGTTGATTTTCTGCTTAGATGATTTGTCCACCATTGATGTAAGTGAGATATGAAGTCCCCTACCTCAATTGTATTATTATCAATTAGTTCCTTTATGTTTCTTATTCACTGTTTTTATGTATTTGGGTGCTCCCATGTGGGGTGTATAAATATTTACAATTGTTATATCTTCTTGTTGGATTGTCCCCTTTATTATATAGTGTCCTTTGTCTCTTGTTACAGTCTTTGGGTTTTGTTTTATTTTTGTGTGTGTGTCTTGTTTTGTTTCTGTTTTTTTGTTTTTAAAGAGAATGGGAGAGGAAGAGAGCTTAAGCAGACTCTATGCCCAGCACACAGGGCTCAATCCCACAACCCTGAGATCATGACCTGAGCTGAAATCAAGAGTCAGACACTTAACCTACTGAGCCACCCTACCACCCCAATTTAGTCTTTGTTTTAGTCTATTTTGTTGGATATAAGTATAGCTACTTTGGCTTTCTTTTGACATCCATTTCCATAATGTTTCTTCATCCCTTCACTTTCAATCTGCAGGTGTCTTTCAGTCTAAAATGAGTCTCTTATAAGCAACATATAGATGGGTCTTGTTTTTTTTTTTTTTAATCCATTCTATCATCCTATGTCTTTTGAGTGGAATAATTAGTATGTTACATTCAAATTATTGACAGATATGTATTTACTGTTATTTTATTGCTTGTTTTGTTGTTTCTGAAGACTTTATCTGATCTTTTATTGTCTTTCACTCTTTCATGGTTTGCTGGTTTTCTTTAGTGATCTATTTGGCTTTCTTTCTATTTATTCCTTGCATATTTATTAGTGGTTTTTGATTTGTGGTTACCATTAGGTTTGTATATAACATCTGCATGCAGCTGTCTATATTAAGTAGATGGTGTTTAAGTTTAAACCCGTTCTTTACTCTTCTTCTCCCCATATTTTAGGTATATGGTGTCATATTTCATATCCTTTTATTTTATGAGTTCTTTGACTGATTGTTTTTATAGAAATATTTATTTTTACTGCTTTTGTTTTTCCTACCTTCATATTATAATTTTTTTTCTTTTTTGGTCTTTCTGTTCCATTCAAACAGTCCCCTTTAATGTTTCTTACAACATGAACTCCTTTAGTTTTTGTTTGTCTGAAAAACTCGTTACCTCTTCTTCTATTCTGAATGAAAGCCTTGTAGATAGAGTATTTTTGGCTGCAGGTTTTTCCCTTTCAGCATTTATATATTATGTCTCTTCTTTCTGGCTTGGAAAGTTTCTGCTGAAAAATCTGGTAGCCTTGTGATATTTCCTTTGTATGTAACTGTCTTCTTTTGTCTTGCTGCTTTTTGTTTGTTTCAAGTTTTTGTTTAAATTCTAGTTAGTTAACATATAGTGTAATATTAGTTTCATGGGTTGAATTTAGGGATTCATCACTAAATAACACCCAGTGCTCATCACAACAAGTGCCCTCCTTAATACCCCTCACTCATTTAGGCCATCCTCTCTGCCCACCTTCCCTCCAGCAACCCTTAATTTGTTCTCTATAGTTAAGTGTCTGTCTTGATGCTTCTAATATTTTTTCTTTATCACTATATTTTGTCATTAAAATTAATTACAATATGTCTTGGTGTGGATCTGCTTTTGTTGGGGGTTCTCAGTGCCTCCTGTATCTGGATATCTGTTTCCTTTCCCAGATTAGGGAAGATTTCACCTATTATTTCTTCAAATAAATTCTCTGCATCCTTTTCTCTCTCTTCTGGGACTCCTATAATACAAATGTTATTATGTTTGATGAAGTCACTGGGCTCCCTGAGTTTATTCTTGTGCATAATTCTTTTTCTGTCCTTTGTTCAGCTTTAGTATTTTCCATTACCCTTTCTTCTAGGTCATTAATTCATTTCTCTTCTTCCAGGCTGCTGTTCATTTCATCAAGCATGTTTCTCATTTTGTTTATTGAGCCCTTTATCTCTGCTATGTTATTCCTTATCTCCGTGTAATGGTCTCACTAATGTCTTTCACTCTTTCTCAAGTCCATTGAATAGTCTTATGATCATTGCCTTGAATTCTCCATTAGAAGGGGCACCTAGGTGGCTCAGTCCGTTGAGCATCCAACTCTTGGTTTCGGCTCAGGTCGTAATCTTTGGGTCATGAGACTGAGCCCCATGTCAGGGGGAAGTCTCAAGATCCTCTACCTTTCCCTCTCCCTCTGCCCCTTCCTCACATGCATCCTTGCACACTTATGTGTTTTCTCTCTCTCTCTCTCAAATGAGTAAGTCTTTCAAAAAATTAGTAAAAAAAATAAATAAATAAATTCTCCATCAGGCATGTTACTTATATCTGTTTCACTTAGATCTCTGGCTGTGGCCTTGTCTTGTTCTTTCATTTGGGACAAATTACTCTGTCTTCTCATTTTGTCTGAGTCTCTGTGTTAGGGGAGCTATGTCTCCAATTCTTGAGGATAATGGCTTTATGAAGAAGAGGTCCTATAGTGCCCTGCAGTGTAATGTCCCCTGTTTCCCAGGGCCTGGCACTTCCTGGAGTGTCTCCAGTGTGTGCTACATGTGCTCTGTTGTTGTGTCCTAGCAGCTTTATCCTTCAGGCCAGTCACCTGCAGAGGCTCTATTTGCCTGTTGTGAACATTTGGTGTCTGGCCTGAATGTGGTACATTTTAACTAGATGTGCTCTGGTCTGCTTGTGAAATGAGACCTGTAACTGCCGCCAGAACCAAGGACTTATAAAACTCCCAAATTGAGAGACCCAGTAGTGGTAGGGGTTTGGGTTGGTCTTCTCGGGTAGGAGGCATGCCAAGCTGGGACTGAGGCAAACATGACTAAGAAGGGCAGCTCCACTATAGCATGGGGATGGGGAGAGGGGCTTGGTGCAAGCAAGTTAGTTGACAAGTGTCCATACTGTGCTGTTTCCACAGGTGGCTCTATGTTTATGCTGGGGGGTGAGGGATGGAAGTGGAATCTGCCAGTTCCTTTGTTCCAAGAGGGATCGCTCCATGACTGCTGCTTCTTTGGGACATGCTCTGAAATCAGCAGATAACCTCCCTGCTTTTTGCCCCAGGTGCTCTTCAGATTGCCGTTTCCATGCTGTATGTCTACAGGCTCTTTTCCCTGCCTCTTCTCCAAGAGCAGCCCCAATGTCCTCCAAGCTCTTCCAGACCTTTAAAGGATGCTGACCTTTAAAACTCTAGGCTTTAAGCCTTGCTGGTTGCAGGAACCCACAAAATTCAGGCCCTCTCATTTTCCAAGCCGGTTGCTACGGGGGCTCATTTTTCCCCATGTGCTTCCCTGTGTGTGAGTCTGTCTCTCTCCCTTATTTGACTGTGGTTCTCTCCCCACTGCAGCAGCCACAATCTTTTTCTCTCCCAGACCACATCTCCACACTTCTACCTTCTTTGATGTGGTCCCTTCTCTACCTTTAGTTGTGGAGTTTGTTCTGCCAGTTTTCAGATTGATTTCTGGGGTATTTAGGATGATTTGATAGTTATCTAGTTGTATTCATGGGGTGAGATGAACCTAGGGTCCTCCTTGCAGCCACCATCTTCTTTCTCTGTCCCCTTTATTATTATATAATGTCCTTCTTTGTCTCTTGTTACAGTCTTTGTTTTAAAGTTTGTTTTGTCTAAAATAAGTATTGCTACCTTGACTTTCTTTTGGCACCTATTTGCATGATAAATGTTTCTTCATTCCCTCATTTTCCATGGGTGTCTTTCAGTCTAAAACAAGTGCCTGGTTTGCGGAGTTGGTTAAGCATTCAACTCTTTATTTCAGCTCAGCTCATAATCTCAGTATTGTGAGATCAAGCCCTGCATCGTGCTCCACTCTGGGTATAAAGCTTGCCTCAGATTCTCTCTCCCCCTCTCCCCCTCTGTCTCCCCCATCTTCTTTCTAAAAATAAAATGAGTCTCATGAGTCTCTTGCAAGCAGCATATAGATGGGTCTTGTCTTTTCTTTCTTCCTTTTTTTTTAAAATCCATGTTGTCACCCTGTTTTTTGGTTGGAACATTCAAAGTATTTATTGATTAATCTGTATTTATTACCATTTTATTACTTGTTTTGTGGTTGTTTCTATAGATTTTTTTTCCTGATCCTTTCTTGCTCATTTTTATTGGTTTGTTGGCTTTTATTAGTGATACACTTGGATACCCTTCACTTTATTGTTTGTGTGACTATTACTGGTTTTTGATTTGTGGTTACCATTAGGTTTGTATATAACACCTGCTGCATATAGCAGTCCATATTAACTTAATGGTGACTTAAGTTTGAATCCATTCTTTACTCTTTACCCTCCCATGTTTTAGGTATATGTTATCATATTTTACATCCTTTTATTTTCTGAGTTCCTTTACTGATTTTTTTTTCACAGAAATATTCACTTTTACTGCTTTTATGTTTTCTGCATTTCATATTTTCATTTATGGTCTTTCCATTCCACTCAGAGTCCCCTTTAATATTTCTTGCAGGGCTGGTTTAGTGGTCATGAACTCCTTTAGTTTTAGTCTGAGAAACTCATTTCTCTATTCTGAATGAAACTTTTCTTGGCTGCAGGTTTTTCCCTTTCAACACTCTCAGTATATCATGCCACCCTTTCTGGCGTATAGTTTTTGCTGAAAAATACACTGATGGTCAAGTGGGGTTTCCGTGGTATGTAACTGTCGTCTGTTTCTTGGTGCTTTAAAAACTTTTTGTTGCTACTTTTTGCTATTTTAATTACTCTTTGTCTTGGTTTGGAGCACCTTTGGGGGGATTTCTTTGCCTCCTGGATCTGGATATCTTTCCTTCCCCAGATTAGGGAAGTTTTTGGCTATTATTTTTTCAAATAAATTTTTCTGCCCCTTTATCCCTGTCTTCCTCTGTTGAGATCCCTGCAATGCAGATGTTACTATGCTTGATGGAGTCTCTGAATTCCCTAAGACTGTTCTCAATTTGCATAATTATCTTTCCTCTCCTTTGCTCTGTTTCGTTACTTTCCATTACTCTATTTTCCATGTCATTAGTTTGTTTCTTTGCTTCTTCTGTCCTGCTTTTCATTCCATCAAGTGTATTTTTAATTTCATTTATTGTATTCTTTTTTTTAAAAAAGATTTTATTTATTTATTTGATAGAGACCACAAGTGGGCAGAGAGGCAGGCAGAGACAGAAAGAGGGGGAAGCAGGCTCCCCGCTAAGCAGAGAGCCCAATGTGGGGCTTGATCCCAGGACCCTGGGATCACGACCTGAGCCGAAGGCAGAGGCTTTAACCCACTGAGCCACCCAGGCGCCCCCATTTATTGTATTCTTGATCTCTGATCAAGTTAAGGGTTGCATTGATGTCCTCCATTCTTTTGTACAGTCCAGTGAGTATCTTTATGATCATTACTTTAAATTCTCTATCTGGGATATTAGTTATGTCTATTTCACTTTGGTCTCTTACTGTGATTTGATCCTGTTCTTTCATTTGAGAGATGTTTATCTGTCTCATTTTGCCTGGCTTTCTGTATCTCTTTCTGTGTGTTAGGAAAGTCAGCTTCTTCTCTTGCTCTTAACAATAATAGCTTTATAATGAAGAGGTCCTGTAGTGCCCTTCAGTGCACCAGCCCCTGTTCCCCAGGGCCTGGCACTTTAGTGGGTGTCTCTTATGTGTTGTAGGCACTCTGCTGTGGAGTCTTGGCGTCTTTTTTTCTTTAGTTATCTACAGAGGTTTTCTTTGCCTATTGCAGGCAGCAGGTGTGTGGTGGTCTGCTTGCAAAATGAGAACTGTCCCCACCATTGCTGGAAGTGAGGTCCCTCAAATCTGTCAGATTGCAGATGTGGTGCTGGCAGGGTTTGCACTGGTCTTCTGAAGAGGAGTCCACAGTGCTGGGACTCAGGCAAATGTGACTGGGAAGGGTGATTCCAAGGAAGCACAGGAAGATAGGGCTTGGTGCAAGCAAGTTAGATAACCAGTGTTGGCACTGCACTGGTTTTCTGCCTGGATGTTTATGCTGGGTGATGGGGAAGGGAAATGGCACATGCCAACTTTTTTCTTCCTGGAGGGGTTCTCCATGATCTCTCTCTGGCCATACTCTGAGATGAGCAAATCATTCTCCCTCCCATCTGCCCCTGGTGTTTTCCACACTGCTGGATCTACTTTGTACCTGCATGGGCTATTTGTAAGGGAAGGGATTGGCTTCCTAATGCCTTCCAGGCTCTCCCAAGCGCTCCCCCCACCACTCATTTTTGAAAAAGCATGAAACTCACTTTCAAAGGTAAATTTTACAGAGAGTCATCCTTCCCCTCTGTGGGCTCCCCAGTGTTGAAGTCTGTTTTCTGCCCTTCTCTGTGCCACCAGCCCCCTCCCTGCTGTAGATAGCCATGATCTACTTTGTTCCCAGACTGCATCTTCACCCTTCCTATCTTCTTCAATATGGCCTCTTCCCTGCCTTTTAGTTGTGGAGTTTGTTCTGCCAATTTTTGCATTGTTTCCTGGGCTACTTATGCTGATATGGGTGTTACCTAGTTCTATCTGTGGGAGGAGGTAAGCTTATATTCCTATTCTGCCATCTTCCCAGCTAACCTGGTAGTTCCTTTCTAATTTGAAGGTATAAATTCAGGGGAGTTGACAAATGAGGTGTAGCAGTTCAGGGCATAATTGAATAACCTAAGAGGCATTGCCTTGTTATGCAACAGCCATCAAGACATTCACAGACCCAAGGAGAACGATAACCACTACAAAGATAAATCTTGTTGGGCAGCCACTTCCACTAAGGTGGCACTGTTAATGGATTCATTCACAAGGATTGTTACATTTGCCCATTCAAACCAGGGATCAGTTAGGTTTTCTCCTAACTTGAAATAAAAAGTTGTTCTAGGGATGCCTGGGTTGCTCAGTGGGTTAAGCATCTGCCTTCAGCTCAGGTTGTGATCCTGGGGTGAGTTCTGCATCAGGCTCCTTGCTCAGCAGGGAGCCTACTTCTCCCTCTGTCTGCCACTTCCGCTGCCTGTGTGCGCACTTGCTCTCTCTTTGACAAATAAATAAATCTTAAAAAAAAAAAAAAAAAGTTCTGAATTCCAGAGGTTACTCCCCTTAGCAGTGGCCTGGGAGATATAGATGATAGTGTTATCTTTTCAGGTCAGTACCAGAGTAAAGGAAGGAACATATGTTTAATTGAAGTATGAAGTCTTGGGGTGCCTGGGTGGCTCAGTTGCTTAAGCATCCAACTCTTGATCAAAAAAAAAGTATGAAGTCTTTGTCTGGTGTCATAGGAGGAAGCAGTCTACCTCCCTGTCAGCTACTTCTCTTCCTAGTCAACTTGATTTGGAGGTCTCCAGCTTTTGCACACGACCAGATATCCAGATGAGATGTGTATCCAGGGTTCAAGTGCCTGAAGGTTTATTGTCATCTGGGTAGTGAGAAAGGCTTGGTATTTCCCTTGGAAGCCTTCTGGCCTGGGGCTCTTGGTGGTTGGGAGATTTTTGATGATTGCTTCAATCTCCTTACTGGTTATGGGTCTGTTTGGGTTTTCTATTTCTTCCTGGTTCAGTTTTGATAGTTTTTATGTCTCCAGGAATGCATCCATTTCTTCCAAATTGTCAAATTTGCTGGTGTATAGTTGCTAATATGTTCTTATAATTGTTTGTATTTCTTTGGTGTTGGTTGTGATCTCTCCTCTTTCATTCATGATTTTATTACTTTGGGTCCTTTCCCAAAGTAATAAAAGGTGGGTCCCACCTTGCTGTGTACCAAAGATTTTGAACAGTTGTGTTTTCATTTGTTTCCATGATTTTTAAAAATTCTTCTTTAAGCATGAGTGGGGGTAAGAAAGTGTCCCTACTAGGTAGATTTCTGTTATTTTTTATTGAGTCTGAAGAAGAGAGGCCAGGGAAAGGTGTGAATATTCTTTCTTCTCCATATCACTTCCATTTTAATTTTTCCTCCTACTTTGATGCACTGGTCATAGATCGGGCTATTGCAACTACAAGGGCTGGCAGCAGGGTGATTCTTAAGCAAGAAACTGTAAAAAAAATAATAAAAACAGTCCATCAGTTTTATACCTGTGTAACCTTACTTTATCTGAAGAGAAGTGGACTTGAGGGGGAGGGACTTGCTAGACTAGTACTGATGCCTGCAATCTAGAGAAGCACAGTGGCCAAACCTAATGTCCCTTCCAAAGATGGACAGGTTTGGTTATAAATGGAGAGAAGGAAAAACAGTAGATATGAGTAAAAGAATGAATAAATGGGTTATATAATGAGGGAAATCTAGTATTACATTCACACCTAGAAAGCAGCTCAGAATAAGAGATCATATTGTATCTCAGCTTGATGACACCAGCTGCATGAAATGGTGAAGGCATATATTTGACACCACTTCTACTTTTGGAACCTGACAAGATACAACGGAAGCTTGTAAACCTGAATGGTCTCGCCCTGGGATACATTTTTCATATGATAGGATGATGGACTGGAGTTATTAATGACTGGGACTCTAGTAATATGCTGGTATCTTCTGAACTTTTTGATTGATTTGCTATAAAAGTATCCATGTTTGAAGACACAGGAGTGGAACTGTGGTATTGTGATTTATAGTAAGAAATATGTATTTGGTCTTTGTCCTCCTTTCTGGCAAGTAATTCTGAAAACCCTTAGAATTTAACTGATGAGAGTGGTTATCTTTTGTTATATTAATGAGGTAACTTCTGGACCACACCTAAACATGGAAGCTGGCTGCCAGGGAAGGCGGGGGGTGGGGGGAGCCCCATGTAATTACAGGGTTTGAACTTTCAGGTCCAATTGCACCATGCATGTGCACACACATGCTTCCAGAAAGGGGAAGGGTGGTGGGAGGTTGAATCAATCAACAGCTAATGATTTAATCTTTGTAATGAAGGCTCCGTAAAAACAGAAAGGACAGGATTCAGAGAGCTTCCAGATTGGTGAACATAAAGAAATGCAGGAAAAGTTGCATGCTTAGAGGGCATGGGAGCTCCACACCCTTTAATCATGTTTTGTCCTATGCTTATCTTTGATTTGATTGTTCCTGAGTTATATCCTTTTATAATAAACCAGTGATCTAGTAAGCAAAATGTTCCTCTGAATTTGGTGAGCCACTCTAGCAACTCATTCAAACCCAAGGAGAGGTTTACAGCTGGTCAGAAGTACTAGTAACAACCTGGGCTTGCAATCCACAACTTAAGTGAAGGGCAGTCTTGTGGTACTGAGCTCTTGACCTGTAGAACTGGATACTATTCCAGGTAGATAGTGTCAGAATGAGTTAAATTGTGCTAGTACTGGTGCATTGCTTGATGGAATGGAGGAAATCCCTTGGGTATCAGAACCGTTAATGATCAACTCACTCACTTATAAACATACCTTCCACAAAATAGCCCAATGCCTGGTGGTATGAATGAAATCCCATACACACACACACACACACACACACACACACACACACACACATTGGGTATCAGAAACCTTACTGACCAACTCACTTGCTTTGCTTATAATCATACCTTCCACAAAATAGTATAGCCCCGTGTTTAGGGATGCAAGCTCCAGAATACCTAGTATCCTATCTCACTTAAGCACTTATTAACTGTGTGAACTAGGGCAAGTTGTTTAAACTGTGTCTAGTTTCCTGTCTGAGGATGGCAAGGCCCCCATCTCCTAGGATAAAAGGAGATACTATATGTAAAGCACTTGACAAAAGTGCCTGGCACACAGTAAGTACTGAATAAAATAGAAACTTCATGTTGCACATTCATGGCAATGCAGTAATTTTCTTTTTTAATTTGAAGAGAGGTAACAAGATAATTTGCTTATAAAGTATCTTGAGTTGAATAAACAAGTCACATTTTAAATACATCTCTCCATTAGTCAAATGATGTTTAGAGAAGAATTAATCTCTGTCCATGCCTACCTGCTTAGGTTAATGTAAACACTGAAAATATTTTCATTCGGTCTATTAAAGATACTTCTAGCAAGTCCTTTATTAGGAGAAGAACCTAATCCTGGACGAAATGACTGACAGAAATATTTTTCCATAAGCTAGGAGTAGGAAAATTTGGCTCTAAGGACAACAAGGGGATTTACATTAGTGAAAAAGAATGTTCTTTGGGCATTGTTTCAGAATCACCTAGGATGCTGTTTTAAGAATAAAGATTTCTGTACTCCACTGAAGACTTACTGAATCAGAATGTGATTGAAAGAATGGGCAAAAATCAGGAAATCTGTACTAAAAAGCTTTACCCGGGAATCTTATGCATAGAGTAGCAATGAGAACTACTACCTCAGGGAAAAATCTGTTTTGAGGTCAGACCTGGAAATCACTGGCTACCTTTAAACAGGCAGAAACAATCATCTTTAGAAGAGAAATTTTCAGGGGCAAATATTAAATGGTGATATCATACTATTAAAAACCTCAAGTCTGTCTCCGTAAGCTATTATACTATATAGTCATACTCAGGTGGTTTAGGTGGGGGGAAAGGGTAAAAATAGCAAAACTTTGAAAACCCCTCAGTAAAGTTCATTCTTGGTCTTCTCTTCCTAAATTTGTTTTCAATTCTATTAGATTTAATCACTAAACAAGACCAAAAGAGAACTTTATTTTACATGACTTTATTTTCCATTTAGAACCATTTTATGCTTTACTTTAAAAAAAAAAAAAAAAAAAAAAAAAACTCACTCTGCTTTTAATAGTCCTAAAAGCATTTTAACCAAAATCTTGATTTAGGAAGACTTAAGACATTGTGCATTATTTTAAATATTTTCATTCTTTCAATAACTATTAAAAATAAGTTCACAATTAGGGTTTCAAATGTCCTAATCATATCTAGTTTGTTTTCATTTAATATTTTATCAATCCCATCATGTGCATACAGAAGTTAAGGTGATATATAAATTTTCTTTCAGACACATTGATAATTAGCTCTTAATCTAATTACTATTTCATTTATTCAGAAATAGCATTTAGACATAAAAACCAATGTTTCACTTTGTAAAATAACCTTTGGTTAATTTACACAAATCTAATACAGCATGTTGTGTAACTTTTAAGTAATACAATGAGTTTCACTACTATCATTTTAGTTTTTAATATTTATTGTGTCAGCAGGGCTGAGAATATCACATGGTTCAGTCTTCTGCAGGAAGTTATATAATAAAAGCATAGCGCCTTTGAATATGAAAAACATCCCAAAGGCCAGGAGTCCTCTTAAAGGAATTGAAAGGTAGAGATTTCAGAGAATTTTTCTCATTTTCAATATGTAAAGTGACTAGTCTGTCACTTTTTGAAGACTTAGTGAGAAAACCGTGTTCCTTATGCCACTGAATAAAGCTACTAAAACCACAAAATTTAGATATTGGTCCTAGGCTACATAATTAATGGGTCATCAAAAAAGAACCTGTCACTTAGTTACTAAGTATAAGTGAATTAACTTCCTATGCCAAGTAAGGGTCACACTTCACGTCCCTCATTTGTAAAAAGAAAAGGTGGCCTGGCCAGTGCCATTCAGGATTCTCTGCTAACTGTAAAATGTGGACTAATTTTCTTCTCTTTCTTATAGTCCATGTGTATATAAACTTTTCAGTTCTTTAAATCAAAAATTTTTATGCACATAACCATGTTGGTGTATTACCCTTAGTTTAAAAATGTACAACTACATAAATAAAAACTATTGTTTCTTCAATATTACTTGACATTTCTTCTGTAATTTCTTTATTTAAAAAAGTAAATGTAACAAGATACTTAAAAAAGGCTAGATACAAAAGTAGTTAAGCTGCTCACGAACATTTAAAATTTTCCAAAATGTATCTTCAGTAATCATGATCTTATAAAACATTTTACAGTTATCAGAAAGTGCCCAGGCTGAGTTTACATAACTGAAATACCTTAGTACAAATGTCTAATTAGAACTGAAGTGCAGTAACCTCCTGACTGACTGCTCATTGAAATAGGGATACAAAGAAAAAAAAACTGACTGTGATAAAGTACTGTGCATTGGCCCCATCATATGTACAAAAAAGTGCCCTTACTCAAATGAACAAATTACATGCAAAATATTAGTGATATCATTTAATATCCTAGAGCTCAATGCAGCTAAAATAAACCGCAATAAGTGGTTTTCATAGGTAAAAGTGATTTCATCTCTAAGATCTGAATGTCCAGAACTTTTTACAAGTTCCATATACATGATACACAATTGCAGCCAACCACAAATTAAACACCATAAAAAAAGTTAAAATGAAAACACAGAACATACTTAATTTTTTATTTTGAAATTCCCTATTCCCTCTATACAAGAACCTTTGCTGAAACACTTTCCACAAAGGCAGCAGTGAATTTTCAGAACATTTTACATTTTTCCCCTCAGCAAAAAGATAAATCACAGTGTAAATTATGTTGTTCTGCTGTCATCTTTGGCTGGGGTTAGACCCAGAAGTTGTCGACTAGCAAACCATTAGTCTAATGTTGCTAGTGCTCCTCAGGCCTTTTAAGCTACAAACTCAGCAAGGAATGTTTGCATTTAATCTCTTTAAGGTACCACCAGGGGGGGTGTGACAGCATTAACTTCCATAAACTTTTATAGACAAATGGAAAAAAATCTACAAAATTAGCTAGTAATATTACACAGCAATACACACTTTTTATACTCTACACAAAACCAAAATTCTTGGTCTTAATGGCGAGTAGTAACTTCTGTTTGAGAATCTGTTTAGAGGAATAGAGTGGGACGTAAAGTCGAGAAATACAAGTGTTTGCAGTAGGAAGATGTTGGTCATCTGGTGGTCTTATTGTGATTGAGGGCATAGGCTGGAATCCTTCTTCACTGGCTGGTAATGATGGGCTAGAGGTCCAAAAGTAAACCTAAACAGGAATATGATAATTACAATTTTGGCTTTTAACAGATTAACATTAATTCTGGCAATATATACAGAGAGCCCCATTCTTATGTTAAAACCTAAAGAGGGATATTATTTTGTACTGGGTTTTAAATTTATTTCTTATACTGAAAAGGTTCAGGGTCAGAAAAGTAAAAAGTGTCAGGTATATAGAAAAGTGACTGTTTCAAGGGCCTCAGTTTCTCTTGGGCCTTTCCAGTGGCTTTTAAAGTATCTTTTAGGGGAAACAGGGCACAAAATCTCTAAAAAAGTTTTAAAATTCAAACAGATTATTGGGCCACCTGGGTGGCTCAGTGGGTTAAGCCTCTGCCTTTGGCTCAGGTCATGGTCTCAGGGTCCTGAGATCAAGCCCCACATCTGGCTCTCTGCTCAGCGGGGAGCCTGCTTCCCCCTCTCTCTCTGCCTACTTGTGATCTCTCTCTCTAATAAAAAAATTTAAAAAAAAATTAAAAAAAAAAATAAAATTCACACAGATTATCAAAAAAGTTGTTTTGCATTTTATCTACCAGCATATTTTCAGTGCTATATTGTGATTCGGGAATAATTTTATTAAAGTGTTGGGGAGTATCTACTATACATAAAATCCATGCAATAAGCCTATTAACAATGAGTTTTACTACACATCTATTTTGTGTGACATCATGTAAATAAGATAAATGTTAACTTCTGTACTTTTTATCATTCCTCACTGATCTATACATACATACACACATTACATTCTTACATTGCCCAGTTCCTATTTCTTAAAGGTAAGGCTTTTTAAATCTAATGCATTCCAAAATGCACAACTAAAAATACATATATAGCCAATATCCCAAAGTGACTAGAAAACCTAAATGAAGTACAGTTGACCCTTGAACAACATGGGTTAGAATTACATGAGTCCACTTACATGTGGATTTTTTTTTTAAAGTAATCTCTACACCCAGTGTGGGGCTCAAAGTCACAATCCCAAGATCAGGAGTTGCATACAGGTGCCCCACGTGGAAAATTTTTTTAATAAATCACCACATACAGTACTACATATTTTCCTTATGGTTTTCTTAACTTTTTTTTTAGTGTAATTTAAGAATACAGTTAGAAATAATACATATATAAAATATGTGTAATGGACTCTTGTTACTGGTAGGCTTCTGGTCAATAGCAGGCTATTAGTAAAGTTTCTGGGGGAGTCAAAAGTCATACTCAGATTTGCAACTACATAGTAAGCTGGTGCCCTTAACCCTCACATCGTTCAAGGGTTGACTATAATCTGCTTTCCTGAAGAAATTGTTTTATGCAAAATCTCTAAGTTCCATAGGAGGAAGCAGAAAGAGAATCCCTGCTAAGTGTCTCTTCAAAGAATTTTATAAAAGATGCTCTAAAGAGGGGCGCCTGGGTGGCTCAGTAGGTTAAAGCCTCTGCCTTCGGCTCAGGTCATGATCCCAGCGTTCTGGGATCGAGCCCCACCATCGGGCTCTCTGCTCAGCAGGGAGCCTGCTTCCTCCTCTCTCTGACTGCCTCTCTGCCTACTTGTAGTCTCTGTCAAATAAATCAATATCTTTAAAAAAAAAAAAAAAAAGATGCTCTAAAGATAAAGCTGGTCCAATCCACTCATTTTACACATAAAGAACAAAGTGTTTCTCCAAAGAGGAATATGGTTAGCCAGGGTAGATATAACTACCACTGATGGACATCCCAAAAGTTGGAAGAAGAGAAATATAGTATAAGACTTTTCAGAACTTTTACTAGTAAACTCTAACTAGGAGGGGAATAAACTTATGTAGTCTTACCCAGAAGCCCCAAATACCCTGTACTTTTCAGTATGCTCTGAACAGTCTCTTATATCCTTCCGCTCTTCTCCTCAGACACATCAGGATAAAACCAACAACTGTGAAGCACTCTTCGCAAAAGAGGAGAGGGAAAAGACCCCCTGATATACTACTTAAGCCCTACAAATAGAGAAGTGACTTTCACAAATTAAAGCTGTCCATAGGAAATTCTGAGGCCCTTTCCAAAGGGAGATCTTCTTTCTTTCACTTCAAAAACTGAATAATAGCAAATTTATCTTCCAGTAGAAGGCAGAAACTACAGTGACATTTAACTTGATTGATAGAACTGAGAATTTACTGGTTTAAAAACAGAACATTACAACTAGGGGATTAAAAATAGTCCATTAAAACCTTCGACTTTATAGCCAATCATTTGTTTTTGGTACGTCTTACAGAACCGATGTGGCCCCTTTCTTAAAGAAACAAGGTACCTGAATCAAAAACTGACCACAGGTGGTAGAACCCTAACAGTGAAACCAAAAAGAAGAGATACAGTATTAACACTGGCAGAGACTTCAGGATCCGGAAGACTGGGAAAGCTGCATGGAACCAAGTAGATGAAATCTACCTACGGAATGACCTCAGTGGAAATTACCACAGTGGCTAAAACCAAGAATAGAACCAACTGACAGGATTAGCAAGAGAACGGTCTCCCTACAGAACAGAAATACTGGAAGGCTCCTGGGACCATGTAAAAATTAGAGAGTCCTAAATGCAGAACCCCCCTCCCAAAAATAAGTTAGTAACTCAAAGGTAAAGGGGAAACTCCCAAGTTTCATGTTTTCCCACAGAACTATTTCCCCTCTCAAATAAAACTGGAGGATATTTCTAGAAATTGGATCATTTTTATATATTCCACAAGTAGTGTGGTTTTAGTTACTGAGAACTAACGCTGCTTTGACAGGAAAAATTTTTCAGGGAACCATTAAGGAATAGGAGTAGAAAGGATACCTAGGATTTTCCAGGTTAAGAATGCCTTTCAAGACTAATGGACAGGTTGATTGGGTTTTATACTCAAGGCTGGATATAGATTCCACTGACCTGGTAAACTTTTCACAGTGACTAAAGTTTATATTATCTAGTTTATGATTCTAATTAGTAGATAAGATTGAAATCATAGATGTAATACCCACATATCACAAGCTATGCTATTCCTAGTACACACAAAGCAATCAAGATACTATTCAAAAATTTTGCAAAGACTTGCCACTGGTCAAAAGGATTAAGGATATATGAAAGGTGCAGCCAGCATATATAAGCATTATAGGGAAAAATGAAACCTGTCTCAACAATTAACTGGTATTATCTTCCAGGACTAAAGACAGTATAGCAATAGCTAAATGCGTTTTACTGTTTACAGGCTTTATTAATACTTCAGGTTTTCAGTTCTAGAGTAGAAAAACTAAAACTGCCTTATATTTCTGATTTCCTTAGCCAAAATTAAAATGATCAACCACTGTTTGCAAACTTAAAAGGCTATCATACACAGCATTATAAAATTTCATTTCTTCTACAAACTTCATGAAATTTTTGACTTACAAGATCTTGTCGTTCGGTCATGCTCATCTTCTCTACTATTGACCAGAACCAACGCTTGAATTGCAAGAGCTTCTCAGCATTTTCTCCTAAGAACGAAGAGTATAAATCCAGTATACTGTGTCCATTGTTACTTAAAATACTGCTTCTTATAAAAATAGCTTAAAATTGAAATGTTATCTAGGATCAGAGGTCTAATTCCTAATAGAGAGAATTAGGACCATTTGCATAATGTAAAAACTATTCATTAGTCAATCCTGACTTAAGATGACCAAGAAAAATGGACTACCAGTCTCAAAAATGATAATCACATAGCTTTAATCCCATCTGTAATTCATGATTCTTCTCATGAACTAAAACCAGGGCTTCAAAATTTTAATGAGTTTACAAATCACTTGGGGGAGCTTTCTAAAATGCAGATGCTCATCTACTAGGTCTATGGGGAGAAAGGAAAGGAATGGAGATTCTGCATTCCTAAAAATCTTCTAGATGATGCTGATGCTGCTTATCTGAGGATCAAATTTGGAGGGGCTTTAGATATTTATTTTCCCCTCTTAGGTTTTTGGTTTGTAAATGAGACAAATTCTTATCTTACAAGTACTGAAAACTGTATTAAATAAAGTAGCACAGGGGCGCCTGGGAGGCTCATTGGGTTACAGCCTCTGTCTTTGGCTCAGGTCATGATCCCAGGGTCCTAGGATCGAGCCCCACATCGGGCTCTGTGCTCAGCAGGGAGCCTGCTTCCTCCTCTCTCTCTGCCTACTTGGGATCTCTGTCAAATAAATAAATAAAATCTTAAAAAAAAAAAAAACAACAGTAGCACAAAAACTATTATACAATGAATCGAGCACAAAGAAAAAAACAAGAGTATTTATCCAAATAACTCTGCAAAATGTAAAAGGGGAAAAACTGGTACCTTCATGTACATAGTAATTATGACCTATACCTGGAATCCTCTCATAAGGACCTTCTTGGAGCTTCCAGTGTTTTATTGTACAGTCACAGCTAAAATTCTATTCTTAGGACTTTGAAAACAGAGATAAAAAATCAGGCCCTGAAGATAAATGTTATTCTAGGAGGATTATCACTACCTGTTGTTATTCTCTCTAGATTCTCCGTGTGTTTGTGTGTTGTTACATCTTTGTAAGTGAGCTTTGGGGCCGGTTCTACAAAGCAAACACCATACAGTCAAATTCTTTAATTAGAAAGTCTAAGAAAAATTAATTGGGAAACGCCAAGAGAATTGTCACATGGGTTATTTTTTTCTTACTACATAAAAATTCTTTTATGTAGTTGCTCACCACAAAGAATTTTTACTTGTATTTATACTAAACCATATATTCTTTAAAACCTAGAAAAAGTAAAAGAATTAAGAATAACCTAATGCTAAGGCTAGTCCAAATGTATCTTAAAAATGTAGCCAAAAAACTTTTAAACATCTGAGTAACATAACATTTCTAAGCCCCATAAATACATCTATTTTATTCCTTAAACATTAAAAAAATTTCATACCTGATTCATCATTGAAAGAAGTGAAACTGATCAACATCTGCACATTAACTTCACCACAGCCATTTACCAAAAGCCTAAAATCTTCTGCTGTTAAATCCTCTAATGAATTTTTTGGAAGCACATCCAGTAGACCTTTCCTCATTGCCTATAGAATATTTTAAAAATTACCTTTTTATTAGTCTCGGTACTTTATTTTCCATGTAGCATTACTGTTAAATCCCAATATCTAATTTTAGACTAAGAATACTAGTTCTCATTTTAAGCCAGAAAGAAAAATTAAATTCTGTATTTTGAATTTAATAGATTCAAAAGAGGCAGAGGGGGGAAAAAAGGCAGCATGAACAGGCTACAGGTTCGAAAGTGAAATAGTATTGTTTTACAGGATTTAACTGACCATAATTTAATTATGTTAATAAGAGGCTAGTCATTAAGTAAAAATATCTTCAATGTGTCAGACATGCTATCCGGTCACATCCCTGAAATCTAGAACCTTACTGAGAAATTACAATGTGCCAAGAACTGTTCTAAGCACCTTACATTATTAATGCATTTAATTCTATCCTCATTTTGCAAAGAAGGGAGCCAAGGCACAAAGCACTTAAGCAGTTTGCTAATGTCATATAACGTTAAGGAGTATTATAGCCATGACTTGAATCCTGACAGTATGACTTCAGAACCTGCACAATTATTCGCAGCACAGGAAATTAGAACACTTGACAAGGGACACCTGGTGGCTCAGTCGGTTGAGTATTTGCCTTTGGCTTAGGTCATGATCCCAGGGTCCTGGGTTGGAGTCCCCGCCAATGGACTTCTTGCTCAGTGGGGAGCCTGCTTCGCCCTCTGCATACTCTCTCTTTTTAACAAACAAACAAAATCTTTTTGACAAACACAGCAGGCCTGATGCTGCCCTTTAGAAGCCCTCACTAGGATCCTTGGCTGGCATCTGGAAACTTGGCTTTACTGATACAGCTATTCTGAATGTGTGGAGCAGTGAACCCTGCTGCATTAGCTTGCCTAGACTATTTGTGCGAACAGTGTGATTTATGATGAATTTCCTCTAAGAGTCTGAATTTCAGTAATCGTGGCTGGATGCATAGGAAGAAAATGCTTACAGGACTGGCCTCCGGGGGAAAAAAAAGAAAAAGAAAAAGAAAAACCTAGGCGGCAACTCTTAAGCAGGCTTCTCTAAGCACAAACACTGTACATGTATTTCTATAATTCACTCTAAAGGAAAGAAGTATGTTCTTTGTGACAGCCCACAGCCTGAGAGAACTTCAGAAGGCTGCACCTACATTCCTCCAGACTTGGTCTCATGTACCTTTTCCTTTGCTGAGTCTTTTTGCTATAATAAGCCATGACTATAATTGCCTTGGAATCCTTCTAGTTGGTCACCTAGACATGGGTGGTCACAGGACCCCAAAGCAGTAGTCATTTCAGTTCCACAAGAATCCTTTCTGAACTTTACTCACCAAATTGACTTTTGGATGATTACATGGTTTTTCCAAATAGTTTTACTGAAAAAAGAGTGCTTGGTCTGGAGTCAGGTATAATTTACATTGTACATAAATTAGTTTGGTTTAAAAGTTTTAACCTTTGGTAGGCAAGCTGAATATACTCTGAACTAGTTTACCACACATGAAGACACAAAGAGCCTGATCAGATCAAAGAACACTTTCTAGAAAGTACTCACGTGTAATGGCTGTTCTGCAACTACCAACATTCTATGTTCTGCATATTTCCGCACATACTCATACACATTCTGGGGAGTCACTGGTATATTTACACCATTAGGAATAAGTTCAACCTGTAAAAAAATTTTGCATTGCTATTTAAAAGTGATCTCAGGGTAGTCAGATTGAGCCCTGTGTCTGGCTCTACACTTAGTGCGCAGAGTCTATTTAAGAGTTTCTCTCTCCCTCTGCCTACCCTCCAATGTCTTTAAAACTTAAAAAAAAAAAAAAAGGTTAAAAAAAGTAAGATAATTCTGTATCTGACAAGTATCTAAGAGATGCAAAAAAAAAAAAAAAAAAAAAAAAAAAAAAAATATATCTAAAAAATATAAAAGAGATAAAAAAAAAAAAAAAAAAAAAAAAAGTACAAAAAACTCTTCTACCTTTCAGTCTGTCTCATTAACTCTCCATCTCTGGGTACCTGTCCAAATATGTACTGTGGTTTTTCTCTGTATGTTTTTGTGTGTCTCTTGTTCTGTCCCCATCTAAATTGTTTCTATAGAAGCAAAACAAACTAACCAAATTATCTTGCCAGAATCAGAAAATTATATATTTGCTTTACCTGTCCTCCACCCTCTTCTTTACACAAGTCAATTGCAAATGCCAAATCCATTGCAGAGAAAACAGCATCAGCATCTGAACTCTGAGAAGCGAGGATAAGTTGCCGTAAACTCTCATACATCACAGGATCAAAAAAAGCAAAATCATGCCAATTGACCTAAGAAAATAATCATATGAAACAATTATGAAATATCTTTACTGAATTTTATTTAATTTGAAGATATAAAGAATATTCCACTAAATATAATCGATTTGAAGAGGTAAAATGTTAATCTTTGACTCTGATAATTAACTTTCAAAATACAGTAAGCTATATTTTGAAAAAAACTTAAAGCCAATAGTGGAGAAATTTAAGTTCCAAAATAATTTGCAAAAACCTGCACTTTTTATTAAACAGTGATTATGCTGAGCAGCGGGTCCTTAGTATATACATCCTATTTAGTCTTGATTATAATAAAAAAATATAGATTATTCTAGATGACGAATCTGATGCTCAAAGGAATTCAGTAACTTATTGAAGGTCCTATCATTGGGTTAAACTTGAATCTATTTGATTCCATCTTCTCCCCAAACCGTGTTAAAAAGGCTCAATGCATCAACATTTCTGAGCTGTGGCTGAGCTTTAAATCCAGTTCTTCTTTGCACAAGAACATTTTTGCTGGAATACTTTAAGAATTCAATAGGGTCAGAGTTTACATCATTACATGTGTACATGCATACAAATGTACATACACATTTATATGATATGAATAGAAAACTATTCATCTGTGGGTTTGAACAATGTTAATTCGTATCATTCGCTGGCAAAGACTACAATATTTCATTGTTTTGTGTCAAGTAATTTCTTTTTAATACCTTTAGGAACACTGGCAGTTGTGTTTTAAATCAGAAGTTGCATAATTAGTATTATACATAAATTTTAAAGGATGTGGTCTCCCCCTTCCCCATATAAAAAGAATGTGCAGGCAGTCAGACTTCGAAGCAATAAAGAAATTATGCTAATTCTACCACTCAGAGATAAATATCAAGCATGCTATGCTGTATTTTCTCACATTCTTTTGTCCCCTCTCCCTCCTGCACATCTTACATATATTTTTGAAGCCAACAACACTCTTTTCAATAAAATACTACTTCTACTTCTACCACCTGTTTGAACAAATAATAACAGTTAAAATCTATTGAGCACTTACCAGGCACTACAGTTTTACCATTTTGCAAATGGGAAAATATGCCATAGGTGTGAGGGGATTTGTCTGCATCAAGATCCAGGTCTGTCAGACACCCCCAAACCCACCAGTGTCACCCATTCCTGCATGTATTGAGATTTTTTTTTCCCATGTCATTAAATGTTTGAAAATGCTTTATAATGGCTATAAAAGGAAATTTTTGCAATTGTAAAAGCAGTTAGGTTCATTAAAATCACTTACTTTCCTACCAAGCAACACTTTAATTACATGTCTATTCAATGTAATAGGACATAGTTCATTCTGTAACAGACATAGTCCAAGAATCCTAAAAATAAAAACAGGGAAATATATTTAAATTTGAAAATAATTCTAAAACACATATAACCCCACACATACATATATAATATACACACAGTATTTTGAGAATTCTACAGCCTTATTTCTAATCAGTATGAAGAACATATACACATTTTAAAAACGATTGTTTTAGAAAATCTCAAACTGAAATTGTTAAAAAATTTAAGATTAGCGTTATTTTACCTGCCAATGTTTCTGAAACAATTCAACCTTGCTTCTGTGTTTTTGCCAGGCCTTGGAGTATAAAATCCTCTTTTTCCAGGTTGGTAAAACAAAGGGGCATTATCGTCACCATCGTCTGTATCGTCTAAATCCATATCTACAACACTTCGACTAGAGCCGTGACGCTTTCGGTTTTCCTAATAATAGAGTATCAGGTTAAGTCCCAAGTTTTTTTTTTTTTAAGCTTTTATTTATTTGAGAGAGAGCACACGTGCATGCAAGGGGGGTAGGGAGAGACAGGGACAAGCAGAGTTTGCACTGAGTGTAAAGCCTGATGCAGGGCTCAACCTCAGGACCCGAGACCATGACCTGAGCCAAAATCAAGAGTTGGACACTTTACCAACCGAGTCACCCAGGCACACCCCAAGGCTGATTTTAAAAACAAAACATATGAACTAGTTGTCTAAAATCACTCAAAGGGAAGTCAGGTAGGTAAAGCAATGTTTACATTTAAATGTAAATTTTTTAATTCATCTTTTCAGAACTGTGGTACTTATATAAAGCTCATGCCTATTAAATCTTTAAATTCTCTGTCCATTTAAAATCACTAATGAAACTGGTAGCTTCTTTCACCTTAATTCCTTAAAGATACTTTTGCTGGATATAAGAATGATGAACCATTGTCTTCTGGCTCATACCTTTCTGATGAGAAATCCACTGTCCTTCAAATCACACTTTCTCTATATGTAAAGCACTGTTCTTTGTTTAGTTTTACAGCAGTTCAATTATAATACATATAGACATAGTTTTCCTATTTAGGGTTCATTGACCACCTTGAATCTATAAATCTTGGTACCAAATGTGGGAAGTTCTCGCGGCTGCTATTTCTTCAAATATTCTCCTGCAGTAGTCTCTCCTCTTCGTCCAGGTGCTTTCAATGACACGGATGTCTGATCTTTCATTATGGTCCCACAGATTCCTGAAATTGTTCCCTTGTTCAAAATCTTCTCTCTGTTCTTTAGATAATTTCTGTCTTCAAACTGACACTTTCCTATCCTCTTCATTGAGTTATTGACCTATCTACTGAATTTTTTCTTTTAGAAAAGTTGTACTTCTTAAACATTTTTCTTAAAGATTTTATTTATTTATTTGAGAGAGAGAGAGCGCGTGCAGCAGGGGAAGCAGGCTCCCCGCTGAGCAGGGAGCCCAGTGCAGGAGTTGATCCCAGGACTCTGGGACCATGACCAAAGCCAAAAGCTGAGCCACCCAGGCATCCCTAGATGTTGTACTTCTAATTCTAAGCTTTTCCCTTGGTTCTCTTTTACAGTTTCTATTTCTCTGCTATGAACCTCTTTCATTCAGTTCACTAGTGCTTAACTTTATCTCATATTCTATCAGATAAAGATACCCCCATCTCCTAGAATATGAGATAAAGTCTTTGATAATTCCAACAAGTAGATCATCTTAAAGTTAGCATCTACTGGTTCTTTACCCAGGAGAACTGGTGGGTCTTGTCTGGTTCTTTGTATATTGAGTAATTTTGGAGTGTATCCTGGCCTTTTGAATATTAAGTTGTGAACTCTGGGTCTTGTTAAAATGATAGGGAGAATGTTGATGTTTTGGGGTTTAGCAGGCAATCACTCTGGTTAGATTCAGATTGGAAGTCTCACCATCTGTGCACAATGGTTCCAAAAACAGATTTTCAAAGCCTTTTATTTTTTGGGTCTGCCCTGCATATGCACCATAGAAAGTGTGGGACCTGGACAATACTACAGCTCAGTTCTCAAAGCCTTCTCTATTTCCCAACTAAGACCAGAGTTAAAGAGATCAGCTTTACTCTCTACCCTAAAACAATGCCATACTAGCTGTTAATCAATTTGACCGCCTTCTATCATCTGTGTGCTACTATCTACTTTTCAGAATACTCAGGCGGTTCCTTTCACATTTTGTTCAGTTTTTAGTTGTAATCAGTGAAAGAGGTTAAGATTATATTGGGTCTGCTCCACCATGGCTGGCACTGAAGTGTTTGGGGAACTAAAAAAGCCTTCCTTACTGCCTCTCCACAGGTCTCATTTTCTCTGCATCTTTGCACCCACTTCTTCCCTTGAGTTAAGCACTAAGAAATTCATGACATCTCTAAAATTAAAGCTTAATTCAGGCTGTGCTAAATTGGAGCTCCAAGTGCTGTTTATTAGCTCATGTACAGAACATCTCTTACCTGTACCTTTTCTGAGGAGTCTAATAATCCAAGATCCAGGATACTATCAGCTCCATTTTCCCTAAAAACAAATCAAAAACCTTTTACATTCCAGATAATTGAGACTTCTAGAATTTAGTGTAGAGAAACATGCATTTGAATTTATAAAGATTTATAAATACATTTATTAAAGGCTTTAAAAAATATCCAAGACACGTACTAGTCAGTGCAATTATAGGAACAGAGAAGTCAATAGTATATAACAAAAAAAATTAGGTGCTATATGTGTGATTCAAGATAATAAGCTAAGGGCTACCTGATTTACAACAAAATAATGCAGCTTCATAGGGGTACTGAAGCTTAAACTCACAGGTAGCATTATAAAAGAACAGAAAATGTTCAGAAAGCAATTGCAACAGGAATCAAATTCTTTAGTGTGTTTAATTATTCTACAATACAAATTCACAGTTCACTTTACATAGCCAGCTGAAAGGAGTCAAAATTACACATTATTTGCATTCAACACAAAGTACTACTAAATTAGCAATCCTTACATATAAAGATCTTTTTTCAAAATGTACATTCCTTGTAACCTTTTCTATAATGGGCTGAGCTCTATCGGTGCTGATTACATCCAGAGACAGGGAAAAGGAATGAAGAAATAGTACATAAAAGCCCAGAAAAGAAAAACAGTAATTACCAACAAAGAAGATAAACCTCTAGCAATAGTCTTTTGGCTTGGATGTTCAAAGGCTATGAGACAGGTAAGTGGCTGTTACATTTCAGCGCTTTAGCCTACCCATTTATCCATTTCTACGACTATATCCAATCTAATTCCTGCGCAAGATCATGACTGGGAAGACCAGAAATTTGCATCTAAAAAGCCTCAAACTGCATGTAAGAGTAGCCTCAGGATAGAAGGCACAGAATAAGTTTGGCCTATCTTCCTGATGTCACTTTTGTCACCTTGGAAAAAGAGTAATTTAACTATTAGATATTTTTAAGTTTTATATTAAAACAAATACATCACACAACAGAAAGCAAAAATTTGTGTGAATTTTTAAGATAGGTCAGGAGCTCTAAAAGAAACTTCACGCTTATGGCAAGAACTCGGGGACTACACCCCAGTTCCTTGAGATTTCTGGCTTCTGCCATTAGGGGTATTCTGGTAGAGAATTTGGGATGTACTTTTTACAAGTTATTTCTAAATATTAGGTATATAAAAGATTTTTAGAACCTAAGTCACTGCTAAAATTCTAACTTTCTAATACATGCAAAACTCAACTGTCTCACTCACGGATTTTAAGCCATCTCTTATAAAACCACTTGAAGTTGTGTACTTCATAGTATAAATTTTAAGATATGGTAGTACCTACATCCTAAAAATAAAGTAGTTGATATTTAAACTGAAATGCCTTCCCAATTATATACATTACCGTCCATGTGCTATAATGAGTTCCATGGCTTCATCCACTCTTGCCCTCAGAGAATCTTCACTTGCTAGAAGGAGAAGCAGCTGAGCTGGGGATAATTCCAACAGCATACCAGTGATTTTACTTGCAAATGCCTGTAAACAACAAACAAAGTTAGTTGCCCTTACTCTCTGAAACCTCTTGTCTACATCAACAATCGTTTAGCCGCCCCACCCTCAAAAGAAGAAGAAAATATAAGACCTTTGGAAAATGAAAAAAATTTCTAAACTAGCTAAGGTATTTTATTAAACTGGAAGCTTAATTAAAGAGGACTTTCAAAGTCTTGTTAAAGCTAGTTTAAAATTTGTATGACAAGCCTTTTAAGATTTCTGCTATCTATGAATAAACATACAAATACTCAGTTTCCATTTATCCCCCTCAGAGAGCCAGAAACCTTTCTTTCATGTAGGGTAGAAGAAAAGAATGGGAGGAAAGAAGGGAAAGAGGGAGAAGAAAGAAGACTATAATTAAGGCTAAGGGTTTACTGAAAGAACTATAGCTGGTTTTCTGTTTTATTTTCTCTTGCTGTAACATACATGTAAGTCATGTATAAAGGAAAACAAACACAACTAGTTTGTTTCATAATATAGGAAAAAAACCTTTAACAGAACATTCAATATAAAAATCTGGCAATACTTAACAGCAATAACGTAGATTATTTGCAGTATGTCCTAGCTACAATTTAACAGATTAGTCTGCTTCCAAATAAAGGTACAAATTAAATGCACAGATAATTACTTAAGCACACAAGGAACTTATTAGGTAGAATGCCAACTTAGCACCGGTAGAAAAAACAAAACTCCTTCAAGCTACCCTCCAGCAAATTTTGCTGCTTTCCCTCTTAAGCTTTCTTTTTACTATAGTCCTCAACCACAGGACTTGAAAGTAGCTAACATTTTTACAACGCCAACTTTAATTCAAACAACAAAAATGGCAGAGTCAGTTATGAGGAAGCTAAGTGCAGCATACATACTGGCTGCATTGCTTGTACACGAGGATAAAGTCTCTCTCCAAGCGCCTGACGATGTGCCGGCAGAGGGTCAGGATCATCACTAGGATTCCCTTCAGAGGCTGGTCGGAAGGGCCTAGTATCAATGGAAAGCTGCCTTCTGAAGTCTCTGTAGGAAGAACAAAGCTATTATATCTTATTTCCCTTGTCTGCAAAAAACATCAGCACCACTGGTAACAAAGATGAAAAACCAGAACATATAGGTAGCTCCAGTTATGGGATTAAGGTGGTGGAATGCCTAATGGATGATGGTTGGGAAATAAAGATTTTCTAGATGTTGTTACTTCAAAATCTGTAACTTTGCAATGCATAGTTCAATTTGATCCTAAGAGTCTAAGGGAGCAAGCCCATAAAATACCAGAAATCAAAAATTCACCCACACTTCCTAGAAATTTTAGTCCAAAGTAAAATGCCACCCACCCTAACAGGAGAAAAATTAAGAGGTTTAAATATAACACAATTTCCACAAATAGAATTTTAAGACAAATTGGGGAAAGAATGATATTCAGGGTTTTAAAAGCAAAATATTTTAATAATAGTACAGTTACTATTCATTTACCCAAATGTTAAAACTTTTTCTAAAAAATAGTACATAATTGAGACCCTCTTATTACACGCCTACCTCCAATTTCATTCAAAATGGTGGTAGGTGGTATTTAGTAAAAGATACAAAATGATCTCACCTATCTCGATCTCTCCGAGAACCTGCTCGCAAGCCACTACTCCTTCTCATTTCCCTTTCTCTCTCCCTTTCCCGATCCCTCTCTCCTCTGTTCCTTAATCTCTGCATTAAACCTGGAAGAAAATGTGAAACACACTTTATTTAGATACATGTAAATGCAACTACTTTAACTCTGAAAATCAATGTGAGGACAGAAGACAAATATAAGAACTTAACAGGTGAAGGTTATCTCTCTTAGCATTTGTGTTAATGCCTTTCTCTGATTGTCCCTCTGGTTTGAAGGTTGGGGGTTAACTGTATAGAATGTACCTGGCATAATAAGTATTCACTCAGTCATGAATTGTGTCACAACTGTGAAATAATATGTAGCAACTGGGGCTGTTAGTTTCACCATAAATAATGATGAGACTTCTTATGTGATTAGAGTCCTATCTATTTTCTTTATTCTTAGTTTTGGGCATTAAGCATTTATAGACACCTAAAACATTAGCTATTACTATTTTCAAAACGTTGAGCATAATAAGCCAAAGTATGGTTTCCTAAAGAGAGTGCAGAAAAGTTTATTCTGAAATGCTACAACTTCCCAGGTTCCCTCATTCACATCTGCCGATTTCTTTTTATTATAAGACTACGGAAAGTCAAATGGTAAAACTAATGATGAAAGGCTAGAGTACTCCGCACATCTTTTCATCCTCAATCCTTCTTGGAGCTCATTCAGCCTCTATGATGGCAGTTTACAGAACCTCAATACAGTATCACTAAAGCCTAGGTAAAATAAAGGATTTTCTTAGTAATTCCCTCCGCCTGAATTATCCACCTACACAATGACAATTCCTGCATGAATCCCTAATTACAACCTACTTTAAAGGCATTTGTAATTTTCACAGATTTTTTTTTTTTTAATTTGAAAATTAGCTAAGAATCCTAATCCCTAAGTACTGGTCCTCAAGGAGGTACAACTTGAGCCAGGATATTAAAAAGAAAATCTTATTACCAAAAAAACAAAGTCTTGCTAAATTATACAGTAAAGTTAGTAATACAGTCAACCAATTTACATTTGCTTACGAGCTCCTTATTTCACTGGGGACTGGTAGCAACTCTGCAAATTGTACTCTGAATAGCACTGCTCTAGAGAACAGTATTTTCTTAACCATCTGTGCTAATTAAATACAGGGTGGTGGAAATCTGTAATGTGCTCACTGATTTTTTTCTATTATTGTAGAGCTTACAACTTCCCACTCCCCAAACATGTAACAACTGAGATGAGAAACTCACTACTGCAGTCACATTTATGAAAATAGGTGGGGCAGTAAAAGAGCAGTGATGAACTGTTGATTAGAGTAGTTTAAACAAGATTAAATCATTAATCTAGAAAAAAATTGTATAAAAATGCGAATGGACACTAAAAGTTCTCCCATTATAAATACTTAGAACTGTGATTATAGTTGTTTTAATGAAAGAAGAATCTGTTTTCTCCTCTCAATCCCCTTTACCAATTTCATCCATTGAAATAATTTTTATGATGCTTGTTATCTGTAGAGTACACTTACTTGTATGAGTGCCTTTGTTAGCATTTTGGATACAATCTAAATTTGGCAGTTTTTCATTTGACAAAAATGCTTGTGCAATGGCGGTATAAAAACTTCGTGCTACACCACTGCCCTCTCCTGGCTCATCCTTAAATGTGACTTTTACTCTGTGTACAGCCATTGGTGTGGTAGCACATCTTCGACCAAAGTGATTGTTTAGCTGCCTCATGGTCTGCTGAATGAGAAGATCTCGATCCCGATCAACCTATTAAAATGCACCAGAAAGTAGTAAAGTCAGTATTAGAAACCACCTTGAAATTTTTCTATATATACAATATAAAACTGTAGTTTTAGTTTCTCGTTGAGAGTTTAACTACAAAATAATCTGGGTTCTCGGGAGCATATATTCCAAATTTAAAACTTTTTTTTTTGAGAGAGAAAAAAGGAAAGTGAACATGAGGGTGTGGGCGGGTGCAGATGGAGACAGACCATCTTAAGCAGGCTCTGCACTGGGCTCAGTATTGCACAGGGCTCAAATCTCACGACCCTGAGATCATGACCTGTGCCGAAATCACGATTTGGATGCTTAATAGACTAAGCCACCCCAGTCCCAAATAAAAAACATTCTAAAGCATTTAAAAATGTCTTGCATTAAATCCGGATAATGGAATGCAACTCAATCTAACATTTTCTTAGTAAGTCTGTTGGAAAACAGCCATTTGTTCAATTTTGGAATATACCAAGATAATTCCAAGTAAATAAAAAGTGTGTTTTAAAATCAAACACAAATAAAAAAAAAACAGCATATACTAGAAAACACAGATATATTTCTTTCGTGACAGAAAACGACAAGTAAAAGAAAAATGACGAGCTGGGAAAATGATTGGTGAGTGTCTTCTGTTACAAAGCTATATATTCAAAGCACTATAAGATAATGTGCTTCTAAAGAACCTTAAAAATTTGAGGAAAAAAACAACAGAAGAAAATGGGCAAGATATAAAAGTTCATAGAAAAGTAATAAATATATGAAACAATCTTTAACTTTGCTCATAATAAAAGAAATGCAAATTCAAACTACACAGAACGCCATTTCTTACCTATAGATTGGCAAAAATCTAAACATTTGACAAACTGCTGGCATGACTACAGAGGCATCTCATATTAATGTTGCAAGTGCAAAAGTACAGAACCACCATGCAGAAATATTTGCCAAAATTATATATACATATGCCTTTCTATGTCTAAGAATCTATCTCAAAGACAACATACTAGCCAAAAAGAAAAACACACACCACTATTCATAACTGCAAAAGATTAGAAATAAACCCAAATGTCTATCAGTAGGAGATTGGTGGGGCGCCTGGGTGGCTCAGTTGGTTAAGCGTCTGCGTTCTGCTCAGGCCATGATCCCAGGGTCCTAGGAGTAAGCACAGCTTTGGGTACCCTGCTCAGCAGGGAGCCTGCTTCTCCCTCTCCTCCCCACCTTTGCCCTCTGTCACGATCTCGGTCTCTCTCTCTCAAATAAATAAAATCTTTAATCAAAAAAAACAAAAACGAAAACCCACACCACCACCACCAAAAAACCTGTGATACAACCATAAAATGCATTACTAAGACAAAGCAGCTGTAAAAGGAAGGCGAACACTGCTCTACACAGCAATGGCTTTACCTCTGGGATATACTGTTAACTGGGAAAAGCAAGATGGAGTAAAATGTAGAGCACACTCGGGGGTCTGGAGTAGGGGAGAGAGATGGGTAATGAATACATACACACACATGCATGATTACAGTTTTTTTTAAAAAGGAAGACAATTAAAAACAAACAAACAAACAAAAAAAAAACCTGAAGGGGAAAGGTGGGCGCATGGTAAAAGAGACAGAAATAGAAACCAGATTTCCCTAAATGTAACTTCTTCTGTAGAGTTGTCCTTGCACTACTGTAGATATTTTACATTAATGACAAGAAACCAGATTTCCCTAAATATAACTTTTTCTCTAGGGTTGGCCTTGCATTATTTAGATGTTTTACATTAATGACAAAACCAAACCAAGAAAAGGCGAGAAAGCAATCCCTAAAAGTTAAAAGCAAAATTAAACAAAAGGCCCTGATTGTATGCAGATTAGTAGCAAAACCACACAAAAATTGTTTCAGGTGACTTGAAGCAATGTGACTATATCTCTAATTGGAAGGCCAAATAACGCAAATAAATCTTAAGCTATTTTCAATAATCATTTTGGGGTGGTAATGTTGATGTTGTGATTCTAAGACTGCTGTGTATATGCTGTGAGTAAAAGCAAATGAGTAATTTTCTTAGTGTTGTTGGGAAGTTGGGATGTATGGTTTGGAAGAAGGGAGGTAAAGACTAAGAGGTGGAAATAAAACAATTATGTGATCCTAAATCTTAAATTGGAATTGGAAATATCAAGTATATACTTAGTATCATTTCTCTTTTTCTTAAAGGAAAATTTCCTAGCTCTATCCATTGAACAGACCTAGAAACCATGACCGACTTAGTAGGCAATGAGCAACCCTACAGTCCAGATTATAATCTCAAAATACTTTTCCTACTAAAAGGAACCTTAAAGAAATGGTTGATTTAAGATCTGTGACAAGAAATACACAAGATGAGACATACCAAAAAGTAAAGAAGTTATCAAAGATTGTTGGAGTCCTGTCAAAAGGACCAAGGAGCCAAAGAGGACTCAGGACTCCCACTAGCCAAAGAAACAATCTGAGCATCAACAGAATACAATAACCTTAATGGAATAAAGGACATCAAAAATGTTAAAAAAACAAAAACAAAAACTGAAAATACTCACTGATCAAGAGAAGATGTTAGGAAACCAACTGCCAGAGATAACTACTACTCTAAATATGGTGATTACCATTTATTAAGTTTTTAATTATATAAAACATATCCCTAAACAAGATTTTTTGTTTTTAAACTTCATATAAATGGCACACTATATGTATAGTATAAGAAAATCTAAATACCTTTACCTCTAGTGATAAATCTCTTGACTGCTGATTCCTCAGTTTTTCCATTTCTCTACGGAATTTTGATTCTTTTACCTCAAAACCACCCAATTCAGTTAGGATCTTTAAAAAAAAAAAAAAAAGGCATGACAAAATTATTCTCTGACATAAATTCTTATGAAGCAGAACAGAATTAAAAGTGCTTAAAATACATACTGATCCAGGTTCTGCTCCAACATCTTCCATGAAAACCCTGCCAAATAGTTCCAAAGAAAGGCGCCAACGTCCTAACAGCATATCGTGGGAAATAACCATTCCCATGAAGCTACACTGTGGCCTGCAAGAGGTTTAAGGGGAGAGTGGGAAGTAATTAAGCCAACTATAAAGATTCCCTGATTTGGGGTCAATGACAGTAATTTTCTTGGTCTTTTCAAACCACATCCTCTCTAACAGAATTTTTCTGTAACTACTCATTCCTCACAGAACTTCTCATTTTTATTCCATTATTCCTTCTGTCCTTTATATAAGGATACATATCCCAGCTGCCTACCTTCATCTTCAATTTTACCTCTTCTCCCTAAAGTCCATCATGCCTCTCCATTTGGGTGCCTCCTAGATCCCTCTCCAGTTCAGATTTTCACAACAGACCAGAATTTCCACTGTGTTAAATATATCCATGTCAATGACATACATGTCCAACTCAACACAGGAAAACGGAATAAGGCCTCTTCACTTCAATGACACTGCCTCTTGCTTTTTTTTTCAGTAGTACCACCTATTTCCCTATGGCACAAACTTGAAACAAATTTTAATGTGTCTTTCCCGTTCCTCCAGAGTGATTAAGTCCTTCATAAGCTTCTCTTTCCAAGATTTCCTATCCATACACAAAGGCAATATTCTTTTTTAGCCCCTTTACCACTAGCCTGAACTAGAGTAACAGCTTTCTACTTTATCTCCTTACCTCCAATTCTTCTCTCCTTCAGTGGTTTGCTTCTACATAGTCTAATCATCTCAGCTCAGGCCATAATGTCTCCAAAAAGCTTGCCCCCACCCCCAGTCCACATTTCTTCCTTGCCTTTTATGGTTGTTGGACTGTGTATATAAAATAGTATATAGTTTCCTAAGCAAAAATAATTGTTTGATATTCTGTAAACCATTTGTACTCAACAAATCATTTAAGATTAGTCATACTGAGCCACAGTGTGCACTAGCAATTTTTACTGGGAAATCAAAGAACCCACCTCTTTCTTACAAGATAATAACCAACTGTGAACCTGGCATAGGAGCCCAAGCAAGTATGAGAGTCACAAATCTACAAAACTCTACAGTCATTCACAGGGTTTTCCTTTGTTGAGCCGCTGGTAACACGACTGTAACTGGCAATTTGACATGGACACACTTTAACTCAGTACTGAACATTAAAAAAAAAAACAAAACAGAGCCTTAGAATTTCCTCAGTAACGTGAAGAGAAAATTAGAATGACAATCAATGACTATATAGTCACCCCCAAAATCCAGAAAGCGCAAATATTTAAATATCTGATTATAAATCAGGAACACAAAGAAATAAGATAACATTTAATTCTATTATTTACATACAAATGAAATAAAATTATAAAATCCCTAAATAAAAATTCTTCCAAGAATTATAATACCGATAAAGTAATGTTACAGGAAAACGATCTCCACTTAGTAAATACCTGAAAGATGTAAGAGGTGGGCCTTCACTTTCAGTCAGTCCTATTTCTGCTAGTAAACTGCTTTTCAATTGTGCTGCAAGATCGTGAGCAGATGGCCCTGGTTTTGAACTTTCAGCTTCTTCTGGCACCACATTCTGTTCTTCCCCTTCCTTTTTTTGTCGATTTTGCATGTTCATTACATTTTTCAAATTGGCAGCATAAGACATTTTAGTTGGGAGAACCTATGAATTTTTACATATAGAAGTTAGGCATTAGAAAAAAAACTGACTAGATTTCCTTTTCAAGAACTTACTATAACTCCACAGAAATTACATGGAAGTTAAGTAATTCCTTTCTAGCGCTTCAACAACAAAGATGCAGCCTGAGAACTTTTCAAGGATTCTTTATAATACCAGTGGTTACTTTATTGTCCTATGTATTTTCAGTATTTGCAGGATTGCATTCTTTTATCACTCAGATAATAAAGAAAATTCTGCTCTTAAAAATGTTATGTTTTTATTTGAGAAATAGTACAGACTGCGTAATTTTAGGCTCTCAAATAAGGCTTTTATCTAAAAACTAGATCTACTATCTAACTAGTTGTATAACAACAGACATTCCCACAAGAAATGACAAGAAATGTCATCTCTGCAAGCCTCAATTTTTTACCCGTAAAATCAGGATAAAAATGCTTTCTATCCAACATGGTTATAAAGACTGAGACCGCACCTAGTAGATATTAATAATGACCTGTTGAATAATTCTACTTTATTTATTCATATTCTACAGCCAAAAAGTTTGAAGCCAATATGACAGATATTCATATATACGATATATATACATATGCATTACACATATAAAGATTTAATTTCCAGCAGCATTACATCATTCAACTCTGTGAAACAGGCCAAACACATAATGAAACTGCCATTTCACAGATGAAGTCACTGACCTAAAATAAGTTAGTCTTAAAGCAGGATGGTAACACTGACGGAGTTATGAAATAATATGGAATTATGTCATAAGGCAGGAATTTCTGATATTTCCATTATTTGAGGCAATACAATATCCTGGAATAATGCATTTCCAAAACTCGAGATACTGGGACAAGTTCTCATTCACAAATATTATATTGTGGAGATTTTTACTATCTTACCTCAAGGCAGTTTCTATCCACTGTAACCTCCATTAAGCACTTCCCACTACTGGCAGATGAAGAATAAAGACCCTGACTTGGACGGCCAAAAAGATCCTCCTTTCTAGCGTTTGGCTGCAATTTTAACAGAAATATTCTAGTTACACTGAACACTTAAAAAAAAAAATAGAGTCACTTAAAAAGAAACCTTGTAAGACTAGTTTATCTAACTCACCTGCAACAGATGTGGCTGATCGGCCAAGGGGATCGCTTCAGCCAGAGGCACTTCAAATGGATTTGGGGGTATACATCCAAGGAACGTCATGGAGTCTGAGCGTCGGAAAAATGGATGGTTTTGACCCGTTTCTGCAGGAAGAGAGTCCTCATCCTTATCATTCAAAGTAGCACCTAAATGTAAAGAGATAAAGTGTTTGTTTTGTAGAAAGTATTAATTACCAGGGAAGGGTAAAAGAATCTCAATCTTTCAATCCAAAATTCCTGTAACCTCTTCATGAAATTTTAATGTCACCCCAAAACCAAAAATAACTGTCTAAAATTCTGATAATATTTTTAGGTGAAAATTTAAAATATTAGCAATTTAAAGTGGTTACAATGGTAAATTCTATTATGTGTACTTTAACATGACAAAAAAATACTTAAAGTATTAGCAGTAACAAATAGTGTTCCATTTCTGTACTGGACAAACATTTCCCAACGCTTTCTCTCACGAGGGATTCAAACCTGAATAGAGCTAGCTTCCTAAGCCTATTCAGGACATGGCTCACTAATGACTCTAAAAGGAGGAGATGGTCTGGAGCAGAGATTTGAACATGTGCTTACAAAAATTCTTTCTCTACAAGACAAAAATGTCTGGATGCCTCATTCATCTCAACAGTAAGTCAGCAGAAGAACACCGTCTCCCCTTAATAGAGTAAAACTGGACAGTGTACGGTACGCTATGAAAATACTGAGCTATGGCTGGGTTTTCAAACAGCAGCAGTTAGATCAGTTGTCTTTCCCCGGGCTGAATAAGGGTTCTAACTGTTAACAAGAAATAGGGAAGAAGACAGGCTATTTGACCCCACTTCAAAAAATTTTTAATTCCACTTGAAATAATAGCTAAAAACTAAAAAGAGACTGCAGAAGATCCCAAAATTTCTTCAGTTTGGAATATTTTCTTTTTATTGCATTAACTCGTAATTACGTTTTGATATTCGAGAGTTATAATGGGTATTTCTCATTGTCTTGACTAAACCTATTTTGCATCAGCATTAATAAAGGTTCTCTTAAGATTTTTAAAAATGCTATACTTACACACTTAAAAATAAAGGTAAACATAAGACTAAAACACAAAGGATACAAAGATAAAATAGAAAAAATATTGACTGTTAAAAAGTTCGTAACGCTTCTTTAATTCATCCTTATTTATGAAGCAAAGATCTCAAGGATATATAAGGGAAAATGGACAGAAAATTCAAGAAATGGGACATAGAGAAGAAAAGAGAAATTCCCACCCAGACAGAAAATAATGAAGTTAAAAAGCTTGAAGGGGAAATACTGAGGCAGCCATTTCTTGAAGTAGATTAGCAGATTTTCTGTACACTAACTTTGATTGGTGTCATCATCATTTTCATGTTCTGAATCTTCATTATCAATACCCAGTTCCAAGAGTTCTCGCGTCCTTTAAAAAGATAAGTTTTTACATGAAGTATGGAGCAGAGATGATGGGAACTATAAGCAAAAAACACTGAAGAAATCAGTTAAGTATCTAGTCAATTTCAAACATTGTGATCAAGTTTTAGACTCTGGCAATGGTAGACTGACCAGCCAAATGTATAGCAATTACAAAAGAGGTTCAAAAGAAAAAGGATAATCACAGTAAGAAATAGTGAGTACTTACACAAACTCTAATAGAAAACATGACAACTACATCAAACATAAAGCTTAAGTGGATTCTCAGGTTTCCTGTTTTAAATGAGTAGTAGCTATGGATACTCAAGCCCTCTTTCCCACATGAAATGTTCCTATACTATTTCTCTTTTGCAACACTGTTCTCCTCGCTCCAAAAATTGAACAAAACTGATAGAGACCATTTTTAGCAATTAAGTATTTCCTAAACCAACCTCATGGCAAGTATGGGTACCTTTTGCGTTCCAGTTGAGGCGTATCCAATGTTGTTTGCTGATTCATTGCTTTAATCCAATATATAAGGGCTTGAAAAACATATGCCACATGCTTCAGTGAGCAAACATCCAAAACTGGAAGAACATCAGAATGCTCATCATTATGAGACCGCATTAAAGACAGAGCGTAATTTAGGAAGTCCCCTCGGGCAGACATCATTCCTTGACGGGCGCTAAGCAATGTAGCACGTCTGGAGGAGGAAAAAGAAATTAAAGTCTTTTTAAAAAGGACACAAATGTGAAAGTTACCAACATCATAAATATTCAAAATTAGGAACTAAGGGTATCCATAAATCAAAACTCATTAGCCATACATGGTCCTCTAATGATTTTTTTTTTTTTAAAGATTTATTTATTTTAGAGGGGGGACGGCAGGGGGTGGTGAGCAGAGGCAGAGAAAGAAGCCAAGCAGACTCCCTGCTAAGCTCAGAACCCAACACAGGACTCTCAGGACCCCGAGATCAAGACCTGAGCTAAAATTAAGAGTCAAACACTTAAATGACTGAGCCACTCAGGTGCCCCACTATCCTGTGCTTTTATTCAGGAAAGGATTTCTCGTGTCCTTTGGAAGAGAAAGGAATTTCTTCCCTAAAGACAATGGTTCTCAAACTTCAGGGTCTTATCAAAATCTCCTGGAGGGCTTGTTGAGACAAACTATGACCCCATCTCCATAAAATTTAGTAGATTTGGAGCAGGGCCGCCAAATTTTGTATTTCTAACAAGCTCCTAGGTGATGTTGTTGTTGCTATTCTGAGGAATTACATGCTGAGAACTACTGCCTAACATGACACTAAGACACAAGCAACAAGAAAACACACACAGCGTTGAGACTTTATCCAAAATTAAAAACATGTTCAAAGAACACCATCAAAAAAATGAAAACACACATAGGATGGGACAAAATTTCTGAAAGTCATGAATCTGATAAGGAACTTATATTCAGAAAATATAAGCAACTCATACAACTCACTAACAAAAAAAGACAAGCCAATTAAAAAACGGGCAAAGAATCTAAACAGACGTCTCCCCAAAGATATACAAATGACCGATAAGACCATGAAACAATGCTCATCATTTATTTAGCCATTAGGGAAACGCAAATTGAAACCACAATGACCTACCACTTCATAACCACTAGGATGGCTACAAGAAAAAAGTAACAAGTGTTAGCCACAAGACAGAGAAATTAGAAACCTCATACACTGCTATTGGGAATGTGTAACAGCACAACCACTCTGGGAAAGTCTGGCAGCTCCTCAAAAGGTTGACAGAGAGAATTACCGTATGATCTAACAATTCCACCATTACGTATTTACCCAAGGTGACTGAAAACATGTCTATACAAAAACCTGTACACAAATATTCACAGCTGCTTTATTCACAAGAGCCAAAAGGGTTGAAAAACCCAACTTATGGATTAAAAAAAAAAAAAATGTGGCACATCCATACAATGAAATACTACTAGGAAGTCATGTATTGACTGATAATGCTAAACCTGGACGAACCTTAAAACCATCATGCTAGATAAAAGAAGCCAGGCACAGAATACCACATACTGTATGATTCCCTATTTGAAATGTCCAGAATAGGCAACACTACAGAGAAAGAGTGTAGATCAGTGGTTGCTTAGGGTGGGAAGGTAGAGGAAAATCGAACATGACTACTAATATTCTCGTGGAGATGATAAAAAATATCCAAAAATTAATTGTGATGATGCGATTAACTGCATAGCTCTGAAAATACTCACAAGTATGGAACTGTACACTTAAATGGGTGAACTGTGCAGGATGTGAATTCTCTCTCAATAAGGGTATTCTATTAGAATGAGAACTACAGTGAAATAAAGGGAGACCCCTGTTCCCAATCAAGATCTATTATCAGAACTCTATTCTTCAGGGAGGAACTTGCCTAACAAAGACAATGTTTGTATCTTTTTGTGGAGCAGGCTTCCCAGGACAAGAAAGCAGAGGCCTCCCAAGTAGTCCAGATCTCTCTGCCAAGCATTCAGTTTTGTATTCTAGACGTTTCCACCAAATCCTCTCCCAGTTCTCAGTAAATCAAGTATGTCCATTCTATACTCCTTTAGATTTTTCTCTTAAATTTCCTATTAGTTTATTCAGAATCAAAGTCTACGTGTAAATTCTGCCTCCTCCTGCTCCACCCTTCAACAAGGCTGTAATTCTGTATGATTTCAGTGTTTCTTTCTCTCCACCTTCCTGGCCTTCACTTGTCCTAAATAACTATTACTTTTCAACTGTAGACTCCAACCATATCTTGATAAGGTTCCTGAGCAGTCTCCTAAGCCCCTTGTCTTCCTCCCTAAATATAAACAGCAAGGTTGTTTTGCCTAAGCCAAAAATAGAACCAAATCCTAGGACTGTGACTTCAGGTATGGGGTACTTTCACTATATAGCACTGCCTCGTGACTCTAGTATTCAATTTTGGGCTAATTCCTAGCCCTGAAAAAGTTCATTTTATAACTAAACAGAAAGAAAACTGTTGGGTGGCTCAACTGGTTAAACGTCTGACTCCTGATTTTGGCTCAGGTCATGATCCCAAGGTCATGAGATCAAGCCCTGTACCAGACTCTGCTCAGAAGGGGTTTGCTTGAAGATTCTCTCCCTCTGCCCCTACTCAACTCTCTTGCATGTGCTCACCCTATCTAAAATAAATAAGTAAAACCTTAAAAAAAATACCAAATACATAAATATACTTAAATACAATTCAACAAACTGGTAGATGTAGAAAAAAGAAATTTGAGGGAATCAAAGAGCAGCTTTGGTAACTGCACACTCTCTCCTCTTCCCGAGTACAACATGCATTCATATTCCATGGTCAAAGGACACAAGGATGTAGATCAACTACTTCAAAATGAGAAGTATTCAGCATCAGATTCCTACAATCTCAATGAATTTTTTAAAATTAGCTTGGATTAGAACTAACTTATTTTGCTTCAACTACACAACAATTTAAAAACAAGTAACACAAGATATCTCCCTCCTTCAAACAAAACAGACTGAGGTCTTATGTAACAGCAATCTAAAAGCTCTAGCTTTCTAGGACATACATAAGGGTTCTGTCTAAACATACAAGCATATATGAAGCATTTCATACCGTCTGCCTTCCAGGGTTCGTAAACTAGCCTCTTCTCGTGCAGTCATCCTTTCTCTTCGAGCTGAATTCTGAGAAGCATGAAGAGGATGATTTGGATGCCCCGGATCACCAGCAGATGCTAATGCAGAACCATAACGTAATTGAGCTTCAGTAGAATCCATAATACTGACCATCCAGTTCCAAGTGGGAATAAGCTTTTCTTCTACATAGTTCTATGAAGACCAAACTAAAATAGTTAAAACTATCCAAATAAAGTTAAATTTGATATACTAGTATTATGTAAACATTTAAATATTTGTAACATTAATTCCCATTATACTGGAATTCTCATAAATGATCAGCCAAAATATTTATTTGAATGAGTAACTTTTCAATGTTTTCATACCTGTAAGTTTACTGCATCTTGGTAAGTCAATTTCACAGCTGCTGGAATCTGAGAGTACACTAGGTGATTATACTTAGGAATAAGGCCCATCAAGTCCGAGATTTGTCTGATAACAATGCTGTAAGCCCTGGCTAAACTGCTTGCAGATGTTAAGTAGCTGCTGGCATTGCTAGCTTCCAAAGCAGCTGCCGCAGCTGCAGCACTCGTGCTGATGGTACCACTCCGGCGTAAATTTGAAGGATCAATATAAATCAAACCCGCTGAACTTGCTATAAAGAAAAAAGGACAACCACAACAAGTTGTCAGATGCTAATTGTGTTTCTCTAGCACTGTATACATTTAAATAAGCTAAAAGATCAACTGCACTGGCAAATGTGGCAACTGAACAAAAAACTTTTTCTTAAACCACACTAAATTAGGGAGGGCAATGATGAGGGGGACAAGAATTACTATAATGTTCTCAACCAGAGACAATTCTGCTATTCCCTGCCGCCCCCAAACAGGGGACATTTGACATCTACAGGCATTTTTGGTTGTCATGAGGGGGTGTGGGAGGTGGTGTTGCTACTGGCATCTGGTGCATAGAGGTCAACGATACTGCTAAACATACTACAATGCACAATCACAAATAAAGGATTATCCAGCCCAAAGTAGCAATGGTACAGACACTGAGAAATCTTGATATAAGCATATGTAAATACTTTTTGTACTTGAACCCAGCAAAACAATGAAGAACTATTATGAAACTACTTAACTGGGCTAGATAAACATACGTAATTTTAAAAACCTATTTAAGTCTTTCAAGAATACAAAGTCTTCCGACTTGCCTGCTGGCGTGGATGTGCTGGAAGGGGCTGTGCTGGCCGCCCGCTGATGCTGCGTGTTGCGGACAGCCCACTGCATGGACCGGGGAGCTTGAGCAGCGCCATTGGCGTGGGAACTATTTGTGGTTCTCTCTAATGGCTCATCAAGCATAAAGGTCTCCTGTTCTATGTCGTCACTCTGACTACTGCTGCTATCAGAATCACTTGAGTCATTTGATTGTGAATCATCTTCAGAAAAGAAGGCAGGAACACTGCTCGCACCTAAATTTTTTATTTTGAAAACCGAAACCACTGTCAGTTTGTTGATATTTAAAAGTACAGTGTACTCACTTATTCAGGAAAATAAACATATATTAAACAGAACACCAGGCTATAGTCTTAATAGTCTACAAAACTCATTAAGATAGTTTAATTACAAAACAACTGTTCTAAATGAACCTTAAAATTAATCAATTTTTAAAAATGAGAAAGGAAAAAAAAAGTAATTAAAATATCTTCCTCACTAATATCCACAGGGAAAAAGGATTAAGTCACAAAAAAGACCCACTCTTGTGCAAATCATAAGGAGTATAGTTTAACCAATTCATGCTGAGTATACACATAGCCTTAGTATAAGCAAGAAAGCTGTATATAAATAAGGGAACGTACCTGCTTCTGAGCCCGCAGTTGCTGCAGTAACAACACTTCTACGCCCACTAGCGTTATCTTGGTTGCTATGGTTACTTTCACTGTCACTTTCTGTTTCAGCTGCTGCTAGCAAGTCCAGCTCCATGTCACTCCCTAGAAAATATATTTAAATAAGAAGGGGGGGAAAAAGTACAAACTCATTGTAGAACAAGACAAGGTCCAATAAACCAGAATATCATAAGGTAAAGGAAGGGTGGAAGGGCAGAGAGGGGGGATTACTACTACAATAAGCATAACTGCCTGCTTAGTAGGAGAAAAATGACTGGGCAAATGATGGTACTCAGTAGACTATTACACTCCAATTCAGAATCTGTTCTGCAGAGCCTAAGGTAAAAAAGGGTTGGGCAAGAGACCCTCCATCAGGGGCAAAGCCCTGGGCTAGGTCCACTGCTCCATTTTCATCTGTTTTATATACAGGGATTCTAAAAGGGAAAGAAAGCTAAAAAAGATGTATCTAGAATTTTACAATATATACATGTCAAAACATGTAAAATTACAAACTGTAAATATGTGCAGTTTGTGGTATGTCAATTGTACCTCAATAAAGCAGATCCTCAAAAAGTCTATCGATTGGCTACTAGTAAGAACAGTTATGACGACTATGTAGCAAAAATGCCAAAATGATTATTGTTAATGAAAAAAGAAAGGCACAAAAATTACACATGTAATATCTAAGAAGACATGCATGGAAATGGGGCAGAACAGGGGAGGACTGAAAGTAAAAATACAAACTATTAGCATCTGGGTGGGTTTATGAGTCATTTTTTTCCTTTTCTCTAATTTGCAAATGTTGCCTAATGTAGTTATGATTATTTTAACTTCTAGAAAGGCTTTTAAGAAAAGTCAAAACTTTTAAGTCAAAACCAAAAGGTAAAGGAGGAAGAAGATAATATTATTTTATATTTATAAATATATACATAGGCATATATGCATAAATTTATGTGTATATATGTGTACAGCTGCTTCCTAAAATTTTGAAACAGATGCTAGATTGAAAACATGCTGAACTTTATAGTCATTATACATCAAATGGGGCTTTTCTCTATATTAATATCCTTAAAGGTACCTGATTTATTCATACTGAATAATTTCTCAAATAACCTGCATACCGTCTTCATCATGCTCATCGTGTTGTCCCTCTGCCTCAGCATTTTCTTCCCCATGTTCTTCCTGTTCATCATGATGATCCTCTTCTCCAGCCACGCCCTCCACCACCTCAACCTAAATCCAGAATCTTATTTGTAGACAATCAAAGCACATAATAAACCCACATCTCTACCAGTATTCCTCCACAGCAATTAATAACTATAATACGAAGATCCCTAACTACAGAGAATTTTAACACTAAGGAGTTTCAAAAATCATTGGCTAGTGACAACTTGCTATCAAAATCATTATCAATATATCCTAAGGTTTGTAATTATTATCCATATACAGAACCTTAAAATTGGAAGTATAACAATTATGTACAGACTAAGTTTTTTAAACTTCCACAGTTATAAAATTTACCTAATGAAGATGCATATCCTCTATACCTTCATATCCACTGCACCTAAAACCTTTTTTCTTAAACATTGATATCTTTTCTAAGTAAAAATAAGCTTATGTTTCAATTCTGTATTATCCACTAAATCGAGGATTATTAAAGTCTTTTTAAAATTATAACCATAGATGAGAACATGTAACAAAAGTCTAAAACCTGGAAGCAAATACATACAATGGTAGTAAGCTACTATTAAGAAAACTTCTTCCCTCCCATATAAAAGCCTCTCATCTACCACAATGAAGACAATTACACAACCACCTCTTCCACATCCGCGGAAACAATGTCATCCTGTTCTTCGTCTCTGCCCCGAACAGGCTGCGACTGGCTAATGCGCCTCTGCTGGGGGTTCCGGATGATGTAGGAAGACTGAGACTGACTGGAGCTGCGGAGAAATGGGAGCTTATGAGGGTGCTGCTGCCACCCCTCTGCCACACAGCACACTTTCTATGTTTCTCAGTGACACTCAGTGTGACCCACTTGCCAGGATGCTATTTTAAATCTGACCTAAACATTCTTGGAAACCAACAATAATTAATCTATAGTATATCAGAAAAGATGAAGCCCAAAGAAATTAATTTTACCAAAGAGATTTAACTTAGAAATCTCAGAACTGTTTTTACTTTTTGGTAAGTCATTTCAAATGTGTTAATGCACATCCTTTTAGGAGTCCTTCCCATTGAGACGCTTTACGGGAAATTTTTTCCTTCTCCGCTGCTTTCAATGCCAGCAGTCCTCAACTTTCCAAGGTTCCAACTGCAGCATTCCCCAACGAAGCATGGTAATAAGTGTGCTTCCTACAAGCGATCCACTCCTTTTAAGAGACCTGACCTTGCCTACTTTGTATATTAACCACGGACTTGTGTGTAGAGGAACAACATCAGTTCGAAAGTATGAATTTGAAAAGAGAATCATAAAATGTGGATGGCCAAATAGTTCCACTTCCCTAAAACTACGCCTTGGAAACAGCCAAGAAAGGACAGATGCCTCCATTATAAAGGGAAGGGGAGAATGAGAAAATGCAGCTTAAAATGCAGGTCAGAGATCAGAAGATGGTTGTGTGACCTACTATTATCCTTTATTTACAAATTAAGAAATACAGTCTAAAAGAGGTTAAAGGACCTTTAAAGGTGTTTACATGGATAGTGTTCTTTCCTCACCTCAGCTGCTCTTAGAAATGAGAAACCAGTGACACATGAAGAGTCAACTGACACACTCTGCCTTCAAACACACAAGCAGTCTCAAATATGGTGTTTCATACTAGAAATTTAAGTAACTGGTCTTCAGAGATAGTGAGTTACAAAGCATATGAGAAGGCTAAAAGAAAATCTGGAAAGATGAAAAGGGTATTTCCAACCCAAGATTTCAAGATTTCCAATATTAAAAAATAAGAGTCAACATCTGTGAAGCCACAAGTAATTAGTATTTCTTTTTCTTTTTTTGAAGATTTTATTTACTTACTTGACAGACAGAGTGACAGTGAGAGGGAACACAAGCAGGGGGAGTGGGAGAGGGAGAAGCAGGCTTCCGACGGAGCAGAAAGCCAGATGTGGGGCTCAATCCCAGGACCCTAGGATCATGACCTGAGCCGAAGGCAGACACTTAATGACTGAGCCTCCCAGGTGTCCCTAGTATTAAAAAGAAAATATCCTGGAACATCCACAAGGTCTATCATCCCCTCAAAGGAGTTATGCACTAAGTATATGTGTACTAAGTCCCAAAATATATTAATAACTCCCCATTCAGAAATGGAGCTTCAGTTTACTTCATACTGTGATTCAACTTTTTTCCCACTAGACTTCATGGCATAACTACAGTCCTGAAACCCAGTCTAATAGGAGCTGTAAAAATATTCTAAGTTGTGGGAACTTCTAGTTCCAGCAATTTGCCAAACTGCAGAGAAATCCCTCTTGGTGTAGATTACCTAAATATGCTAGATAAAATATTTAAAAAACAAAGCACAACTATCCTGGTGAAAAGGGGAAACAATCCTATGTCATTAAGCTTGAGAGCAGTGGTGCCACCATTTACACCAAAGGCATGTGCTCCTGTCTCAGGCTAGAAGGGTTTCAAAGAGCCACAGGTTTCACAGGAGACGGTCTAGGATGTAAGCAAAATAGGAAGTTATATCACAGAAATTCCTTCTGTCCCCCTCACATAAATAAAGCCAAACGTAAACCAGGAAAGGGCAACCGATTTCAAGAGACCATCAGCCATGGCTGGATGGGTAGGAAAACTGTCTCTTCAGAGAACTTCTGATTACAAATCTGCACTCGTGAGAGTTTAAGGCTACAATCTGTGCTGTGAGGTAGGGTGGGCTTCAGTGAGGAGTCATCCGATGCCTCAACACTATCAATAAGCACCAAACAGGGGCGTCTAAATGGCTCAGTCAGTTAAGCATCTGCCTTTAGCTTAGAGGTCATGATCCCAGGGTCCTGGGATGGAGCCCAGAGGGAAGCTCCCCGCTCAGTGGGCAGTCTGCTTCTCCCTCTGCCCCTCCACCTGCTTGTGCTCTCGCTCACTCTTTCTCTCTCTCAAATAAATAAGTAAAATCTAAAAAAAGATAAAGAGCACCAAAAAGCAGTTATCTCCCCCTACTCTGCCATCTAATATTCTAGAATATACGAAAAAGGAAAAAAAATCTGTCTAGAATTCTCTCTAAATATCTTTAAACTTTAATAGTTATTCAACCTTGGACAAGTTACCTAACCTCTCTGAGCCTCAGATTTCTCATTTTTAAAATCAGAATGACAGTGGTTATGAGTTATTGGGAACATTAAGACAGGTAATGCATTTACCATGCTTAAAAGTTCCTAGTTCATAATAAAATTTCAGCTAACAGTTTTTGTATGAAGCGTGGAGATAGAGAAACAGGCTAATTAATAAGGACATTAAGAGTTTTAAAGAGGTGAAGGGAAGCAACAGAAAAAGCAAAAATACTAAACTCAGACCTTTATGCTCAGTGGAATGATATACACCATCTACCATCCAACACAAGGGAAATCAGAGAGACTAGCAAGTGTGTACTTCTTATTTAAGACATGCTTGGAACACTCATCAAAATACACCCTTACGAGAAGGAGTGATTATACTGTATTATAATGAAGGATTTCCACATTTTATCAACAGCTGTTGAAAACATTACACTATTATCTCTCTTGATTATCAAATGAGATCTCCTTCTGGGAAGACTTGAGAGATTTACTCAAGAATCAATCAAGGGTAATGGAGCGAAGGAGAGAACTGAAGAGTGCACAGTACTTTAAATAAAGAGCCTAAGAAGCAGTTGGCAAGGGGACACAAAGTCTTGATAACTTAGTAAGAACAGGCTCATCGGCACTGTTTAAAGATGAGATCACTCCAAAGTCTGTTCAACAGATTAAAAAAACATTTATGTTCTGGAACAAAACCAAGGAGAGGGTGCAAAGAATTCACCAAGTAATTCCACTTAAGTAACTAGAGGGCTCCTCACAGGGTATCAGGATCAAAAGCATCATATGGAGCCCAAGCAGATTCTGCTAACTGAATCACTGGATAATGAAGTATTTTAGTGAGTCTGAAAATACGTAGTTTGATCTGTAACCATTTTCAGCAAATCCTGGAAGTCTATCAGCGACAAGGCTACTGTGGGAAAGCTTTGACAGACAAACCTGGATTTAGATTCCAAGGTATCCTAGGAGACCTAAAACTAAGGCGAAAGTTGGGACACATACTGGCAGATGGAATGAGGGGAGAACAGTGAGAGAGCAGATACTCAATGCATCAACCCAGAGATGAAGTTCTGGGAACGGTGTCAAATACTAATGCAGGCCTTCCTTATTCAACACAGTGATTTTTCCAGAAAAGAAGAGTCTTTAGGTCCCAAAGATCTTTATTAAACATCATTATACAAACACACTGTGACAAAATGAGACTTGAGAAAACCAAAAATACAAATAGCTCACTAGAGCCCTGCAACTCAAGTGTGGCCCCTGAACCAGGACCACTGGCACAACCTGAGAGTTTACAAGGAATCGGAATCTCAGGGCCCACCCAGACCGTCAAAATCAGCCTCTGCATTTTAATAAGACCCCAAGTGATGTGCATGCATATTTAATTTTGAGAAGCACTGTGCTAAAAGACACCAGAACATTTTACTTTCTAAACATTCTGACTCAACAAGCTTACCGTCTAGTTACAAACAGAAAAGGAGAATGAAACTTAAGAATTAATCTTGTAACTAGAACCATTTAGTTATTGAATTGTTTTAGCCTATCTTAGATAATACGGTTGTTGCAGAGAATATTTTTAAATTCCAGCATTCTGGTTATTTATATTACACATAACAAGCTGCCCCCTAGCCCAATCCTTTGGACACAGTTAAAGTTTTAAGTCTTTCATTCCTCAAGCTGGCCTTACTCAAAGTAAGAAAACACAGGAAGTAATGATGCCTACGGAAGTCTGAACTTTCTTACCAGAGTACTTTACTGGCATAATGAAAATAGAATTTTTCCAAAACAAAAATAAAACCTACAACTATGCGTCTATTACTTTAGATGTGCAGACGCAATGTATAATTTTTAAAGTGCTCCTCACAGGTTCCAAACAAAATAAAATCTCTATCACTTGTTACATAAATGATCATGGACACCACCTGAGTTCTTACGCAGAGGTTTAGTACCCGCTGTATTTCCACAGAAAGAATTAATGAGAATCTGTTATCAGGTAGGAATTTACCTGCTAGACTGATCAGATGAGGGTCGTGGTGGCAGTGGTTCCACTGAAAACAATTCTTCACTGCCCTGCATGGCATCTATGCTAGTACTAGCCAGAGTAAAAGGTGCAGTAGGGCGAGCGATCCCCATTCTAACAGGAACGATCAGCGACTCTGCTACATTGCACAATTCTTCTACAGCGTAAGGTAGTAGTGCTTGGAATACACGCTTGCATTTTCCAATTGGCTGTGGGATAAAGTTGCTAGAGCAAAAAGGAAAATCCAGGAATCTTTTATGATTCTTTTCATATACACAATGTTATCATTATCACAAAAAATGTGTGTAGAAGGAAACAAAAGCCAAAATCAAGAAGGAGGTCTTACTTTTTCTTTTTGGACGAAGCCATTTCCACACTAAGAATGACAAAAACTCTTGCCACTGAACGCAAAAACCTCATCGTCACAGCAATAGCTTCTTCCCTACGTCCCGGTGTGTATTTGTTTTGGAGTTCTTTCACTAGTGTACCTAGTAGAGTATCTAAAAGCTTTAAAAAATTGTAATCACTCTATTAATGTTGAGACAAAAGATTTATAAAGTAAAAAGTTCTAACACTTTCTGAAGATTAACATTTCATAATAAGAACCTCAAAGTAAATTTAACCAAAACATTTCTAATGTCAGTGATTAATTTATGCCACATGCTTAGCATGTCTTTGACCTACAGTGGGTCTCAAATGTCTGTTTTCCCTTTTTAGTCTTATAGTTCTTTGTATATCAATATTTAGAAGAAAAATCAAATCAAAGAAAGTATGTATTTCACTCACTATAGGGTACATATTGAAAAAATAAAACATATTCAAATACTTTATATTAATAAACTCATAATCCCATCCTTCCCACTGAGTCATTATTATTCTTACTTTCTCATTTCTATGCAAGGTCTATCATATACATATTAATTACAGAGAACATCCAATTTCACATTATTGGTTTTTTTTTTAATGTTACTTAAACTTTATTTCTAAATTGCTACATTACATTTCAACAAGTGGCTGGGCTATAATTTGATTCAATAATCCACTATTAGTGGATCCATCAAGTATTTCATCTTTTATTATGCTGTGACATGATTTTTTTCTTTCTTATACCATAAATTATGATGAGTTCTGGGGACACTGATTTTTTCTGGCTCATGATTTTATTGCCAAGTTGTTTTCTAAAAGAATACCAAATGCAATGCCACCCCACCAGTGTCTTAAGTTGTTCTTTTTACCATAAATTCATCAACACTAGGTTTTATGGTTTTATTCTTTTCTAGTTTCACAACAAAAAGGAGTACTTAACAAAATTTGCACTATTAATTTTGAACACTGTTCCATACATTTTTACACTGTTGCCTTATTAATACATTTTAGAATTTTTGCTTAGAATGAAAGGAGCTTCTGTTGTTAATGGAGACATTTAAATCACCCCCAAAATTCCATTCCCCTTAGTGTACTAATTCAAGCTCATCAGTACTTAGGAGTTTGGCTCAAATAAAATCATGGGAAGCTAAGTCAGAAAACATTGTTTTCATGTACCTGTATATAAACATCCAAAGAACTTACCAAAATATCTGCTGTACACTTGACTATAAGGCAATGAGTGAAACAGTCCAGCCGAATGGTGCCACTTTGCTGATTGAGGTAAACTTGCTCTTCTGGCAAAAGATGGCCTATCCTACTGCTGGCACTGAGACTTGAGGGGGAAGATAAGATAATGCACTGTGGTCACCTATATTAACATGGGAAATACATAAATTTAAAACGTATTTAATGAATACATACGGGTCTTTATTCTCCTGTGACCCAAACATAATCATAGATTTCAAAGCATTCCAGTCCTGTAGAACACGTTCCAACGCAAGCTGGGCAAACCTTGGGGGTTCTAAATCATGATCAGGCATATCCGAATCTAAAAAGAAAAAGAAATAGGGAGTAAGAAATAAATATAATGCTTTTCATAGGTGTCATAACTGTCAGACTCACCCACCTTCAGGATTGGCCGTTTTTCGGTTACGATCCTCCCTGATGCGAGGAGGTCTGTACTGACAGTGCTCTACTGTTTGCCTTGCAACTGTCTGCACTAAAAACAGCAGGAGGTGCTCTCCCCTGCAAAATGGAACATTGTCGTGAGCAGGGAGAGGGGGAGGGCTACTTAGATGCGACGTGCATATTTCAATTTATGTCCTTAAAAAATCCCACTTGCCTGCTGTTTGGCAGAGTAACCAAATTAGTAGCAGTGAGCAGGCGGTAAAGTAGATCAAGACGAGCAGATTTCTGTCCAGCAATTAGAGTTTTACATTTGCATTTTTCCCAACAATCACAATAGGCTGTTGGTGACGTCCTTTTGAGTCTAGAAAGAATTCATATACAAGTACAAAAACTGAAATTTAAAAAGACAGACACAAAGATCTCTACTGAAATTATGGAGGTGTAACTTATTGACACCAGAGAGAACCCTTAGTTTTTAAATGCAAAGTGTAACTCTTAAAGCATACTTAATTAGGAAGAGTACTTAGAGGCATGAAGTCTATAAAGTTACTTTCATGAGAAGAGGGACCTTGTAATGACTAGGGTATAGTCACCTCCTTTGGAATGTCTTCATTCCCCACAGCCCCCATCCAGTGTAGGTGGTCCTTCGATGGGCATCTAATAAACCCTAAAACCCTTAGGGGCAGATGTTTCTTGCTTGTGTCCTCTCAAAGGGCTGTAAACCCTGTTAGGACAAGGATTCTCTTATCCACCACCACCCAAGCATCTAGTGTGTCAAAGCACTTAGTAAGCAATCAATGAATAAGTACAGTATCACTTTCAGATGTTTAAAATAAGGAAAACAAACGGATGAGCCAAAGCTCTTTTAATAAAAATCATAAATACCAATGCAATACCTATAAACATTTTCTACTTGTCCTACATATTTTAAAGCAAAAAAGATGGTTTTTTTACAAACCAATTCTCTGTTAACCATAACATCTACTCTTCTGTAGCACAGTTACAGCTGAAGTCCCTGCTGAGATGCTGAGGCACTGCAAACGCTCATGCTCGAGTATTTTATTGCTTCTTAAGTCTGGGAAAATTAACAAACTAGCCATGGTAACTCTACTGCTGGATGAAAGGTTATTACATTCACTTTAAGAAGAAAATAAACATACACCATGATTCACTTAATACCAGCAGGGATCTCCTGCTAGCAGACCCTACTACAGGGGCCTGAGACTTTGGCTGGCAAAGTCGAAAAAGCAAAAGCAAATGAAAAACATTACAAAGTACACACTGAATCAGCAACCGTATTTTAATACATAAAGTAGCTTAAGGAGAACAACGTGACAAACCTCATGCTCCCTTAATTAGCAGAACATTATCTTGTTGAAGATTACAGCAATATGAATCTAAGCAATTTCTAATATGAAAGAAGACGAGAATTGTACTCACTTGCAATCATGACCTTTATGACAAACCCTTGCACATTCTGTACAACAACAGAGTGACTCCAGCAAGCCACAGGTTCGACACTCAAAAATATCCTAAAATTTGAAGCATTTATTTTTTTAAAGAAGAATATATGTACATTTCACCATTGTAATTATTTCTGGTATTTTCTGAAATAATTAGTCAATCACAATGAAAGCAGAACAAAACTAATGTGCTTTGCAAACAAAGAGTAATAAATGGGTACAGCGAAAACACATTTTATAGTATTATACAAGTGGAAGTCAAAGATTACCGGTGGGGCAAAACTAACTCATATCATACCCCCAAAAAGGCATTATTGTTATAAAATCTGTGTCAAGAACTGTGGATCTACTTAGAGTGAAGATTTCTTAATTTTCAAGGTATCTCATAATTAACCTAACGATCACCTCCCTCTGCCTCACTTATTTAGGAATTAAATAAAAATTAATTTCCTTTAGAGAATTTTGTAACTTAGAATAAAAGGAAATACTAGAGTTAGAATTCCAGAGCTAAGAACTATAATGTTGTGACAGTGAAAGGGAAAAAAGGAAAAAGGGACCTGAAGACAGCATTTATATGGGGAAATAAAAAATAGCTTACCTGGTTAATGTGCTCTGCTCCTGTCCACGTGAAACTGCAGGTATCGTTACAACATAACACATATAAGGGTGAGTCATCAGGGTTGGTACCTGACGGGCAAACCATTCCCATAAATACATCTTCCTCTTTTTCACTTGAGGATACTTCAGCTAAAAAGATTTAAGAACACAGTAGTTCAGGTATCACCAAAGGCCTTAATTATAGCCATCTACTACTTTACTCAAATGCCAAAGCTCTAACATTTACATGGTATAAATAAAAAACAACTACATATTAATTTCAAAAATTAATATACAAGTCAGTGTGCAAGAAATTCAGTCAATTCTGGTACAAAGTAAAAGCAAAGTGTAATTATATCATAACCACGTGATGACAGCTCTGCGTTATGCAGTTAAGATTAAAGTTCTAGCTCTATTTAACAAATTATAGAAAAATCACATAAGTTTTGTAGCCAGTATTTTAAACTATGTTAGTCTTTTAAAGGCTGGATGGCAGGAACTGATGATATTCCTTACTGCATTCTATTAAGCAGGAATTCCAAGTCAGAAGGAAGACCAGTAAGACACCTGGCCTATTATTTCTATAAAATTGTATCACTACCACCAATTAACCACTGACACGTTCTATCAGTAATCCATCTTTATTTTCAAAATATTAGTCATTACATTACCCACTATGCAAACATTTTTAATTTTAAAAATTACACCAGCTTTTTTGGTGGAAAGTTAGAAGACTAACTGGAAAATGTGCAAACGTGAATTTTACACACACACAAATGCACACGAATGAAAGAATAAACTGATAGTTTTTACACAATTATATCATTTCAAGACACAGAAATTATCTCTGAATGTTATGTATGTAGAGGAAAATCTATTCCAATTAAAAAATAAGCAATTCTTTTTAAAAAGGACCTGAAATAAATTACCTTTTGCAATTTTCTGGGCTGTTTCTAAAATGGTAATTGCAGCAGGATAAGCTCGGCCACTTACAGCTGACATAAACGGGGTCATGCCTCTTGCATCCCTAAAGTGAGAAAAATTATACATAAAAGTATTAGTAATAAGGGGCGCCTGGGTGGCTCAACTGGTTAAGCGTCTGCCTTCAGCTCAGGTCATGATCCCAGAGTCCTGGGATCAGGCTCCCTGCTCAGTGGGGAGTATCACTCTCCCTCTGCCCTCCCCACTGCCTGTGATCTCTCTCTCGATCACTCTCCCTCAAATAAATAAAGCCTTTAAAAAATTAATAATTATTTTCCTCCTTGATTATAAAAGAAATGGGTGTCCATGATGAAACAAAAAATAGTTCTGCTGTATTAAATAATAATGTCCTAACAGTGAAAGAAAATCACTGGTGGTATTTTCTACTTTCTACTATCCCATTTAAGAAAGCAAGCCTCCTCTCTAAGAATCCTTGTCTCTCTCAAGCATGCTCTCCTTCCATGGCCTTAGTGACACTAAAAGAATAGAATCATCAAGGGCTCTAGAGTCAAACTAGTATTCTCTAGATGTGGGGGTAGTAACTGCCTCTATCTCCTACAACAATGATGATGATTAAATCAATTATTACTTAAAAACCTTTTAACACAATGCCTAGCAAATAAAATGTATTCAATAAATGTTACTTATTATTATCTATTTTCTCTTAAAAATGTACCTTCAGTATTCTTCCCTGAATTTCTATTCCCTCCTGGATCCTTTACATTTCCCAAAATTTAGTCCTCAACCACCTGTGCGTCCCTCTCTGATCCACCAAAGCAAGAACTCCTTCTGTGACGATAACACAGTACCACCATCTGCACCTGCTTACTTGGTAACTCAGGATTTCCCAATGATACCTCACACTCAACATGTCTAACAACTAAAATCACCTGTGTCCCCAAACCTGCTCTCTACCTGACTTACGTCCGCCAATAGCAGCACTGCTCCTAGAGATTAAGATAAAAAAATCTGGATTCTTCCTGAAGTCTTCCCTTCTAAATCATTTTTTTTGCTCTTGCATTTAATCCTCCTTTTCTGTTTTCCAGTTCGGTTTATTGTAACACATATACTAAAGACGACGGGCGGGCATAAAAACCAAAGCTTTGGTCAACTCCAGTCTCTACTCTCGACTATTTAATCCTTTTTTACCCAACCATCACATTATTATTCTTATAAACCCACCTTGATAAGTATTAGTCTATCCAAAGCCATTATTCGTAGGCTTCAAGCCAAGGAATAGAGAACAAAGTGGTGGCTTTCACCTAGTCTTTCAGATCCACTGGCTACTGCTCTCCTCTGTAATCCTCCCCTACTAATCAGGTACATCACTGTGCCCCTAACATATTCATACCTCTCCATTTCTCTGTTTTTGCTCACTTTTCTCCCTATTTCCCAAGCTTCATACCACCTCTGATCAGGTTAAAAATGAGTTGGTTGAGAATAAAATCCTCTGCACCTTTACTAACCAGGATAATTTTACCAAAATTCACTTTCTTTAGCTTGTATTATAAAAGCAAAATCCAACCACCCACACCTGGGACTGGAGGGAGATCAATGGGTAGGGGAAGGGGAAACATTAAATTGGAAATAATTAATTCTCCTATATTTGAAATATAAAAAAGGAAACAAAGAACCAATTTGAGAATTCCTAGGCTTATCACCTAAAGGGCAAAAGAACCTTGCCTTTCCTCTAATCTGTTTCAAAGCTGTCATCAATAATACAAGTTTATTAACAGAATGGCATTTTGACTGTTTTCCAGGTAGGTTATGTATTTTCTCAGACAGGGGGTTGGGGGACAGCAACTGCTACTGACACTAAAATAAAGGACTGGTGAACTAGAAATGCACTGTGGAAATGGAAAATGGGCTAAGAGGAGAAGGGGGGAGGGCCTGGGTGACTCACTTTAAGCATCTGACTTTAGCTCAGGTCATGATCTCAGAGGCCTGGGATCAAGTGCCGTGTAGGGCTCTGTGCTCAGTTGGGGGAGCCTGCCTGTCCCTCTTCGACCTCTGTGCCCCCCCACCCCGCACAACTCGTGCACACTCATGCTCACTCTAATAAAAAAAAAATTTAATTTTTTTTAAAGACTTTATTTATTGGTCAGAGAGCGAACACATGAAGGGTGGGGGGCAGAGGGAGAGAAAGAAGCAGACTCCCCACTGAGCAGGGAGCCCCATGTGGGGCTCGATCCCAGGACCCTGTGATGATGACCTGACCCAAAGGCAGATGCTTAACCAACTGAGCCACTCAGACGTCTAAGAAAGTCTTTTAAAAAAAAAAAAAAAAAAAAATTAAGAGAAGGGAATAAGAACACACTATAAATTTTTAGGTAACACCAAATGATGGAGGAAATGATACAAAATAGTATCTTTAAAAATACCATAAATAGAAATTAAAACTGATAAGTGAGAAAATAAAAATAGAAAAAACTGTATTTGTTTATATACCATTTTTATCTATGCTTCAAACCACTAATAAATTAGTAAGCTGCTTCTGGAGTAATAGCTTATTTCCAATTCAGTGACTTATTTTACTAGTGGGGCAGCCTTCATTAAAGTAATCAGAAGTTCACATGTTCGGTCATTATGGCCTAAGGCCAATAAGCCTTAAACAAAAACTCTTGCCCTCAATAATAACTCAAAACACCTTCTTGTGCTTAAATATGAGGCGGCAGCATAAGGATGATGACTGGGAGTCTCAATTCTGGAATCAAGAAACAGACCACAGTCGAATTCCAGTTGTGTGACTCACTAGTTTCATGACCCTGGGCAGGTTAATTAGCCTCTAAGACCATTACTTCAAAAATAAAATGTAAATAATATTACCTATTCCACACTGCTATTGTTAGAAGAGTTAATGCAAGTACAGTTTGGCACAGATAAGAGCTAACTTTTATAAAAATGCCTCTTACTGAGTTTGTAAAGGAACATAAACAATCAGGCTAAAAGCAGAGCTATAACCTACCAATAGGGAATGAGCATCTGCCACACAATACTTATCAAAAACTCTGCATAATCTCATTAGGATTTTGTAAGCCAAAAAAATGTCCAAAGAAACCATCAGAATCATCCAGAGTTTAGAATACAGATTCCAGGCCCCATTCCAGACCTACTCAGTCATGCTTCTAGTGCAAGTTTGGGGAAGAATCTGTCATTTTTAAAGTTCTCAAGCTGACAGTGACAGAATTTATGAATTCACATGGAGAATAACTATACTATGATCTTTTTAACACACACACACACACACACACACACACACACACACGTATATACCTCCACATCAAGCTCCATAAAAGTTGTTTGTATTCAATTAGTGTATACTGAATTATACTAAGAAAGGCCTTTCATTGAAGAGCACTTGGTTAATCACAGAGGGAATACAATGCTAGGTTTTGATTATTTTAAATTCACAGTAGGTAACTATTGTCCATACATCACCAGATCAACTTAAATAGTAAAAGGAGCTAAGCTAAATCTTTATAGCAAAAGTATATTAAACTTCTTACTTGGCAGAGAGGAGTTCTCGTAAATATGGCTGCAGTACAACACTGTCGCATAACAATTTTAATATAAAATGAGCATTGGCCTTTCGATCCTTGGATTCTACTACAGATGGCTCTGTGGAAGGACCTGTAATTAAACAGATTTATTTGGTAACAAAACAAGAGTAAACAAGGCAGTAAAAGAATATTCTGGAATAACATACTAAGTATCTATTAAATAAGCCACCAGAAAAATATTCTACTATCAGTAATAAATTAGTAACTTCAGTATAGAGAATTTAAACACATTAACACATTTTACAACTCCCGACCGATGAAATGTATGTTCACACACACAATTTCATTGACATATGGGAGATGTAATTCAGCGAATTAGTTATTTTTCAAGCCAAAGAAGTCTCCCTGAGGTTAAGTGCAGATCTGCAGAAACCCAAATGCCTAGACAGATAAAATAGTACAGATTCTCACCTGGAATGGTGGAGGTGCTTGGTCCTTGACCGGTGCCAGTCGCTGCTGTGGTAAGAGATCCCACAGCAGGGGCCAGGATAAAATCAATGTCACCATCTTTCAGTAAACAGAACAGCAGGATGTACATCATTATAGGCAACATATCCCTAACATGTTCTCTTAACTGGCCTTAAGGCTTTTCTCTGCAAGCCAAAGGTCAAATCGGACAGAGGTTTAAGTAGAAACTTGTTTTCCAAACCATAAGAGAAGGAATCCACTAGGCGAATTATTGACTTATTGTGATAGATGAGAATTAGCTTCTTGCCAGTATGGAAATAAATATTTCAATGAAAGAGCTTCTAGAATTTTATTTTTTAAGTTATAAACCCCCCTAAATCGAATCTCAACAACTAGTTACAGTTTACTCGTTATGCTATTTTTAAATACTTCAGATTTCGAAATAACCCACTAAAATGTTCGATTTCCTTTCTTTCAGGACCTTGTTTTTTTGTCAAACACTAAATAAAATAACAGATCTTACCAGGATCCATCGCAGGAGGGTCAGGAACCCAACTAGGGGGAGCTATGGGGGGCGAAACCGGATCCTGGTGGTCACTGGATGAAGCTCCAGCTTCATGTCTACCCAAACCAGCTGCTCTCAGCGAACGTCGCATCATTTCCCGTAATCTCAAACTAGAAGAACATGGAGGAAATCGGAGCTCACTACCATGGCTAAATGTAATGAAAAGGTGCACAGAACTTCTCATCTGAGATCAAAGTTTGTTCTACAAGCAAATACTCCAGGCAAGGGAAGTGAAGTACAAATGCCAATTCTGGAATCACAGAGTAAGTCAGTGAGGGATAGAAATGAAACTGGGGGCACCCAGTTCAGCACTAAAACCACTATATTAAGCTCCCACACAAACTTAAGCACAGGGAACAAAACTTGCAGTGAAGATTAGAAAATAATCTTTCATACAATTAAGGTAATGAACAGCTGAACATTAAGACAAAAAGAATTTTCTGTCCCCTGTTTATAATCGGTAAGAATTAAGTTTAATAATAGACATCAGCAGACATACTGATTAGAACAAAACCGATACTGTTAGCTCACTTAAATAAATCCCTTTGCTGTGATCTCAAAAGCAATTAAACTAATGTCCACACGGTGAGTAGTCTTAAAACAAAGACCAATTTAGATTTATTTTTTATACAAAAAAAAAAAAAAGTCTTTTTTTAACAGTACAACTTGCATCCCAAAGAAATTAATGAAACTGGAGCTTGTAAAATGTGTTGTTAAATGTCTGGGCATGATTTTTTTTTCCTCCTGCTATACAAGGGAAAAAAAAAAAACACTGCAAAGGTGTGCACATCACTAAAAAGAAAAGGAAATAATCACAAACACAGATCTTGTTAGGGGAACTGGTAACTACCTATATAAAAATCTATACCTCTGAATAAAAGCTTACAAAGCCCACAAAATTAACGTTACAAACTAACAGCAATTAAGAAAGAGCACATAAGGCAAATTCCCTTCCATCAGTCACAATTTTAGAGTCTCCAAATGAATAAAGACTAAAAATTCAATTGTAAGGGCCAGGTAACACATAAGGGACTTCATTCTCCCATGCAGATTTAATCCCAAAGACATGACATTTCTCTGATGTGAAAGACCTTACCAGGTGAGCATTAGATGTCTACAAATAAATAGTTTAGAAAGATTTTTATTAATGTTTGAATCTTCTAATTGTAATTGTCGTGTAATCCGAGGATAAATGTGGTTTTCCATATCGATACACTTTCCATTTTATGAGGAATTTTTTTTTTTAAAGCTTTTACAAAAAATTTCTTTTAGAGGCTACTTTCAGGAACATGTCTATTTTAAAAAGCTTATATATATATGAAGATACCTTTGGGAACAGAAGCATTGTTTGGAAGATTCTGCAAAGTAAATTTTACTGTCTCAAATAATATATTAGTTATTATAGTATTCATTATCAAAAAGTACCTACAGTTAAATTTTGTGGTATCTTTGATGTCTTCCCTCTCCCAATTTAGAAGTCTGAGTTTAAGAGTTTTTAGAATATGGAGGGAAGCAGGGCACAGGGATTCTTTCAGTCGAGGTCACTTCTCTGTCCGAAGACCTCACCCAGAGAGAAAGACAGGCTCCTTACCAGGTAACAGCACACACCAGGGTGACTGTTCACACTGTGATGTTCCTAAATAATCTTAATTAAGCTCAACACAGACACTTGGTATCCTAGTGTATCTTACTCAAAACAGAGAGAGAGAAAGAGAGAGAGAGAGAGACAGAATCAGCAATTAAGTGGGAGGCACTGCAAATAACCTGAAAATAAATGCATGTTTGGGGCCTATTAAGAAGAATGCTTACATCAGGGTCACAAACTCAATGCCTACTGGGCCCGGAAGACAGTATCGATTGAGGAAAGGGCAGTCAGGTCTAAGAAGTAGGGAGTGATGGCAAACTAGAGGCATACATGCTTATCTAAAGGCATTCAAATTTTAAAGGAAAAAAAAAAAAAACTGTAACAGTGCACAGGCCAAAGAAAACATATGTGGGCTATTCTCCAACCTCTAGCTGAGAGTGGACTAAGAATAAAATGAAGATAAATTGAGACCATAGTCTCATCTTGAACTTGCAAACTCCCAACTCTGTTGTTGTGATGTAGTCAATTCAATATTAAATGAGGGGGTCATTCCTTTGTCATTTTAAAAAATTGTCCTTAACCACTTTTCTTCATTAGGTCTTGGGAACATTTTTAAGTACAACGCCCAGCTCCTCATATAGATTCTTTAAAAACAAAAAACAAAAAACAAAAAAAAGAAAATTATTCTTCAAGATGCTGTACACAATTCATGAAGATTCACCTGTATCCTCAGTGGCTGAGGACAATACTGAGGAGATACCACCTTGGCTGCTAAGATTCAGAGTTTTGACATTTCTTCGTATAGGCTTGCCTGGAGTCATCGTATTTTCTGACAATATGGAAGAATTCAAGGATGATGTAAGTTCCTCTTTGTAAGCACGTTATATCCATGCTACAGAAGCCTTAGAATCCAGTCATGTTCAAACATACCACTGTGACAAAAAAGCGAAGGTCATGTGTCTTCCAGATTAATAATCTCTAGAGTACATACACCTGCAATCAGATGCATCAATCAAGCTTTCCACTAAATCTGCCCTTTGTACTCAGGAACTATGAGTCACATAACAAAACTTCTGAGTCAAATCATCATCTGAAGACATTTAACAGTACTCCATTCAATATTGAAATTGCATCAGCTTTGAGCTTACAGCTCATGAATCCCAGCCTGCAAACTCATCAAGGGGCATCGCCTAGAAAATCCATTGTAGGCTAGAGGAGGGTTTCACTTCAATGAAGCAGAGTCTGTGGACTTCCTACTGCCCGGCGTGGATAATAAGACTCCTGTGCTTTCATCTGTTCAACCGGCAGCCCTGAGTTTGAACTGGTTAAGAGCACTGCAGTGAAATCTTCGGCAAATGCCTCAAAGGAGCTTACTCTGCAAATTATTTCTGTGAGCAACACATCACCCACTCTTGAAGCTCCTTTTAGTCTTTGCCTTCAAAATAATCCTTACATGAAAAAAAGATGGCAGCACTGGCATTGGACCAACCATATCAGAGTCCAACTTGATCTGCACCTGTATTTTCCCTGAGGAAATGAAATACCTGAAATAATTCAGAAACTAATTTCTTCATGAAGAATTTAAGTTGCTTTCCATTTTAGACCAAACACTTCGTCTGCCTAGTGTAGTCCTAAACAGATAAGCTGGTGATAATTTCCATTTTGTATAGTCTACATAAGGTCTTTGTACTGTTTTAAATTATAATTTGGTCACCCATAAATAGTTTGTGACAAATCTCACTTGAGGACATTTTTGAACCTGGGAAGCTATCAATTTTAGAAGAATCATTTTTAAAGGGAAAGTTGGATATGGAACAGAAAATAGGCAAAGAGAGTCTTCATTTTAAGTAGACTTTACAACCTATCACATGAGCACAGTGAGCAGTGCTTCCGTCAATGATCTGTCAAGTGTCCAAGAACTCTGGCTCTCGTGTCTAATATAAACATGCTTTTTCCTTCAGGAAAAAAACAAACGAAAAACAAAACAACAAAAAAAAAACCAAAAAAACGAAAACAACTATACCCTGAATTCTTTATACTCTTCATCTATTCAAACGCCTAGTAATTTTCTACATGTTATTAAAGTCTGTCCATCCCACGACCCAGAGAGCCTGAAAACTTAAAATAGCAACATTCACAATACACACCAGCCTTTCATTTCTTCCCAGATCACTAATACATCTGAGAAACTGACCTAAATAATAATCAGAAAATAAAAGATTGCAGTTCTTTCAATTATTGTTATTATTTGTTCTCCAACTTAAAAAAGGAACTTCCTAGGAAACAAGAATGATAAACTTAAAACACATTCAAAGAATCAAGGCTGAACTACTTGTCTAAATTATCTCAAATTTTTGAAGCATCCTAGATTCTACTGTGTTACACTTAAAATCTAATTAGATATTACCAGATCTTTTCCCCAGGGTGATACTGAAAGGAACAAAAACAAAGCAAAAGGACCCACCAATTCATGCATATGATAGGTATGAGAAACATTTTTCTGTACTTGGATTCTGTTTCCGCCAAATAAACTTTCCTGGTAAAAATCACATTACCTTCGACTACTTGATGATCCAGCCCGATTACCTGGGCCATTACTTGAAACAACTGATATTGCATTTGCAATGGCCTCAACAGCAGAAAGCCTTTCTGCAAATGTATTTCTTTCAGAGCGCTCTGCTTCTGAAACATAAGAGAAGAAATTAGGGTCAATTTACACTTCAAAAATAACTAAGATTAAGTATGTACTGGCCATTAAATGCTAACTATGTATTTTAGTACTTTAAATCACATGCTAGAGATAATGAGTAGCTTAATTTTTTCCTCCTTGGAGCAAGAGACACTTAAGACAGATTTAACTATGACCTTTAATATGTGACTTATTTCCTTATTCTGCCTTACTTTTTAACCCCCAAAGGTTAAAAAATAAGATTACTTATAAGTAGACTGAAATCTAGCTTTCACTACAAAGTACAAAAAAGACCCACAATTCAGTACCTCAGTCGAGGCTTATATACTACTCATCCTCCATTAATGATAAGGAAATAAAGGTTAGAAACCTACAAACAAACAAATTAAAAAAAAAAAAACGAGAAGAAAAGAAAGAAACAAAACTTGCAAAACTACTACTCGAAAATGTAGCTACCGGAGTATCACCAGTGGAATTTAGAATCAGGAAAAACATTAGGAACCACACAACCGCACTTCTAGGCTTGCAGATTTCCCCTTTGTTTAACCAATTAAAACCTTGAGGGCAAAAAAGCTTATTTTCCCAGAAAAATCTCATAACTCACTAGGTTGTTTTTCCCTGTACATTCTGAAAACTGGGATAAAAGTTGCTTCAATATAACTTGCCTTAACTAGCTAAATAATTCTCATGGTAATAAAAGTCATCTGCTATTATAAAATCAGTAAATCTCATTAAGTATTACACATAAAGTTTGTACATATCAGATAACAGAACTCAAGACAACAAAGCATACTGATAAGAAGTGATCTGCTTATGTTACATGGTCATCCTAAGAGGACAGACATCTTTACTGTCTAAGAATGGCAAAACTCCTAGTTTTCACAAAACAAAGAAAAAAGTACACACAAATTCTTCAGTCATTTCCTTTCCTTCCCTTTAATAGTTGTTTCATTTTCAAAACCGCCTAAAATTCCTTTTAAAGACGTTGTTATAGTTCTTATTCTCACCTTCTTCTTCTTTAGTTTCCTTATTGCTGGTTGGAAAACAAACTGATACACAAGCATGCAAAATATTTCGGTTTCCATCACATCTGTGGCCGATGAACGTCTGCAGCATCTGTAGACTCTGCTCTAAAACCACCGCTTGCTCAAGATTCATGAGGTATTGTCGACAGGCCTCATAGTCACAACGCAGAATGTGCTGCATTAAGGTTTGTTTCTGTGCTCAGATAAATCAGGGAAAAAACTCCAATGAATTTGAATAGCACATTACACATGTCAAAAATTCATTTTATAATTTCACACAATAACATAATTGGCTCTGAAAGGAAGTAGACACAAGTTAGCCTGCCAAAGGAGGTAAAATTAAGAGCCACATTTAAGCACAGTATACGACTGACAGAACAGAAAAGGGTGGATAAACTATCTGTAAAGGACACTAAGTATTTTCAGCTTTTGCAACTAACTCAACTCTGGCTGTGGCAGGAAAGTCACCATATACAACACACACGTGAATGACAGTGACTGGATCCGATCTGCCGTTAAGTCTGCCAACTCCCGGTTTGTATTAGTTCTTATGGAACTACTGAATTAGAATACTACTAGTACTGTTAATCAATTAAACAAAGGGTATACATTCTATGTATTTTATATTGGCTTACTCATACCCTCTTATGCTCATGAAGGTTACATCACATGTGGTACAGGAGAAAACCAAAACCTTCAACTTCCCTAAAATCACGACAGATGCAATCTCTCAGAGGTGACAACTAATGCACTTCATTTGTCAAATACCTGGTAATATTAGTTAATTTACAGAACATTCCACTAACTACCTAAGAAACAGCATGCTATTGACTGAGTATCTCTGGCCCCCAAAATTCATACGCTGAAAGCTAATCTCCAGTGCAATGGTATTTGGAGGTGAGACCTTTGAGAAGTAACTAAGTCACGAGGGTGGGGCCTTTGTGGGTGGGATTAGGCCCTTAAAAGGAACCAGAAGAGACAAGAGTTCTCTCCTCCCACCATATGAGAATACATGGCTGTCTATGAAACAACAGGTTGCCCCCACGAGGCACCAAATCTGCCCACACCTTGATCTCGGACTTCCAGCCTCCAGAACTGTAAGAAATTTCAGTTGGTTGTAAGCCAGTCTGATAGCAATCTGAACACACTAAGACACGGCATGAATAAATCAAGGAGTTCAAATGTACATCTTTCAGAATGTAAACCTGTAATTAAGGGATTTTAACGGACTAACTATAAAACATTAGTTTTGGAAAACAAGTAAATTTGTTCATTTTAACTAGAATTAAGAACTGGGAAAAGAGTGTGTGGAATACAAAGGGAAGAAGAAAGCTATGTTTGAACCACTTACCACCTCTCCTCCAAACCCCAATCTTATGGAGAGGAGGAAAGGTAAAGTGGGGGTTGGCAGGGCAGGAAGAACAAGAAATAGTTAAACTATTTTCAGTACCTGCCACAGGCCAGACAGGCCATTTTGATTGTGGCACTAAGACACCGGGGTGAGGTGATCCCATACACCGTAAGCTCCAGTTCAAGGGTATGAGGTAGAACACGTACGTAAGATTAAACTTTCCAAAGTCCAGTGACATATATGGAACAATTAATATTTGAGAGAATATGTCAAAGGCTCTCCGAATACTAAAAGGAGCACTACTATTTGAAAGTAACTGAAGTCAGGATACTCTGCTGCATACTCTGTGATGTAAAAGGTTTGCAAGCCATCAGCCAGTCATCGGGTTGGAAGCAGCTACAGGAACTCTCATCTCCAACCTGCTCCACATGGGCTCTCACTCTGAGACTCACCAATACCACACTTACTGTGTTACATGCAAAAGAGTTTAGTCTGCATCACTCTACGCTGTATTCATCACTTATTCTTGTAGCAAAAGGCAGAGTGAATTCAGTGCAACATTTCTCACAGATCTACTGTGCACCAAGCCCAAATCACTGAGGTAGAAGATAAATGATGGCGCACTTTATCGCTATCCAGGGGATGACGACACATTTTATCTTCACCCCCAAGATGCTGACAAGAGTGCAGGGGTCACAGAATCAAGTAACTACAGAAGCATCTGAAGTAATAATACAAATGAACGGAGGAGGCCAGGGGTAAAGAGATAACACAAACTGGATCATAAATAAATGGCAACATTCAGAGCAATTAAGTATGGGGAACTGCAATGAACTGGAGACACCACATACAGCCTCTAAAGGGGGCATGCTAATGGCTTTATGATGGCCCAGTGTTCCCAGATCTTCCCATTTTTTAAGAACAACTGAAAATCTGTGGACTTTAAAGAAAATTCCTGTGGTTTTTAAATGCTGGCAACCGATCAAGAATTTTAAAATGAGACAAAGGTTACTTCCAGGGGCCAAGTTCAGGCCATAGCCACCTCCTTAACCACAGCCCTATCCGTTTGGAACCTCTAGTCTAACACCTTACAATCAAAACTAGACCAGTATGAGCACTTGTCTCCAGACAACGAGCTTACTGGCAGCTCTCAGGAGTACCTGGATTCAGACTATTCTAGATGCAATTCTAAGTAGTTTGCTTTCACCTCCAACCTAATGGAGGTGAAAGCCCCCATACCAAGTTCTAACTCTTAATCAGGCTTTCATCCCCGCTGTCAAGAATGACCCAGATGGGAGCCAAATCCCCAAGCACGTTCAGCGCTTGCCTTGCCCGGCCAACAGCATCACCCGACATGGTTGATCACTGCGTCCTGCTTGACACATACTCGTCACCCGGCTTCCAAGACAACACTCATTCTAGTTTCCCTCCAACCCCTGTGGACACTGCTCCTTCTCAGTCTCATATGCAGGTTCCTCTTTATCTCCCTGGACATTTAAATGCTGATACTATTCTCATGGCTCAGTCCCTAGGCCTCCTTTCTTCTCCATGACCTTGATAACCTCATTCAGTGTAATTCCTCTACCATCACAGATGCACTGTCAGCTCCTAAGTCCATCCTGCTCTGGATCTTCAGGCTTAACAGATCTAACTTTCTATTCATCGGCTCCCCTTGGATATCTGATAGGCACCTTAAACTCTGCATGTCTGAAACCAAACTCCTGCTGTCCACCTCTCCCTCCTGAACCTGCTCAATCCCTAGTCTCCACCTCTATAAATGCCAACTTCATTCCTCCTTTCTTTGGCCCTCTTGCTTCCTCTGTTTGACACCTGTATTGAGCCATACGTAAATCTTGTTGGCTCTACCATCAACCGTATCTAGTATACGTGGAATCAAATCCCTTCTCCCGCATAACTCTACCTCTCGGGCCAAGACACCATTCCCTCTCACCTGGACCATCTGAACAGCCCCCTCACAGGCCTCCCTACTTCTAAACTGTACCCCAGTATTCTCAGCAGCTCAACGGTGATCCTTTGAAAATATAAGTAAATCAGGTCAAACTCTGTTCAGATTGCTCCAGTAGGTTCTGGTGGTACTGTCTCTTCATCTAACAAACACCTCATCTATAACATGTTCAAAACTAAACTCAGCCTCTTCCCTCATCCCATTTGTTCCTCCTCCTATTTTTCCCTCTCCCCACCAACCACACTGAAATCAGAAGCTTTGAACTCCTTCCTATCATTTACTGATAACCAGCACCAAAGCTTCAGAGCTTCTACTTCCTTAAGATCTCTTGAATCCATCCCCTCTTCCTCATTTCCAAGGGTTTGAGCTTACTTTGTTCTAACCTGGATAACTTCATGCGCCTTTTTATCTGGTCTCTAAACTTCTTTTATTATTTTTTTCCTACACTTCTTTTAAAAAGCCAGTTTAAAATCCTTCTCCTCCTAGCTTTCAGGGGAAAGCTCATACGCCCCTTAGTTTGGCACACAAGGCACCCTAGCGCCTTTCTCCAGACTTTGCACTTGTTACTCACTGACCCATATGAGCCCTACCTTCTGGTTTTATCAACAGAATGTACACAGTCTCCCAACATACTGAGATTCATAAAGGCTGTTCTTGGTGCTAGGGGTAACACTTCCCACCCTCAGCTGTTGTCTAGGAAACTCCTATCTGACTATTCAAACCTGTGTTCAGGCATCAACTCCTCAGAGAAGCCTTCTCTCCAGTCAGTCTGATTTGTATCCCTCCCCTTTGTGCTCCTGCAACACTGTGCATGCCTTAAGCACTAGGGGTAACACTTCCCACCCTCAGCTGTTGTCTAGGAAACTCCTATCTGACTATTCAAACCTGTGTTCAGAGAAGCCTTCTCTCCAGTCAGTCTGATTTGTATCCCTCCCCTTTGTGCTCCTGCAACACTGTGCATGCCTTAAGCACTTACACTGTCATCATTGGTCTACTCATCTCTCATCCTAATAGACTACTACCACCTATAGAGAGGGTTAACAAATCATCTATTCAGGACTGTTTTCCCTAGATTCTAGCAGCATCTTGTGAATTAAAACTCTACATAGTTTCAGTATTCAAGTTACCTCTACAGCCATGATGATAATAGCAGCTTTCTTTTTGATCGTTGAGTTGGCAGGAAGATTTATTAAAGAATGTACACCCATTCCAAGACTACTAATAGGTGGAAGATCAAGCCAATCAGGATCCCTTATTCCTCCCATGCAATCTTTGGCCATTGGGTAGATAGTACCATTTCCATCTCGAAGAATAATAGGAGACTCCTATAAAAGAGGGGAAATAATAAAATTTGGCTCCCAATCAAAAATGCATCTTTGATTTTTACAACAGGTATATTTATTTTCAAATAAGATCAGTTTATAGCGGCCAGATAAGAAACCCAGTATTAATCGTGCTTGATATTCTAAATTCTTCAACAGTTTAATAACAAGCAAATTACAGCCCAACCCTAGGCTCTACAAAAATGTCAATGTTGTCCTACCAAATTTCAAAAGCAAAAATAAGCCTCTCTTACCTGTCCAGCAGTGAAAATGGCTACATTCCTCTCATTCTGACCAAGGAAAGCAATGCTGCTTGTAGGGAAATTATTCTCTTGTTCTGCTTTTCCTGTAGCAAGATCAAAGATACAGTACCGTACCCAATTTCCAGTCTTCAAAACAGCATGCACACCTTTAGAAAACACAAATGTAAAAAAGAATGTTATACATCTTTAGTAATCTCTAGTAAGTGCCCACCGAATCTTAACATCTCTGGTAATATCTGAAACGTAGATTCAGTTCGCTATGTAACATTACACACGAGGGACAAAAACTGCCCTAACACCTCACATCACTTTATCCTCCACCCATTTACTACGCAAGTATTAAAGGAATATAAAGTATGCCAGCTGAAAAAGTTACAAAAAGCTTTACCTTTGGAATCCACATTCACTGCTAATATTTCCGTTTTTTCAGGTATACAAAGCTTTTTAGGAGTCCTTTGGAAACAGTCAGGAACTTTCGGTGTTCCACCAGTTTTGACAACCTACATGACACAAAAGGAAACTTGCGCTCAACCTCCGGAGCGCACTCAAGCCATCAGGCCCCACACCCACCCGCTGAGGGATCCTTCTACACCTACCTGCAGTTCATCAATTCTCAGTAGCCTACAGTCCTGAAGGAGAGAGGACGGGTCAGCATCCGAGCCAGAGCTGCTCTGACAGTTTGTATTACTGGACGTTCCTGGGAACTTTACGGCCACATAGGCACCATCCACTTTTAGCACCTGGAAGCACAGCCCAATATACTGGTATTAACCAACTTCTATGAAATCAATATGCAAATGAGATCCACTGAACTTACTTAACATCAAAGGCATTTAATTTCTTCTATTTCTTTACTGATCACCAAGTTATAAAACTAACCTGAACCTGGAAAAGAAAATGAACCTCAACAGACTCACCAAAGCTTTGTTGCTGACATCTGTATTCGAGGCTTACCAGAGAGCAACTAACCCACACGGCCAGCGCTTACAGCCAGGAGATGTTTAGCCATCAGCTACAAAAATGAAGTATAACCCTTGATATTCTCCCATCCTCCCTCTTTACTAGTTAAGAGCCCTGCTGTGTGAAAGCACTTCTGTGAAGATCGTAACGTGCTGTATCTGCACTGCCTGAGGTGGCAGGTATTAGCCAGAAGTGGCTCCTGAACACCGAAAATGGAGCTAATGGGACTAAAGAGCTGAGGTTTTATGTTATTTAAGTTTAATAAACTTAACTGGCCACATATATACTTAGTGGCTACCATTCTGGGAAACACAGATAGAGAGTGAGCTGGGTACAGAAAGACAAACACAGGACTTGCGACCAAAATATTTGAGTCCCATCTCAGCTACTTGGTTTCCGATTTTGAGCCCATGTAATCTTCTCAGAGGAAACACCTGCCCACAAACGACAGTTCTGCTTTGAGAATCACATGGAAGATGGTGTGAAAACAGCCTCTATAAACTATAGGGGATGGCATACCTCCTCTTCCCCTTGAGTACAAATGGAAGACCACCAAACTTCAGAAACACATGAGCGATCAGGAAAACCTTTACTCTGCAGGTATCCTGCAGCTACAGATCCATTTCGTTTTCCAATATGTGTGGAGGGAAACATGAAATCAATGGCATTCCAGCTGATGGACTCTACCCACTTGTTTTCTTAGAAAGCGAGACCCTCTCCAGAAAGAAGGGCAAAGAAACTAGAAGGTGACTTGAAGACAATAAAGAGTTTTAAATGTTAAGGGAGTTTTTAAATGTTATGGAAGATGATCTCTCCTTCAGAACTAACAGTTCCAAAGAATGGAGTGTATCAAAAAGTAATACAATCTTAAAATACATACATATATATATAATCTCTTTGCAACTTTTTGGCAAATCTGAATTTATTCCAAAATAACACTTTTTTTTTTGAAGAAAGCAACATATCACCATAAATGTGGAAGAAGAGGACTCAGAGTCATCTATTCATCTTCAGGGACAGAGAAGATACCCACAGCAGGCTAAGGGCTCACTGAAAGTGATAAACGGAGCAGCTTTGAGGACAGGGGTGAACACTCACCAACCATAAGTTCTTGGATAACCAATACTGTTCTAATTCTGGCAGTAAATAAGTCTTAACGTATTTTGAACACACCTTGCCAACAGGAACATTCTTAACATCTTCCACAAAAACGACTTCCCGAAGAGACCACTGCTCTTCGTTCACCTTTTCCTCCTCTTTCGGGGCAGGGGTGGACCGTCGTCGTTCTTAGACAACAACAAAATGGTAAGTACCAAAAAGAAAATGTAAAAGAGACTTTATAGATTTCATCTAAATATATGACAAAAGATCATCTGTAAAGGGACACATAACTGAGCTATCTAAGTAACAATTCTGTGAAATACTGCTTTATGATGTTTTATGACCGACTTCCAATTCAAATGACTTCAGAGTGAAAAATAACCTCATCCGTCAATGTCTAATGATATTAACACTACTGCAAACACCACAAAGAAGAAATAAAAAAACTTATTTTGAACCCTTAAAATTAGAGTTATCTGACCAAGATTGTTAGGCTATTCTTAAAACCATCATGTAACTACTGAAGTCTAACTTTCAGTTTCGTCAGGTACAAAGTAAATACATTATAAAATAAATCTATTTTGAGGACCTTTCAAAATACCCTTTAAATCCAAGGTGCAATAGTCTAGGTTCATAAATTCTACAAAGTCTGAGCAAGAATGGTGACCGAGCCATAACCAATTTACAACAGAAACAGTCTCAGCAAAGGTGGGCAGATATTCTAATTAGTGGCATTACTTCCTACTCTTACGGTAAAGCACTTTACAAATTAAAAAACACCGTAACTCTCAAAAACAACAGAAATTAATAGTGTAAATGCCATTTTTTTTTATTTCAACAAAGCTGCGCGCACACACACACACACACACACACAATCAAACTGGCAGAAATATAATTGATATGATAAGATATGAAAAATGGTATTTATAGAGTTGCCTCAAATCACAGACTGAGTGAACACAGCTGTCTGCCTGGGACCTGATTTGGACCAGCAAGCACACGCCGCACATAAAACTTACTATATGGCATTGATGCGCTACTGGCAATGGAGGACGCATCACTGCACGTGGATGCCGGAGATGGTGGGGGACCCATTTCAGTTTTCACTGGTTCCTGCTTACTTTCAGGCCTGAGATTAGAAATAAGATTCTTCTCATTAGGGAAATGAAGCATCAGGGACTTGTCAGATGATTTTTAAAACTCAAGCTTATTCTTGTAAGGGAATGGAATATTAAAATCTTGTACAAAGTGGTCTATTTCTAGGACTCAAGATACTGAAGGTACACAGTGCATACTTCAAATTCTTAGTAATGTTTCAAAAGGAAAGAAAAATACACCACATAAAGCTATCAACAACATGGAACAATGATTCAGATAAGCCTTATCTAGGAATAACAACAAAAACTACACTCAATTTAGCCTAAGCCTCTTGAGCAAACACGTTTCACACTTCACTGAACCCTGACTTGGACATAGCAATTTAACTGAGAAAATGGTAAAGGAAAATAAGTAAAACGCCAACTAGATCATTAATTCCTTAGAGTTCAAAGAAGGAACTCTACTCACAATGGCTTACAAAAATTTATTCTTGAACCATCTGGTGATGAACAATCATCCGTTACAACCGAAATGAGAAATCACAGAATTAATAAACTATAAACTATCCCTTTGCACTGAGTTATTCCATTAACTCTACCTAAGAGGACAACTACAAGCAACAACTATATGATACTCTACAGAGAGTAAAAACATAAATACTTTCATTCATTAAAAGGCAGAAGTCAATTTTTTAGTCAGAAAATAGTCACCTATACTAAGAAATTTGTTATATATAGATCATTCTGGTATATTTTATAATCAGGGCCATCATCTTAACCCCCTCATCTCTTATCACCTCCACCAGGAATGTCACCTGAGTTTAGAAAAAGTCCACAGAAAACCAGTATTATTTTTACCAGCATCTTGGCAAAGCACTCCGTACAAGCACACGCGAACACTCGTTCACGGCTGCTTTGCAAATTTTTGACGGTGGAAACAAGCTGACACTGACTAATCACTAGCATGCCTTTAAAGTGAATGCATCAATGACTTAGCAAAGAAGAGTGTGTTCACATGAAAATGACTATGTTCTTAACATTTAATTTCACTAAGCTCTTTTACTAAATTTATTAATAAAGATGGCAAATTTCAAGGAAGACATGAAAAACTTCATAAATTACATAATCTCAATAGCATATTCTAATTTAAAATCATTTGTGGCATGTCAAAAATATTTCAACCATTCTTTACAAAGTTTCATAAATAATGAAAATGTGTTTTGTTACTTTTATTTTTAGGATAAAAATCACTATAATTAGGGAGAAAGCGGAGAGAGGGAGAGAGATTTAGAGCGCACTACAACAAAGCAAGAAGCCTTAATTTGGCATAAGTTATAACAGCTTTATTTTAACTTATTTAACAGTAATCCCTGTGTTTTCTGAACTTCAATTTTCATTTTTAACATTAAAATAGTAGCAATAAAGACAGCAAGTTTACATTCATTACATTCATTTGAGCAAATGAAAAAATTTCAGTACTTTAAAAATCTCTATGTATAGTCAATCCCCATTATCTCTTTTCAACACCTGTATACATTTTTTAAAAAGAATATACATACAAATATTTAAAATGTTATTTCTGAAATATGGTAACATTAGTCATCCATGTTTCTGTAAGTCACATATTTTTATAAGATTAAGAATAAAGGTTATAGACTTCATTAACATTTTTTAAGTTCATATAATAAACAACCAAATTACATTATATACCAGTATTTTTAGAGACCAGTAGATACTCCCAAAAGTACAAGAGTTAACTAAGATCTATGTATCTAGCTCCCCAACAATAAGATTCTGTGTGTGGGTTCCACACAATTACGTGGTATTTCTGTTTGCATATCCCTCCAACCCAAAAATTTACAAATCCTTTATAGAATTTCCCTCCCCAGCAGATTAACTTGTAAAACCCTTCCAAGGATGAAGACACAGATGAGACATTAGGTAGAAATTAAGATGATTACACAGGGAGAGAGAAGGGCAAAGTTGGCTTGATACAGGTAAGGCTGAACACATTATTACTGCCACAACCCCACGGCAAAGGACACACTCTAATGAAAAAACAAAGACACCAGAAGAGATCTCTACATGGTCACTCCAGCTGAACACCAAGAACTATAATATACAAATATTAACCAAGCTACAAACAGTAAACTTGACCAACTCCTTTCAAAACTCTTAGGCATCCTCATGAGACACACCACGCGAGCACTGTGCACCTGTAAGTCAGTCTTGACTAGCTCCCTCACATATAGAACAAACTAGAAACTGGTATAAAACAATGATTAGTTAGAGTACTTACTTAGCTTCAGTAGTTTTGCTAGCTTTGTCCATGCTTTTCAAGCTCTCAGGAGATCGAAGTTGGAATCTGCAGCTATCATTCATATTCCAAACTGACTCCATTAAGACACCAACTTTAGGAATGCCCGCACTAATTGAAAAAGCAACTGCTCCAGCATGATAAAGAGGATTATTTCTTAAGCATACCTAGCAAACAAAAGAATCACCATCAAAATGACATAATTTTAAAACTATAAGAATTGCTTCCAATGTATAAAAATACAATATATAAAAGTATTATTTCCTAGGTTTTCCAAAAACAGTCTTAACACCAACAATAATGCTGATAAAGCATTGTCTTAAAGATCTCTATCAAAACAAAACAAAACAAAAAACACAAAAACCCCAAAACAAAAAAGGTCTCTATCAAGAATTTGTTCCCAGGGACAACTGGGTGGCTCAGTTGGCTAAGTGTCTGCCTTCTGCTCAGGGAGTCCCACATCCCACTCCCTGCTCAGCAGGGAGCCTGCTTCTCCTCTGCCTGCCGCTCCCCCTGCTTGTGCTCTCTCTCTGACAAAAAAATAAAATCTTGGGGGGGGGAGAATTTGTTCCCAAAATTAAGGAGCAATAATAATTCCAGCACATTTGCTAAGAAAATAACACCTTATGCAACAAATTAATTTCATGCAACAAATATCCTGACCATTCTGCTATAAGGAAATAGAAGAGAAATAGAGAAGAAACCTTTTTTAAAGGCTGGCATTAAAAAAAAAATGTGAACAAAACAATTACACTTTTTGTTGTCTTCTTATAATTTGAAATTTCTTTCCTAATTTGTGATGCTCTACAGTATTCAGGATCTCTTAAATTCATCTCTATGGGTATTTCTTTCCCCCAGAAGACTATAGTTTTCTACAAACCAGAAGTTTCACTGGATATTATGGGTTTTTTTCTTACATTAAAAAAACAATTTGTTATCAGTGTTAGAAGTTAACTGAGTTCAGGACTGAATAACCTAAAACTTCTCACCTCCGAGGAGCACCTTCAGGTCACACTCCAAAACCAATACCTGCAGGGTGGCCCTGTCACATGCACCAACAATAGTTCCAAATGAGAGATAAACATCATTCCAGGAAATCTCTCGTTTCTCCAACAGCTCAGTCTTACTGACATTCTGTTCAGTCATCCAGTAACTAATGATTATGTTGTACTTGACACTGGCATGTATGAAGATCATGTGTTTGGTGGTTTTTTTTAATTAACCATAAGTGACACAGAAGAAGGTGAAACAGGGGAGCTGCGTGGCTCAACTGGCTAAGTGTCTGCCTTGGCTCAGGTCATGATCCCAGGGTATTGGGATCGAGCCCCATATCAGGCTCCCGCTCCTCAGCGGGGAGCCTGCTTCTCCCTCTCCCTCTGCCCCTCCTCCCCACTCATGTTCACGTGCTCTCTGTCTCTCACTCTCTCAAATAAATAAATAAAAATCTTTAATCAGAAAGTCTGTATTTGGGGGGCGCCTGGGTGGCTCAGTCAGTTAAGCCTCTGCCTTTGGCTCAGGTTATGATCCCAGGGTCCTGGGATAGTACTCCCTGCTCAATGGGAAGTCTACCTCTCCCTCTCCCTCTGCTGCTCCCTCTGCGTGTGCTCATGCTCACTCTGTCACATAAACAAAATCTTTTTCTAAAAAAGCCTATATTTTAAAGAGAAATGTGATTAAGACATATTAGAAGATATGTTGTTTATTAATGTCCTCCTATAAAAAAATAAATGCACCTTCAAGACAAGAAGGTTTGTATTCAGGGTCCCACATATAACAAGACATCCCAAGGAACCACTGCTACATACATACCTCTCAGTTATGGACACTCTAAATGATCAGTGCCCTCCCTGTTCTGTGGCTGTGACTGTCTTTAATCTCTAGTTTTCCAAAGCTTTAAAACAAAATCTTAGCTCTACCACCAAAATATTTAATACACCACTACCTCTCAGCAATTTAGTGCGATGCTATTTTAAAACTTTTTTTCAGTACATCTTTAAAATTATTTTTTCTACCCTCCTTGTCTATAGTAACGTCTTCCTACAAGCTAATAAGGCAAATGCTAGGATATCCTGCTATTATGTGAGTCCAGTGAACAAGGAACTTTGAGAACATCAGAAATCAGAACATGGACTAAACAGGAAAAGGGGAGCTCCTTAAAGAGATAAATCTGTCCAAAGCAACTGACATAAATAATGAAGGCTGAACAATAATTTCAAAATAGTGGATAATCACTGAAAACTTCCTAGCTGGGAGGCCAAGAAAGTCAGAACAAGACAGCCACAAATATGAACCCACCCCCAACAAAAAAAGAGACATAAACAAAAATGGGTACATTTAAGCTGGGCTTTGCTGAAAAGTAACAGCTAAAATGGTGACGATTTTTTAAGACATAGGGATTATAAGTAATACCACCTTGTGATGAGAAAAAAACAATTGAAGGGAAGTGCAAGATGACAAAATTAGCACCACCCTGCGTAAAAGAAATAAAAAATTGTCTAAGTGATAGGGATTTTAAAGCTTTAAAACATTTATTTCAGCATTTGCTACAATATGTGTATAGATACATATATGTATATGTATATACAAATGTATATACAATATATGTATCAAGTTTTATCCTGGAGATAAAACTACTAGAGAATCTAATGAATGAGAAGTATAACAACAGTTCTCAAACTCTTTTGGTCTCAGAACCCTTTCTCCCTATTAAATATTACTGAGGACTCAAAAATCTTTTGTTTATTTGGGTCCTATCTAGTTGGTACTTAATGTATTATTAAAACTGAGAAACTTATAAATATTTAACAGTAATAAACCCCAAGTTAATAGAAACAATTTTATGAACTACAACTACATTCTCAAAAAGAATAGCAAGGAAAGTGGCATTATTTACATTTCTGCAAATCTCTTAATATCTGATTTAACAGAAGACATTCTGTAGCACTTAAGACTCAAGTGTATGAAGACAATTCAGCTTCACACAGATACGTAAACAGAGGAGACAGGACTCTGCAGATTCCCTGAAAGAATGGAGAAGCCAGCAGAAGTCCTCGGAGCACACTCTGGTCCACAGAGGTACTGGAAAAATTACCTATCTATAAGACAGGCACGTAAGACCATCTCAGACTCAAACAATAGAAACTGGTAGAAACAGAGACCTAACGAAGCCTCCTGCCTTACGCTGACAACGCCTCCTGCCTTATGCTGACAACATCCCCGAGAGCAGTATCGTTCAAACTGCCAGGCTGTTTACTGCCTGCTGATGTTCAGGCCATACCCTCCAACAAACTGAAGGAACGTTTCAGGTAAGGAGATCCCAGTGGTTCTTAAAATCAGGCAAATCTGGGAACCCTGCCTCATTAGGAAACCTACTGACACTGGGGCAGAAATCTCTGTTAATCAGCTACTGAATAAAGAGCACATACATGCTACTGGAATCTGGTACTTTGACATTCATTTGTAAAACTGCTTACAGGGGAAGAAAGTGATTTTGAAGAGAAACAACGTCCCTTAAGACACGTTTCATTCTAATCACTTACCTGGGTACCAACAGTAATGTTCGGCATTGAAGAAATACCAGCACTAGATTTGGGCTTTTTATTTTTTGCTCTAGCTTTCTCTAACATTTTTTTCCTTTGACTAAAAGGTACTACTCCCCTGAAAAGAAAAAGTATAAATTGGTCAAACAAGCAGCAAAGAAGCCTATTAAATAAATTTGAAATTACATATATTACAGTATTTTTGCTTCAGAATAGTATTAGCATGTACAACTTATTCTTAATACCTTGATCATAGGTTTAACACATAACTGGATCCTTTTTATTAAGCCTTCAGGGATTAAAATTTACAGAAAATTCATCACCCAAAATTTTCTTCCAAACAACTATATCTCATTAGTAGATTCCCCTATATAATATTTCTGCCAATGCAAATTTACTACTAACTCCTTAAAACACAACAGAAAACACATTTAAAATCCCTAACAGTAAAAGAATAATTAAGGAAGCCATAGAATATTCATCCAATGAAATACTTCAATAGCCTTTAAAACTGTATTTTAAGCAATACTGTTGAATGAAAAAAAAGCATGAAAAAAATACCCTAAAGGCTATGCTTCCAATTATGTAAAAGCAAAGTACATATTTACGTACAGGAAAATAAGATTAAATACTCCTGAATTCTAACAGTAGTTATCTTTAGGTTGTAGGACAGTAGGTGATGTTCGTTTTTACTTTATACTTTAGTAAAATTCCATAATGATAGTCACTAAAGTATGCGTTACTTGTAAAACGTTTTAAGGGTTTTTTTTAATATTACTTTGCTCCATAGTGAAATTTCCCTCCCCAAGAAGCATCATCCTTTGACCAACCTTCCACTACTCAAAGCACCTATCTATGCACCTAAAAGCATTCACTGATAAGGGATTCCCTCTCCCTATGATACTCACCACCAATATAAATTGTTTTCTAGCTGGGCGCAGGTGTAAAGGGCACAGCAATGTAAAGACACGATCCGTTCACCCTGAAGTTCTGAGTAAGTCTGTGCAGTGTGCTCTAATTTAGAAGCCACAGAACTTAAAGTTTCATCCACCCACGTAGCAACCTAAAGAGTAAAATAATAAGGGCTTAAACAAATAAAATACAAGTAATCTGCTGAAAAGGATGTGGTCAAAACTAGGAAAAGGCAGACATACTCTATGGACTGGAATTCTAAAATGCTCTGTTAAATGCCAGAAAAATAAGTAATTCAGAAAAGATTCTTAATTAAGACTAGAGCCTAAAATATTTTCTTCATACACATAAATCAAAGCAGCAGTTATTGAAATGAATGTTTGAAGCCATCTCTAAGAAATTAATCAAAACTAAACATTTGCTTCAACAATTTTCAAAAGAATTTAGTACTCAAAAGCCAAACTGATAACCCGAGGTATAATACCCCATACTTTCCCAGTCCATCTCTTCGGCTTTTCAGTAGCTCCTCTTTTGTCAGCCCTATCTTGAATGTTGTCTCCTTCCCTTAAAGAACAAAGCTCCCCGCCAAAGGGATAATATAATATAGGGATAAACCAGGAACAAAAAGATTATACATTAGATTACTCTCTTAGGTTTGAGATGCTTTGTGTTTGTGGATCTAGTTAGAAAGACAGAAAATGAAAAGATGGAGATGGGGCAGGGAGAGGAAGAAAACCAAGAATTTAAGCGTGAAATGTTTCTCAAGCAATGCCCAGTGTTCTGTACCTTGTTATTTTCTGTAGCTACAGTCGCTCTTATGCTATTTGCAGACAGCAGGACTATTTTTTCATTGGTTAGCCCCAAAAATGTTGCTCGTGGATGATGTAGTGAAGGATTCTTTAAAAGTATAAGAAACAGGATTACCATTTTGTGTGTCAATATGTAGCGCTATTCAATGCAGCTTTAATATGATAACATACCTGTGCATTTCTGTAAGGCTCAGATTCACTCCACTTCCACTGATAAAGTTCTCCTTTACCGCTGACAGCCAAAAGCTCAGAATATAGAGCCCCAATACAGATAAATTTTGTTCCATCCTATAAAGTGAAAAATAGTACAAGAGGATAAATATAACAATCGCCAAACCTAATAATGGCTTTAATCACTTCATCAAACCTGGATTCATTCTGTGAACATGTAAATCACACCTATGCCAAGTCTTCAGCACAGCCTGCAAGACCCCAGCCCTGGCTGCTCCCTGAACTTGCTCCCTGTACTCCGGGCTCATGCGCCTCCTTTCGGCTCCTGGACCACGCCCGCAGGACCTGCCAAGTCCATGGTATTCTCTTGCCTTGTTTCTTAAGTGACCCAACCCCTCTCCTTCGTCAAGCCTGCTCAAATGAAACATCTGACCACACTGCCTACAAAACCACCACTCTCATATTCCGTCTCCTTACTTTACTTTCTTTTCAGGTGATGACCTTTCCCAACCTGACATACTGTATTATTCATTGATAGTTTATTCACTTGAATATAAGCTTTGTCTGGTCCACCCCCATAGCCCCACTTCAGAGAACAGTGCACCGAGTAGGCACGCTCAATAAATTGCCAAATGAAGAAACAACAGTAAGAAGCTTAAGAAGCTGAAGCTGCAGCTGGGAGAGTCAAGTGTCAAGACAGAGGACTGCTTCCCTCTAGGCTCTTCCAAGCTGTTGAAACAAAGGTCTACATTGTTGTTTTTTTGTTTGTTTTGGGTTTTTTTTTTTCATATATATATATATATGTATATATATATTTAAAGGCAGAAGTTCATTTAATGTTTTAAGGTAAAGCACATGGAGTTCAGCTTAACAATAACCCCCAACACTCAGACCAGCTTCACTCCAGGAGTTCAATGCAAATAAATTCTAAAAATCTAAGACAATAAATATAAATGAGTATCAATAATAATTTTTTCACATTAATATGTTAATACGATCCGAGTCGTGACGCTACCCAGAAATCACAGAGCAAAACTTGCCAGGTAAGAGACTTTTGGTTATACTTTTGCTACTGGTCTATACACCGCTTCTCTTTGGAATTCTGGCTCTGAAGTATGATGAACCAATGTCGTCATTCTGCTTTTCTGTCAAACTCCAATCTTATCTGGTCAGATGGGCGCACTGCTAAGCTGAAGCCTATGAAGTCAGCCACAATTTATAATGTAACTACAGGTTATGCCGCAGCAGTGTACTGAAAGAACATGCATTTTAATCTTCCATTTTAACAACATCAGCCCTATTTTCAAGTCATTCCACAGAGGGATGGGAGACCAAATGTGAAGTTCTACAAGTTAGCAATTCCTCTCTTCCCTTCACCACAGGGGTCTGAAAAGTGTCATCGACTCTCTCCAAGGCTGCTTGCTGAATCAAATCCTAACATCTCCGCCTCACACTTCCTTAGCCTTCTTTGCTTAAAGGATAACGGAATGTGATCCCGTGAGCCCCTAACCGGGATCCAACACTTATCAAGCATGTGACTTTGGGTAGGTTTTATAATTTCCCTGAACCCTCTTTCTTCACTCTAAGGAGGAGAGGATAAAAAACCAAAAACCGCTAACATCCATAAGGTACAAAAGCACAGAGCCCAGCACGAGTAAGTGCTCAAATTCAACTGTGGTTCCTCGGCCCCCAACTTTACCTCCTACTCACCCAGAAAAGAACAAGCTTGCTGAATATGCCTGTTCTTCTTGATTTGTTTAAAAAAAAAAACACCATTCTCCTCTCCTCCCCACCTTCATCTCGGAAAAAGCAGCATCCTTCTTTCTTATCTAAAGGTAAGCTCCACACATGAGCTGTAAGTCTCTCCCATAACCCCAACAACCATCCCAACTAATCTTTCTTTCAGTCCTACTCATGGTAAAGTGAATTGCTCGACATATGCTTCACATTACCATCTTTCACGCAGAGCTAGAACCATACCATATCAGCCTCACGAGTTTAATTAACCCATCTTCTCTTTAAGCTCTTCCAACCATTTGACCCTGTTCATCTGTTCTGGAACCTCTCCTGTCCCTTATTCACAGGTCACTACCCCTTAGTGGTCTTCTTCCTATTTTCATGGCTACTATCTCCATCTCCCTCCTACCATCATGCACTCCCTGCCCCAGATTCTGTTCTTGTCCCTTTATACAAATTATGCTCCGCTCTCAGCCTAATGGACAGCAGTCACTGGGGCGCCAAATCTCTCACCGCCACACTAATCCCGCAGGAGTTATCTACCTGGATGCCTGAAAGCACCCGAACGTCTATAAAATGAATGTATCATATCCTTCAAAGCTGCACGCCCCTTGCAGGCCCTCTCCATGAATGACATCCATCACCCACCCTGTAACAGAAGAGAGACGTGAAAACTTGGGCACTCTGTCACCTCCTCCTCTTCTCTCTCAACAGCACAGTGACGAGTGAACCAGAGCTGCCTTTGCCTCGGATTCCTCAGATTCTTCCCTTCCTTGGTCCCTGCTGCCACTACTTTGCTTGAAATGCTCACGATTCCTTTCCACAGTTCTACCAGTCTCTGAAGAGACTCCCGATTTGTGTCCTATTCCTATCCTTCTCCCACAGTGGCAACAATGCTCACCTCCTAAAAAATAAATAAATAAACAGAAACCCACAAATTTCATCAAGTCACTTCTCTAAGGACTCTGTCTGCTTCCTAGTGACTCCAGAACATCTTAACCCTGTGGCGGGTTGCCTGGGGCACTCGCAGTCTTGCTCCATCTTGCTCTTCTCCTACTCCCTACTACATGCAGCAAGTCTGAATTTCTCATTGTTCCACAAATACACCGTGCCCTTTCATGACCCGGGCCCCATGCCTGATATGTTTGGAATGCCTCTGCATCTTGGTCAGTGCCTACTTAACCTTAAAAATGCTGCTCGGATATCATCTCCTCTGTGAAGTCTCTGCCAAATCCCTCAGGTGGTATTAGTCATTCCCCGCCGTGAACCCCGAGCACTGTCCGCACACCATCAGTCTACCACTGATCACATACTGTGAACACGTGATGCTGCATGCGAATGTCTGTCTTCCCCACTGAATCCCCTGTGGGAAAGTCTGCACCACAGTCACCCCTACACTCCCACAGGTCAGCTTGGCGCATGGCACACAGCAGGAACACCCGGATAACTGAACGAACAAATGAATTTTAACTCCCAACTTCTCCAAGTTAAAAGGCCTTGCCAGAGCAGTATAATCCTAAACAAATCATCCCTACGGCAAGAGTATGGTGCACAAGGGCCCTCAAAAGTGACTTACCAATATCCTCCCAAGATAGGCCAGGGTTTCCCAGGTTAAGTCCTGAATGAGCTAACTGAACTCCAAAGGCCCTGAAAATCCATTATGGACAATGTGGAAAATTTGTGTGTCCAATCATAGGAGGATGATGGAATAATCACCTATTGCTTCTGCCCTTATTTAGATTCGTTATGTAAAGAAATTAAAAAAAAAAAAATCAAGCACAACACAAAAGAACAGTATTTTAGCTCACTCATTTCATAATGCCATAGAAAACATTGTTTTTATTATTTTAATGAAGTAATAATGGCTGCCTCTAAGCAAGTTGGGGCCTGCTTCTACCCAACAGGAAAAAGTAGATATGCATGTTTCCTTAAAGATTAGTAGTTTGTAGCCCTCTTTTTTTTTTTAAACAAAAATCAAGTCACTAGTGGTTGAAGTACTCAATAAATTTCCAATTGTCTGACGGACACTAAGTAATTGAACTGAGGTAATCAATCAAACTAGAAATCCCTCCCCAAAAGGAGACAGAAACTGTCAAAAATAAGATAGGAATTACCTACAGGCCAAAACTTGCAAAGCACATAGTCCAGCAGCATGAATACCACAGACCACATCTACATTTTGTGACATCAATTTTGAAAAAGTTGCTCTTTCTATTCCTAAACCTCTCCCAGAAAACCTGGATTTTACCTTCTTCTTTTTCGTTTAACTTGCCTACTACCAGCCAACACTAGCTTTCCCAGTAAGTACCAGCACCAACAGGAACGTACCATGTATTAGCTTGAAGTGGATGGAATTACAACTAAAGGTCACTCTGTGGAATCTGGTCAACTGTGTTTCCTCACACTTCATTTTTCCTTCCCTAGTCTCCTTATGCCTGCCTTCTTTCCCTCTTTATGATCCCTTCTGCTTCTGCTCTTATTTCATTATTAAATTGCATCTGTGACATATTAGCTAATTCTTAATAGGTACTACTACCTGGAAGCTTCCAAGTGTCAATAAAACAACAACAACAACAACAACAACAAAGACCTCTCCCCTCTCAACCTGCCCTTCTGGCACCAGGCAGGTAAAGCAGTATGATCAACAAGTTTGATCCACCGGCTGCTCCAGCAGCTGAAGCAAGGAGCCAAGTGTCCTGGGGCTATTTGCTCGTACCACCACTCACGGAAACAGAGACTCACGCGCAACTCTACAGCTCAAAAGACCGGTGTGAATCTAATTTCCTTCCTTCGCTCAGACCATATGAAAACGAGTCCACAACGGTAAGGAACGGGGCTGCAAATTAACAGCACCGGCCTGCCCCACCCGGTGTTTCCTTTGTCACCCACCACACGACTCTCACCACACGCTTCTCTCACAATTTGCTGAAAATAAAGGATCAACTGAAAGCGTCTGTCTGTTATGGGGCACAAAGCGAAGTTTTTATTTTTATGTTCAGCTTCAACAGATTTACTCAGCACGGATTTCTGTGTAACTTTACTCCTTCCTCTCCCTCCCACGTCTCTTCACTCTTATCTGGGGATTCTCTTGATTAAGTCTTTCGTGACTGGAGCTGCATCTTTTTTCCCTTATAAGTCACCTCAGATTCTTGTTGGAATTAGGCTGGCATAAATATATATATACTTACATTTTGCACGTAGACATTCAGCAACATAAAACTAAATTTCTAGTCTGAGAAAAGTACATTTCAAAACAACTGAAAAGTGACATGAAACCATGTGAGATAACCACCTAGTGGGGCAAGACTGCATCATCTTACCAACGTAACTGAATTATCACAGCTACTTCCAGAAATACAAAATATGAAAAGCAAACAGCAAAAGGGAGAGAAATGAGGGACAGCAGAGTGTTGGGAAGGGAGGGAGGAATGATGGATGAAGAGACAGGGAAGCCTAATTAAGAATGTTGACATTCTTGAGTAAAAGGACTCAAAAACTAGTATAAATTAGCTACTTCAACTGTGACCAGGATCTTGGACTTAAAGGCCTTCCCTCCATTTCTCCCTTAGGTAGATATGGACTAGACTACCCATTAATTTCCTATTATGCTATATTACTATCGTAATGAAATGTTTTCATCTCTTGCATTTTATAGTCCAGTGAGACCAAGGACACGGTCTGTATCTCTTTCAGCTTGAGCCCAACTCTGTACCAGCAGAGAATCTGGCACACAAAATACAACTGCCACATGGTCCCACTTGGAATACCCACTGGGCTCCTACCTTTCTATGACCTACAGAAACTACCTGTTCAGTTTGTAGAACAGGACCCTGCTTCTCCTTCCTCTTTACACTTTACATATACTGATTCATTTACGTCTTATAACAATCTTACAATGTAAAAACCATTACTATCCCCATCTTACAGATGAGAAACAAAGGCCCAGGGAGGTTAAAGGGCTTGACCAGGGCCACGCAGCTAGTAAGTGGCAGGGCCTGGATAGGAACACTCCAGTAGTCTGGCTCTAGAGTCCACACTCTTAGCAACTGCTCTGGCCTCCTGTGGTTCCCCAGAGCCTCTTGTATCTAATTCTACAATGGTACTTACCCCAGAGCATTAACATCATTGTTCTGCTTTCTACAAAACTCTTACCCTAACACCTAAGCAAAAGGCCTAACAGAAAGTACGCATTGAATCAAGGTTATTAAATTAACACTGACTGAATGACCCTCACCTCTGTCTTCATGGAGCTTTCAACATCGTATTTTTTAAGATGCTGAAAAATGAGTAAGGGAAAAAACTTTTATGCCTTTTTTTTTTTAACAATTTTTTAAAAGATTTTATTTATTTATTTGACAGACAGAGATCACAAGTGGGCAGAGAGGCAGGCAGAGAGGGGGGAAGCAGGCTCCCTGTTGAGCAGAAAGCCCGATGCAGGGCTCGATCCCAGGACCCTGGGATCATTTTACTTTTCGATACCCTGCTTCCAGTACCCACCAATCTGTTCTCTGTATCTATGAGGTTGGTGTTTTGTTTTGATTTGATGATTCTAGATATGAGTGACCATACAGTATGTCTTTCTCTGAATTATTTCACCCAGCATAATGCCCTGGAGGTACCATCCATGTTGTCATAAATGGCAAGACTTCCTTCTTTTTTATGGAGGAATAATATTCAAGTGTATGTGTGAGTATATGTATGTATTACATCTTATTTACCCATGACCCAATGATGGCTATTTAAGGTTATTTCCATGTATCTTGGCTATTCTACATAATGCTGCAATGAACACAAGGGTACGTGTATCTTTTGGGGTGTTTTCATTTTCTTTGTATAAACACCCAGAAGTGGAACTGCTGGATAATATGGTAGTTCTATTTTTAATTTTTTGAGGACCCTCCCTACTGTTTTCCATAGTGTCTGCACCAATTTACAGTCCCACCACCAGTCATAAGCATTCCCAAGTATGTTCTTACATATACTAGTTTTGACATTTAGCTCAAAGAATAACTCGTGGAAATATTTAAATCTAAGGTTACCTAAAATATTTTCAGTTCAAGATTATACTGCAAAAGGTTTCAAAGAAATGAAAAGAGAGCACTCACTCCTTAAGGAACTAATTTATTAGCCTACAAAATGGTGAGGATTTTGGAAGAAGGTGCTGTCTCTCTACAGAGGTGTTACTAATCCACCTAATTTACCAATGGAATTTCTCATGAACCCTTACAAAACACAGAGTGAAAATACTATGCTTACTACCCAAACTTACAATTTAAAAATACTGGATTAGGTCATTTCTGAAATTACATTGGGAGGCATTCTTTGACCTCCCTCACTCCCCTCAAAAAAGAAAAAAGAGAAAGACACTACTTTTAAGTAGTGTGTGCTGACAACGCTTTATCTCCCTGCACTCTCCACCTGACCCTGGATCACCTACCAAGCTGTCCCCCAAAACCCTTGTACTTCTAAGGGATCACCACCTCCAATTCGGGGGGACCAATACGGTCCCACATATTACCTATTTCTGCACGTAGTAATGATCTTATGCCCCTTCAAGATAGTTCCTCATGTTGTCTGAAAGTTAGCTGCAGGCCAGGTCTTTTTCCCTTTAATAGCTCTCTGCATTCTCTGAGGGTAGCAGTCACCCTCCTATCACTGATTGGTATTTGCTGATAACTGTGACAATGCTTAAAAGTTTGATTAGGCTTAAGCTATTTACTTTCCCTAAACTGTTATTTTTGATGTCTAAATTCTAATCATAAGCTAATAAAAAGTGGATCTTTTCCAGTGACATTTTTTCTTATTTAAATTCAATTATTGAACATATAATGCATTATTAGTTTCAGAGGTAGAGTTCAGTGATTCATCAATCTTATAAAATACCCAGTGCTCGTAACATCATGTGCCCTCCTTAATGCCCATCACCCAGTTACTCCATCACCCCGCCCCTCTCCCCTCCAGCAACCCTCACCTGTTTCCTACAATCAAGAGTCTCTTATGGTTTGTCTCCGTCTCTGGTTTCATCTTGTTTTATTTTTCCCTCTCTCCCCCCATGATCCTCTGTTTCAGTGACAATATTTTAAATAAGGTATTTTATAGAAAAAACGCTATAGGTAGGATATACTTTGTTTCACACACTCCTATTCCTCCTTCATTCAATAACTAAACATGAAGGAAATAACACACTAGTGTGTTTCATGATGTACTTATTAACTGTCTCTGAAAACAAGCTGTACTAAAAACACGCCCATCAGTAAAGACCAACAAAGCCTGGCTAAAGCTATGAGAGCATACACTGGCCGGGAAAGCAGATTAAACTTGTACTGTTTAAAATACTTTCATTCATCAAAAATAATACATGATAGGGGCACCTGGGTGGCTCAGTGGGTTAAGCCTCTGCCTTTGGCTCAGGTCATGATCTCAGGGTCCTGGGATCGAGTCCCACATTGGGCTCTCTGCTCAGCACAGAGCCTGTTCCTCCTCTCTCTCTCTCTCTCTCTGCCTGCCTCTCTGCCTACTTGTGATCTCTCTCTGTCAAATAAATAAATAAAATCTTTAATAAAAAAAAAAAATAAATAAAAATAATAATACATGATAAAGAAGCCCAGACTAATATATATGTCATGGCATTATTAAAACAAAATTCTTGAGTCCTCTATTACTTCCTGCCAATACAGAGGAGAGCCAACCTAATATGATCCAGGCAAGAGAAATAGGAAACACAAAACAATGTACGGAAAAAAGGGGGGGAAAAAGGCAGAGGGGTGGGGGGGATCCCAGGGAAGAGGCCTAGGTTTAAATCACCTTCTACCATATGGAATGAAAGCAGAACTTAGGACATGTCTAGTTTTATGGAAACAAGAGAATGCCAATTCAGGGAAAGTCTGTCAGCTGCCAAAGAAAACAGAATAACCTTTTGCTTACAAAGAGACTGATTAAAATGCATGTTCCTTCTTGCATTCAAGCTTTCCACATGAGCTGAATACAGAGGAAAATAAATGAACTACATGAAGATTCACAATTACTATAAAAGATAAACAAATTCAGAAAGCTAAACAATATTTTCCTTTAATACTCCGAATTCAAATTCAACTTCAAAGAAAGAAAAGAAATCCCTATCAGAATCTCTGTATCTGCTAGAAATTAACCTCAAAGTTCTTACGTTCTTTTACTTTACTTCTACTTAAGAAAATTTCCGACCCACTGGCTCTGGAAATAAGAAAAAGGCCCATCAAAAGAGAGACAGAAAACATGGCTTCCTACAGGAGCCGTTACCAAGCACCTAGGACATGAAACCTCCATGGCATTAACAGGATGTAAATACTCTGCTTCAGACGCAGCAGTAATGTATTTTTAAAGATTCAAATCAACTTATCAAATCCTGGATGCTTTCTAGAAGCCAATCATCGTACTTCTCCTCAGGATGCAGACCAGAACTCCCCTAGTCCATTCCTGTTCAGACAGCTTTGTCTCCCACGGCATTTAGAGCAAAGGGTCTGTTGGAATTCACTGCCATGAAACAGGACAGCTAACTAATCAAAGAAACACAGATCCCTAATCTTGCCCTGACATGCATCCTTGTATCAATGACCATGAACTTGCCCCACAGTAACTGGGGTTCACTGACTTTACAAAACAAATTTCTACAAAGGGCCATCAATTATTGGCAAAATTATCACCAGAAAACAAGTCCTGAAACAGAATGCTGATATGTTATCTGGAACTCCAAGCCCGATTTCTCTGATTTACTTCGTCAAGCAGGAAAAACAAAAAATAAAACAAAAAACCTAAATAATAGCATCACTGAGCATATCTCACTAAGATGACTCATACAGTGCCAAATAAAGATGTTCTATGTCTATTTTAAAACAAAACAAAAATACCGTTTTTACATCTGTGTGTGTGTTTAAATAATGGTAATACAAAAATCTGAAGTAAAACAGAAACCTTTTTGAGGGGGTGGGGCTTGCCAGGAATCCATTTAAATGGAAAGGGTGGGAATTTTTCCAAATACCTTATCAGGCCACCACTGCAAATCTTCTCCTAGAGATACTGGACTTTGAACCGGTGTATTCTTCTTATCCATGTTGGGCTCTCCTTCTTTACTGGTGGAGCCCCTTTCATTATCAAATGAGGCTCCATCAAGCCACCTTCGTTCACGTAAACGTAAAACGGATTCACGTTCACGCAACAGCTCAGAGTCTCTCTCTAAGGGAAGAAGGAGAACTGGTATGCAATTGGGTCACACCAGTGGGATAAAAGTAAGCCACTCTCTAGTAAAGACCCTTCAGGATGCAACTAACAGCAGTTTATCTACTCACAAAAATTTAATGTAAATGTATATCTAGTAAGCCTGACATGCAACATTCAAAACATTAACTCTTTCAAGTGAAGGTATGAAGATTATAAACTAGTATTTTTAAGCACTATATGTAGAGGCAGACTTTTTTGAATTCCAACTACATGTTTTTAGAGCAGAATTACTTTATTTTAAACTGGATTTTTAAAATGGAGTTCAAAATTTTTGGCTTCCATTAAAAATGCTTACCATAACTTTATTTATTAGAAAATATGCATAAATTAGAATTTCAACACGTTAGTTACATATGTAAGCCAAAAAAGAGTATTTGTTAGAGTGTCTTCAGTTATCAAAAAACGAAAAAACAAAAACAAAACCCTACACACACAGGGAAAAAATGTGAAAAGGCTAAAATACAAATCCATTAACGTTAACTATAAAAATTTTTATAATTCAAGGCCTTGTTTAATTTTAGAGGCAGATCTTCATGATCAATCTCATTTACACATTTCTGAGAACCAGACAAGCTTCTTTTTTTCTTTTAATAATCTTTACAGAAAGATTTCCTTACAAAGATTGCTTCCCCTGCAATTAGCCTACAAACTCTCTGAAACCAGCTTTGTTTTCGGTTTGTTTTTGGTTTTGTTCTTTTTGTTTGCTCATACATTATTTACTTTAAGTAGGTAATCAAAATATACTTTCCAGGACTTGGATAAGGACTAGAAACAGTATTATTAAATTGAACCATATGAAATTGCCATCCGTACAAGTCAAATATGGTCAAGTACCAGCAATTTCATATGGTTCGGATAAAAAATAATGCCTACACAGAATGACCTACAGAAAAGCAAAAGGGAGAAATTTAGGAGTTATTTGAGCTCAATATTGAATATTTGAAAATGCAATACTTGATATATTTAAGGCAATCAAGTGTGGATTTATTTAAAAATATTTAAAGCTATTACATAATAAGTTCAATATATTAAAAGATCATCAGAGATTTGTTATTTTTTAAACTTTGCTTTTAAGTACTAGATATTTGCAGCAAGGTCTTAATATAACATGGCATCTTTTGTAGTTTACTAATGATCAGTAAGTAATATATAACCGCTTCTTGTATGTTATTTCAATCAAGCAGTTTTACATTCTGGCAAGTAAAAATACTGACTTAGTAAGGTTAAAATACAAGCTAAATCTATACCAACAGACAAACAGAAAGTCTTAGATTTGTATGATTTCAAAATCTTCTAACCTCTACTACGTACTATACCTTTGAAGGATTTCAAACTTTTGAAAATAACATTTTAATAAGATAATCATTTTCACATATTTATTACTGACCAATCCCATTCTATTAAATTTTTTCATATTTCACTCTTCCAGCTAACCAAGATTTAAAATGAACAGAATAATCACTGTATTTTAATCAAATAAACTAAAGAGACTTGTTTTCTGAATGCTGCATGTCACTGTAAAGTAGAATTCTGCTTTTAGTTCAGAATCCATATGCCTAATTAAAAATATAGGTAGGTAAGTCATAACCCTTGGTAAGTATTCCACAATGTTGGTAAGATCATCTCTAAAGTAAAGTACTATCTGTGGCTCTTCAAAATCAAAAATAACTAGTTTAATACCAAAGCACTCAAAACACTAATAAGTAGTAATTTATTATTACATAATTACTGTAATATTAGAGGTTCAAACACAGTGAATTCTACCACTGTCTCTCTGTACAGCCAGCCAATGATCACAAAGAAATAATGCAAAATTACCTCGAGATGAGCCTAGCCTGGAAAGTGATGAACGACGAAAAGAAGGGTAACCAAAATAGCTAATGTCCTCAGAAAACATGGCATCGGCATCAATAATGACACTTGGGTGGGCAGAATGAATGTCAGCATCAAGAAGAGACATAAGATCCTCTATAAACAGAAACAAATATAAATAAAGCAGATACGGAAAATATCCGTAGACCATTGAATGGTCTCTGAAAATTAAATAAGATAAAAATGAGATGCTAACTACTGATATACTCTGAGGAAAAAAGGTAATAACTACCTAGGAAATAAAGTTAACGTTATAGACAAAGATTTTAAAGAGCATGAAATGCATGATCGCCACTTGGGCTAACTACTAAGTAATCATAAGAAAAAAAAAAACTAATATATTTGTAACAGCACAAAGATAATGAATGCAGTTAAAATCTAAATAGAGTTTTTACATATTCAGTAATAAGGGCATCAAAAAACAACATCCCAGAGTCATCTGTCAGCCAGTGATAAAGACAGGCACATACAACCATGTCTCTACTAGAACCAAACACAAGTCTACTGAGCAAAAACATTTCTCATTTTCCCTTAAAAGTATTTTATGATCAAATTAAACATCCCAATGAGAAATATCTACCACTTTGGGAAAAACCATCAGAAAATCCACTGTACTTTAAAATTCCATTCCCTAGTCAAAAAAGTCTCTTCCTTCAGAGAGGAGAAAACCATGATGGTGATCCACCAACCTCCAGGCAAATAAGATTCACTGGCTGTATCATCCCCATCATCTCCATCTTCATCATCCCGGCTAAGTAAATTATTTACAGCAAGGTTTACATCAAGATTTGTTCGTTGAAGCTCCCGAATAATGACACTTCTGGATTTGCCTTGTAAGACAACTTGGGCCTGAAATAAAAAATAAAGAAGACTGCTATACTAATTCTCTTTTGCTTACACTTTTATCAAAATCAGCTTTCTAGGCACAATGACAGTAAAGCAGTATTTCACAATCCATGGCTATGAGCCAGGACGATAGCCCAAGATATTCAGTTAAATCTCATCCTATTCTGTTGCTTTATGTGAAGTGTTCTACAAGATCTCTACCTGTGAAATCAGCTCCTCTGGAATGACGGACGCAGGAATAACCGGCTGGGGCTGACTGCCCAGAAGCCCAGATCCTCGATCCCGTCCAGTCCGAATGACCCGGGTCTGACGGCGGGAATCTCGAGCTCCAGCTGATGACCTACCAGAGGATCCTCCTCCACTTCCACCTACTCCAGAACTCCATCGACTTCTAAATAATAAAAAATTTAGAGAATTAGCATTTTAAACAATCAGTCAGAAAAGATCACCTTGTGTCTCACATTCATTTCTGTAAGTGAAGACAAAGCTATTTGTCTGACATACATTTTACAGTATTTTAATAGAACAAGGTAATATAACTGAGCCTTATAATAAAACTGATTCAATTTTTTAAATGCTTACATGTAAATCCACTCTTTAGAAAGGTATATATCACACTTTTGCATCTTTTGAAATCTTTTTTTGAAGCTCCACATACCAAGTATTCCTAGTCACTCCTAGAATGAGTTATAGGACACACCTTGCCTCTTCATGAAACACTCATCAGACATTAACTATCAACAATGTGTTACACAAAAAGTATAATTCAGAGTTTAGGACTCAAACTGCTTTGCATGGAATGAAACATTCATTTGCAAAGGTATCTATCCATTAATATTTAGCACTATTAACTACCTTAACCAAAAAGAACCTACTATTTAAAATAATTAGTAATTTTTTCTTAAGTATGAGAAAACTTAGAAAGGGCATCCTTTTCCATCTTCAGTTTCTGCCCCCAACACAAGCATTAAGGATCTTCAGATCAACTAAGCTAGATAACCATAAACAACTGCTTTTCTGCATTCAATCGGATCTTTAAGAAAACATTCCCTGAAACCACATTAGCCTTAGAAATCATGAGAGTGCCAGTCTCTTTTACCAAAAAAAAAAAAAAAAATAGAGTATAGTTGATGCCTCTTTAAAATCAATCTAATACTTAAGAGATCATTCGATCTAGAGAAAGCTGCTTTATTCTTAACTACTCTTCACTGTACTCACCTAAGACTGAGACCTTCAACCTCCCACTGCAAAAAGAATTAGTTTAAATTTGATTTTCCAAGTGTCTTTTTCCCTTAAAAATGTTTGACTATACACACCATAACAATTCTCAAATTAATATACAACTATTTGATCTCTTATCACTTAATTGGAAAACCCCATCTCTGTCTAAACAAAAACAAAGAAACAACAAAAAAACAAAACTTTTAAAAGTTTCCACAGTAAAATGGAAAAAAAATCTCCAGAAAACATGGCGTGTGTCACCCTTATTGATGGCTTTCTACCCTCGCTGATGGTACTCTATTGCTTCTGTGTATCTGTAACTACAGCCTGAGAACCACCCAAGATAATTCTAGAGAAAAACAATATTTTGCATTCTCAGGGCTACAGTGTGAACCATTATTTCATCTCAGCTGTGTACCAGTTTTCATAATTGTAATGGTAATGACCATTCACAGACCAAAAGATAAACAAAGGAGCATTAGAAATATATTCCATTAACAAAAAGGAAATTAAGAAATCAATTCCATTTACAATAGCATCAGAAAGAAAAGAAAAAGGAAAAAAAAAAAAAAAGGATAAACCTAACCAGGGAGGTAAAACTTGTATACTGAAAGCTTTCAAACATGGCTAAGAAAATTTGAAGAAGGCACAAATAAAAAGAAACAAACCTCATGTTCATGAACTGGAAGATTTAATATTGTTAAGATGTCCTTATTACTCAAAGCAACAGATTCATTCCAATCACTATCAAAATCCCAATGGTATTTTTTTACAAAAAAATAAAATAAAATAAATATTTTTACAAAATATTTTTTACAAAAATAGAAATTCATTCTAAATTTCATGTGAAGTCTGGAGAGACTTCAGGAGCCAACAATTTTGAAAAAGAAGAGAAACAAAATTCTAGAGAACTCATACTTTGTGATTTTGAAACATTATTACAGAACTACTGGCATAAAGACAAATAAACAAATGCAACAGAATAGAGAGCCCAGAAATAAAATCTTGCATGCACCGTCAAATGATCTTTGACAAGGGTGCCAAAACCACTCAATGGGGAAAGGGCAGTGTCTTCAACAAATGATGCTGGGAAAATTAGCTATCTCTATGCAAAAGAATAAAACTGGCCCCTTATGTTGTATCACACATACCATATATCACATGCAACAAAATTCCTAGAAGAAAACATAGGGGAAAAGCTTCCTGTTAGATCTGGCAGAGATCTTAAGATAGGACACCAAAAGGACAAGCACTAAAAGCAAAAACAGAGAAAATGAACTGTATCAAACCTATTAACTGTGCCTCAAAGGACATAATCAAGAGTGAAAAGGCAACCTACAAAATGGGAGAAAATACCTGCAAATCGTCTGATAATGGGCTAATATGCAGAATATATGAAGAGCTCCTACATTCAACACAAAAAATAACTCATTAAAAACTGGGCGAAGGATGTGAATACACATTTCTCCAAGGCTGACCACAAATGGCCAACAAGCATGAGAAGAAGTTCCACATCACCAATCATCAGGACTAAGTAAGATATCCTCTTACACCCATTAGAATGGGTGTTACTGAAACAAACAACAACAACAACAACAGAGAATTCTAAGTGTTAGCAGCAAGGATGGGTAGAAACTGGAACACTCACGCAGTGTTGGTGGGATTGTAAAATGGTGCAATGATATGAAAAACAGTACGGAGGTTCATCAAAAATTAAAAATATAACTATCATATGACCCAGGCAAGCCCACTTCTGGATATATATGCAAAAGAAGGTAAAACAGTCTCAAGAGATATCTGCATACCCACATTCACAGCAACATTATTCACAGTAGCTAAGAGGTAGAAGCAATCAAATGTCCATCAAAGGATGAATGGATAAAGAAAATGTGGCAGATACATACACTGGAATATTATTCAGCCTTAAGAAAAAAATCCTGTCACAGCCTACAACATGCACGAATCTATTATGCTAGTGAAAGCGGCCAGTCACAAATAAAACCCGTATGATTCCAGTTATATGAGATATCTGCTTAGATATCTAAGTCAAATTCATAGACACAGAAAGTAGAATGGCAGTGATCAGGGACTAAGGAGAGGGGATCAATGGGCTAAAATGGGTATAAAGTTTCAGTTTTGCGAAATGAAAAATTCTGGAGATCTGTTCCACAACAACATGAATATACTTAGTATTACTGAACTGTATACACTTTAAAATGGCTAAGACGTAAATTTTGTTATGTGATTTAAAAAATTAAGCCATGTGTTATCAAAAGAAAGCAATATTCTAGAAAGTACATATTTTCAAGTTATATGAATTGTAACAATTATGCAATAGAAATAATAAAGGAACAATGAAACATAAACAGGTTATTCAAATCAAATATGAAAGCAGCAGTTCTACTTCATGGTTTCCTATGAAGGTATCAAAGTCTCTCAGATCAACTTTTGAAATTTTTTAACATTCAAAGCTAAATATATTATTTTATATATATATATATTATATGAAATAATATATTATTTTAACTTGAAAACACAGAGAACCATATTCTAAAAGTCTTAACAATATATATTTAGGGTGACAATATGCCCTGGTTTGCTTGAGATATTGCCTGTTTAAGCCTACTATATGAGCCTAACTATTAATTTCACTCCAAAATGTCCTAGTTTGTGGCTTATTTCCACCAAGGAATGCATACCATTTCTCCCCCAAGCAAATAATGCTAGAAACCTGATCAGATATAATAACAGCTTACAGGTATCATAAACTCAAATCTCCATGAGGGGCTCATAAGCAGGTGACGTTAAGATAACATGGAAGAGCGGAGCGTATCAGCCAACCTAAAATACCCAAATTTGCTGCTGGATTCTTCCATCGAAACACCAATGGCTGCCTGTCCGCACTCTCTGCTATGCAAATCCTCAACAGAGGTTAGCTGAAAGACTTATGTCAAAATACCTCTGATTTGCCCATTAACTTGACTGTTACCAAGAAGTATACCACATTTTCCCACTTATACCCACTGTGCAGAGTGTTTCTTCTATCACAATCCAAACAACCTACCAGTCTCCCTACTTCACAGCTCAACATTCCTTCCCCAATCAACTCACTATCTAGAGAGAATAAGATAGTGAACCAAGCATACACTAACAGAGATTTAGTAGTGGTCAAAAAATACAGTATATAATTCATCTATAATTTCATCTATAATTTTAGTGAACTATGTAATTTTTAATATTAAACTCAAAAGTACTGGGAAAACCAGTTTCTACTACCTGTACTTTGCTCATCGAATTAATCCTACAATTCTGATCCTATTTCACAGTACTCAAAGTAACAGAACGATTCGAAATCAACTGAGGAAATCACACCATAGGAATTAGCCCCCAGCTTGCAAACTTAAAAGCCCATGGACCAAGTCTTGTCCATAAACCCAGATGGTTGGTTTAAAACACACACATACACACACACACACACACACACACAGAACCGCACCACCACCATCATCATTATCATCAAGAATAAGGCCAAATCTGACAAACTATCACAATCAGGTGGAGCCTGAAGAGATAACTAAATGTAATGTGGTATCCTGGATGGGATCCTGGGACAGGAGAAAGACAACAGGAGAAAACTAAGGAAATAGCAACAACTATTAGCCTTCGGATTACAATAATGTATCAATATACATTAGCTATAAAAAATTTACCATACCAATGTTAGATATTAATAACAGTAGAAACTGGGTGCAGAATATATGAAAACTCTCAGCACTATCTTCGTAATTTTTCTATCAATCTGAAACTGTTTTAAAATAAAAGGTTTCTTTAAAAGAACATATACACACAGACATGCACACACACTATATATATGATTGGTGCGTGGCCCAGTGTATATACTTATTTCCGTGAAAATATTAATCAGTTCTAACATTTAAGTCAGGATATTCACTTTAAGAACCAGGATTACAGCTTTTGGGGGACCAAAAGAAGGGGTGGAGTGAGGGGCATGTGGATGGTTCAGTCAGTAGAGCATGTGACCCTCGATTTCAGGGTTGTCAGTTCAAGCCCCACACTGGGCATAGAGCTTATTATAAAAAAAAAGGGGGGGTGAAGGTGAGGCATAGAAGTTTGCATTTAGCAGCAATGGCTCTGTCTTCTCCTCTGGTAATAATCAGTTCATGAGCTGCATCGTTTAAAAAGCTGCCACTTACTTTGTCACAGCTCTACTACCTACTACCTTACCCACCTAGACAGCTTCAACTATTTACAATTACAGTGACCTGCTTGGCTTTTTCACTCCAAATCCAGTGCTAATTATTAGCTCAGATGAGACACCAAAGGAGACATGGTAGCTCAAATGAATGAAAAGCAGCTTACCCCATCAGCTATTACATCCAGTGACAACAAACAGAATAAAGAGACTTTAGATACTAATATCCCCATTTTAAACCTACTATTGAGTATAACTGACTCTCTTCCAAGTAAATCTGATATTCTTATCCTTAACCTGGTCTGAGATGAGTTTAACAAAAATAGCTACAAGATTTCTTTAAATATCTTCCAGGATAAATCTAAGTAACTATGGAAGAGAAGAACCAAGAGCAACTAGAAATCTTTAGCACAAATACCTGCTGACAGTGAAAAGGCCAAAGAGAAAAATACTACAGGTCCCATAAATTTTGTCTGCTATGCATTTCTAAGAATGATCAGTTAAAGGGGCACCTGGGTGGCTCAGTGGGTTAAGCCTCTGCTTTCGGCTCAGGTCCTGATCTCAGAGTCCTGGGATCAAGTCCCGCATCAGGCTCTCTGCTTGGCAGGGAGCCTGCTTCCCTTCCTCTCTCTCTCTGCCTGCCTCTCTGCCTACTTGTGACCTCTCTGTGTCAAATAAGTAAGATCTTAAAAAAAAAAAAATCAGCTAAAATAAATGACCAATTATCAATTATCTATGCTGATGGGAAAGAAAAACCAATTACCCCAAAATCTTTCAAATGCAACACTCAAATACAGAGACAATTTGCTCCCTGATTCACAACTCAGAGGGAGCAAGCCTGGACTATGAAGGAAGGGGTAGGAGACCACGGTCCATGGGGATGGCCTTTTTCATTTTTTGTTGCATCTGGTAAATCTGTAGATGAGAATCCCCTCTGGGGTCTCAAGATCTTCCTGTCCTAGATTCTCTATTACATGCTATAAATCCCAAACTTCTTTAAAGTTAAGTGTAATCAACAGAGAAAGAGGAATAAACACCAACTATGCAACTCATGGGGGGAAAATGTATCATAAAGAAAAATAATTTTGACTCTGCAAAATTTCTTTATTTACAAAATAACTTGGTCATAATTTCACTATCAACAAACTGAGAATTTTCATGGAGGCCAAGAGAAACAATCAGCCTTCGATTGCTTACGCTTTGCACACATCTGCAAGGCCAAATAAAGGTAAACAAACGACTGGCAATGACTTAGTGGACACTGTGACATTTGTGACATTTCTCAATACTGCAACTCATTAATCAAATGCCAAAGAAAGCTCATGCTGAGTTTGTTCTGGGACATGTGTGTGAATAAGAGAGTGAGTGAGGGACAGGAAAAAAGTGGGCACAAAGGCAGTGTGGGCAAGGATGTGCAAGGGGGACTCAAAAATTGCTTCTCTCTGCATTTTTTTTTTTAAGATTTTATTGATTTATTTGAGAGAGAGACAGAGATCACAAGCAGGGGGAGCAGAAGGCAGAGGGAGAAGCAGACTCCCCGGTGAGCAGGGAGCCCAATGCAGGACTCGATCCCAGGACCCTGAGATCATGACCTGAGCCAAAGGCAGACGCTCAACCGACTTGAGTCACCCAGGCGTCCCTCTCTCTGCATTTTAAGTCTTAAGATTAGACCTAATCTTCTCTGGGGTAGATCTACAGAGGTTTTATTCAAGATCAAATGTACTACAGTTTATTATTATATGTTACATATTTCACTAGCAAAATAATAAAATTCCACTGCCATATTTGTCATTCTATTCTAATTGGCTATATCAAGTTCTATTTATAAAGAGAACTTAAATCTAAGACAATCTGAGCAACATAATAAATAGTAATGAACTATGGAATAAAATATCCACGAGACCATATGATATAAAGAACTGAAGAGAAATAGAATAAACAAGAAATAAATGGACAAAGAGGAAAAATTCTTCCTTACGCTTGAATTCCAGTTAGTAAGTGTAAAAGGAATGACAGAAATTTTTAAAAATAACTATTTGGCCAACACCACAGAAGTACTTAAAGCAAAAAATCATCAATGGATGCTAAAACCAAGCATAAAAATAAAATACTTAGTCAAAGAATTTCCCCACATAATACGTATTAATTACAAAGGGGAAAATAGTAACTTTATAGTTGACAAATCTGGCAACCCCCACCTTATCTAACTAATCAGGGGTAATCTCATCACTAGGAGAGATGCACCAACAGCGTGGGCCACCTAACACGACACACTGAGAAGGGAACATCACCACTTCTGCCGTATTCTTGACAAAAATGCCTCACCTGCAATCCCACTCAAATCCTAGCGTATTATTTTTTGTATACCAACAACTGAGCCTAAAGCTTATATAGAGAGGCGCCTGGGTGGCTCAGTCGGTTAAATGTCTGCCTTTGGCTCAAGTCATGATCCCAGGGTCCTGGGATCAAAGCCCACATGGGGTTCCCTGCTCAGCGGGGAGCCTGCTTCCCCGCTCTCTGCCTGCAAATCCCCCTGCTTGTGTGTGCATGTACTCTTTCTCTATCAAATAAATTAAAATCTTAAAAAGAAAAAAAAACAATTGATCAAAAAACGGGCCAGAGACCCTCCCTAACAGACACCTTAACAGACCCCTATCTGTGTATCTTCTCTGGTGAATACAGATACCAAGTAGCATATAGAAAGACGTTCCACATCATACATCACTAGGGAAATGGAACCTAAAACAAAGAGATACCGCTACACGCCTATTAGAATGGCCAAGATCCAGAACACTGACAACACCAACTTTGCTGGTGAGCATGTGGAACAGTAAGAACTCTCACTCACTGCTGGTGGGAAAACAAAATGGTATGGCCACTTTGGAAAATAGTAGCCAGTTTCTCATAAAACAAAACATACTCCTAGCGTATGTTCCAGCAATTGTGCTCTGTGGTATTAGAGTTGAAAACTTATATCCGCAAAAAAGCCTGCACACAATTTTTATTCATAATTGCCAAAACTTGGAAGCAACCAAGATGTCCTTCGGTAGGTGAACGCATAAGTAACCTGTAGTACATCCAGACACAGGATTCCAACTACCAACATTCCAGAAAAGACCAAACTATGAAGACAGTAACACCACCAGTCATTGCCAGGGGTTAGAGGGGAGAGAGGGGTGAGCAGGCAGAGTGCAGGTGATTTTCAAGGAACTGAAACTCCTCTGTCCAGTACTATGATGGAGGATACATGTCATCATACGTTTGTATATAGAATGTACAACATCCAGGGTGACCCCGAATGGGAACCATGGACTCTGGGTGAGACTGACGGATCAGTGTAGTTTCATCAGCTTTAACAAATGGACTGCTCAGGCAGCAGATCTTGATGATAACAGACTATACATATGTAGAAACAGGGAGTATACAGGGAATCTCTGTATCTTTCTCCCATTTTTGCTGTGAACCTGACAACCACTCTAAAAAAGACGACTTAAAAAAGAAAGAAAAAGAAAATGTGTCACCTGGGTTTAATCATGAGGAAATAGACAAATTCAAACATTCTACAAAATAATTGGACATTTTTCAAACACATCAAGGTCCAGAAAGTAAGGAGATTGAGAAACTGGCCCAGATTAGAGGAAACTACTGAAGCATGACAAGCACATGCAATTTGGGATCCTGGATTGACTCCTGAACCAGAGAAAAGGGAGTTAGTGGAATGTGAATAAACTGTAGATTAAGCACTTATCACTGTTAATTTCCTGATTTTGATCACTGTACTAACAGTTATGTAAAATGTTAACATTGGGGAATTTTTTTTTTAAAGATTTTATTTATTTATTTGACAGAGATCACAAGTAGGCAGAGAGGCAGGCAGAGGGTGGGGGGGGAAGCAGGCTCCCCGCTGAGCAGAGAGCCCGATGTGGGGCTCGATCCCAGGACCCTGAGATCATGACCTGAGCCGAAGGCAGAGACTTTAACCCACTGAGCCACCCAGGCGCCCCTGGGGACAACTTTTTAAAAGTCAAATTACTTCAATGATGTACTTTAAGAACAACAAAAGGAAATCAAATTATTTCAAAACAGAAATTTTAATTTAAAAATACAGAACACAAATTAGTTAACAAATGCCACTGCATAAATGGATAAAATAAAACAGATCAGCAAACTTTCTCTGTAAAAAGCAGACAATAGTTTATTTAGGGTTTGTGAGCTAAAGTCTTTGTGGAGACCACTCCTCTTTGCCATCTTAGCACAAAGCAGCCACAGACAGTAAAAGTATCAAGCATGCCTGTTTTAATAAAATCAAGAGGGAATGGATTTAGTCCATAGACTGTAGTTTGCTGACCCTGCAATTAAACAAATTTCTTATTTAAGTTTTTTAAAAATTAACATATAATGTATTATTAGCCCCAGGGGTACAGGTCTGTGAATTGTCACGCTTACACACTTCACAGCACTCACCATAGCACATACCCTCCCCAATGTCCATAACCCAGCCACCCTATCCTTAACTCCCCACCCCCAGCAACCCTCAGTTTGTTTTGTGAGATTAAGAGTCTCTCATGAATTAAACAAATTTCTTAAAGAAGATATAGTCTGACATGGTATAACACATAATAGTTATTTCTTTCATTTGTTATTACATATCATTTTCAGAATTCTTTATCATGTATTGCTGTTATTAGTTGTGTACACAGGACCATTAAAAGGAGATACTTAATATTTTACTAAAGACCAGAGCTATGTTTCCTATTAATAGTGCTAATGCAGAATGAGCTAAATAAAGGATGTACTCCACTAAATGACCTTCCTCTGACCTCAAAATAAACTTTAGTTCAGCATAAAAACAAAAAAGCAAAGAAACAGTAGCATTTGGGGCTCTCAATTTTTAAATTTAACTTTACCTAGAAATTCACACTGTTAAATATTTTTAATCATTTAAAAATGTTTAAAACATTCCTCCTTCTCTTACCATATTTTGAAACAATTTAAACTGCTTCTAGTTCTATTTCTCTGAGCAGCCTTTGAACACATCTGCTGACTTGACTGATTTGGCATTATCTAATCATTCATCAGGTAGTGTCAGAAAATCTAGGTATCTAAGAATCAAGGTATAAAATGAGTAAAATCATCTGGCTTAGAATTTGTGTATGATTTCTTTAACAGCTTCTCAACTTCAGATAAAATGAAAGAGTTGATTATCTAGTTTTAGAAGTATATGTGTCATAAATAATTTTTTTAAAAAGTACAAACTTTCAGTTATAAAGTCAGTCAGTCATGAGGATATAATGTACAACATGGTGACTATAGTTAATACTGTATTTCGTATTTGAAAATTGCTAAGAGTAGATCTTAAAAATCCTCATCACAAGAAACAAAAATTATATTGTAAGTATGTACAGTGAGGAAGGGGTGCCTGGGTGGCTCAGTCGGTTAAGCAGCTGCCTTCCGCTTGGGTCATGATCTCAGGGTCCTGGGATCGAGTCCCGCATCAAGCTCCCTGCTCAGCAGAGAGCCTGCTTCTCCCTCTCCTTCTGCCTACCGCTCTGCCTACTTGTGCTCTGTCAAATAAATAAAAATCTTAAAAAACAAACAGACAAACTATGTATGAGGATAGATGTTAACTAGACTTACTGTGGTGATCATTTCACAAAGCACAGATATCAAATCATTACACTGTACATCTGAAACTAATAGAATGTTGTATGTCAACTGTATCTTGATAAAAAAAAATAAAAAGAATCTGGGGCGCCTGGATGTTTCAGTTGGTTGAGCGTCGGACTCGTGGTTTTGGCTCAGATCATAATCTCAGAGTCCTAGGATTGGGCCCCATATCGGGGCTCCCAGCTCGGGCGAGGGAATCTGCCTTTCTCCCCCTTTCTCTGCCCCCCACCTTGCACTCTGTCTAGAAATAACTCTTTAAAAATAAAAGTAACTTAATTAAAGGCTATCAGGTTTAGTTACATGATTTTCAAACCTCACTAAATTAATTCAGAAAGAACTACCAGATTTGGAACTTAGAAACAAATGTTAGATTTTTTTACCCAAGAATTAGCTTAAGTGAGACCAAAGTTGGCACCACTGAAAAACTGAAATAACACAGGCAACACGGTAAGTGATATAACAGACACAACTCAACATCAGACACTTTTAAAAGGTCAAGAGCCTGGGTGCTGCCATGCCATGAGCAACAACATCGCCTGCCCAGCGTTCGGGGCTTTCCTCACGGCACCGCTGGGTACCGCAGGAGGCACGGTCTTGGAGTGACAGCACTCAAAGAGTGCCGGCCCAGACCACTGGAGGCCGTCACCTGGCCACAACTTACCCCAGGGTGTTGCCTGCCAGCCTGCCCAGAGTCTCAGAACCGGAGAGAAACCATGGGGAGTCACTTGTCCTCCCGGGCCTCGATGTCCTCCCCGCCCCGGAGTTGCTGTTCAACTTTGACCTGGAAAAAAAACAGGAGGAACAACAGTCACAGAACAGTCCCAAACTCACGAGGCACAAGCCTGGGACTCCCAGCCTCACTGCTCTGGGAGTTATTGCGGTGAAACACCAGCCTCACTCTTCCCCGACCGCTCATGAATGTGTCCTTCCCATCAAAGAGCAAGCCTAACAACTTATAGCCCCTAGCAATCCAGCCCTCGCTCCTGGTTCAAAGTGATGGCACGGTTTAACTGCAAATGAGTAATTCTTTAGATTTTTTCAAGTAATCATGCCTTCCTTAGAGGCAGGCAACTGGAATTCATCATACATTATCTAGCAATGGTTTTTATATGCATCATTTATAAAGACCACAATTTTGAAGACCCTTCGTCAATTTCAAACTGCACTACCTGAAGTGGAAATATTAAAAAGGAAAAAACATGAGGTGCCTGGCTGGCTCAGTTGGTAGAGCACGTGACTCAGTCTGGGGAGGTTGTGAGTTCGAGACACATGCTAGGTATAGATATTACTTTAAAAAGGGCAGGGAAGGGGGCCTGGCTGGCTCAGTTGGTAGAGCCCGATACTCAATCTCAGTGTGTGAGTTCAAGCCCCACACTGAGTATAAAGATTACTTAAAAATAAAATCGGGGGGGGGGGGCGGGAAAGATCTAAAAAATCATTTCAGTCAAAGAACAGATCTGACTTGAGACCTACCACATACATAAATCATTCTCTGATAACCAACTCCTGTAAAGTGACTGACTTCTCTGCTATTTTCAATACTAATGCTATAAATCACTGCTTGCAGAAAAATTAAAACAAACTACATGATAACTATTTCACTATTTTAAGTGCCTCGTTTTCTACAAAGCTTTTCTTTAAATTTGAAGGCCATCAAAATCAAAGCACAGATTTAATATAATACCTTGGAAGAGCTAAATACTTACTAAATAGAAAGGGCATTAAGGTCTTACCCATCGTTATTATCAGGTTTGCCCAATTCCAATCTGTCTGGTTGTACTGAGAAACCGATCCTGCAAACTCTACCATCCTAAAAGCCAAGAAAATAGAAGAAATCACCAAAGTAAGAATGTGTATTAAAATATGAATTTATTCAATAAACAGATTACGTCTCCAACACTGTCAATTCAGAAGACAACAAATAAGCTCCTTTTGAGAAGGCCCTCACACCTGACCTGGGGAAGTTGTTTTATATTACATTATCAGGACACCAGGAAAAATAAGTTAAAGTATCTCTAACAGAATTCAGAGTAAGGAAGTGACTGGGTATCAGGAACTTCTCCATTACTATGGTTTCAAGCTGTAGTAAATCACTTAAGCTTTCTCTGAGCCAAAGAATGTACACAATAAGGAAATGGAACTGGGTGATCTCTGAAACAACTCTGGCAAGAAATTTCTATTTGCCTAGTTAAAAAGGAAGATACATGATAATGCACAACTGTATTTTAATTTAAGTTCCTTTTCATTTCTGTACCTTACAATAAAGAATTTACCTCAAGAAGAAAGGCAGCATGATTTGGTCCTACCACACACTGTTTGATGGCGGCCTGTTCCAATACAGTCAAAGGGGGGTGGCTATGTAATAAAAAAAGTCAAAAGTTATTTTTTTAAATGGCAAATACATTCTAGGGTAGGTATGTTTATTTTTATCTGATTAACTGAAGGAAAAAAAAAAAGCTGGCAAAACCTGTTTTTAAAAATTGATATTTACATATTATAATAAGCAATAATTGAAAAATAATAATTATGATAGTTATTTTATGTCCTTGGCATGCCAGATTTTTTAGAAACCAGTATGAATAGAACCTATTATTCAAATGAATCCAACTCATAAAAAGTTGATAGATTCAAATACTCCTGGTAACTTCTGCCTAAATGAGTTATTTTTCCTACAGAAGAAAAAAATGCTGTTTTCAGAAAATTTAAAGTATCTTAAAACTCTTACCTGTTTAAATTGTATTTATTCAGTTTTTCTGAAACTTCCCGTAACCTTTAAAAACAAAATGAAATATGAATAAACCGTATGTACAAATTCCTTTTAAACAAAATAGTTTTTTTTTCCCCCAGTGTTCCAAGATTCATTGTTTATGCACCACATCCAGTGCTCCATGCAATATGTGCCCTCCTTAATACCCACCACCAGGCAAAACAAAATAGTTCTGATAGGTATACTTATATCATTATTTGGTGATTTCTAATGGTAGTATACAAAAAATCTGCTGTGGTAAGAATGTTTTTTATATTATCTTTGATTTTTGTCCCCAAAAATATTCCTGAGTCAACTCTATAATTCCCTTCCCTCACCACTCCATTAGCAACTCTGATAATATTAATCCCATTTTACAGATGAGGAAACTGAGGCTCCTAGAAGTTATAATACACAAAGTGGCAACAGAGCTGGTACTTGAACCAACACTAATGGAAGCCACTTTTTAAACACTGTGCTATATATGCCAAAAGAGATCCTTAAATGTATATGTAAATCATAAAATGAAGATACTGGGGTAGCATAAATCTATTAAGAATTTAACGTAATGGGGAAGAAAAAGTCTGAAAGCCTAATTGACTTAAGACACAGTCTCAAATTCCTGAAGGGCCTTCTGACACAAAACTATACAAATTAAGACCTCTATGTCTGTATCTATAAAACAAGGATAACACCTCTCCCATTTCTAAAAGAAAATTATGCTTCAAAAAATCTCAAAGGGCTGCATAACTAAAAGATATTAACCCATATTATCTATTATGATTGTGCTGCTTAGCTCAAGAAAATATCTTGAATTAATACAAAATACTGTAATGCTCATTTAAACGAGACATTTTGATCAATTTAAGGAACTCATTTTAAATGTAAAGATGTAATCAAGTGCAGAGATTGTAAGAGTTTCAGTCTATCAAGCTACCAAAACAAGTGCCTGGTCTTTCAAAATTTTTTCATAAATAATTCTCTTAAAAACAGAATTTTAGAAAGCAATAGAAAAAAATTAAGACATTAAATCAATAGGAAATTCCATGCAGGTGCCTGGGTGCCTCAGTCGGTTAAGTGTCTGCCTTCAGCTCAGGTCTCGATCTGGGGATTGTGCGACAGAGCCCCAGAGAGACCTCCCTCTGCTCAGCAGGGAGTCTGCTTCTCCCTTTCCCTCTGCCTGCAGATCTCCCTGCTTGTGTGTGTGCACACGTGCTCTGTAATAAGATCTTTTAAAAAAAAAATTTTTAAATAGGAAATTCCATGAATTTTGCTTTCTGAAAAGTAACAAAAATGGACAAAATCAAATTTCAATCACTTGTACTAACAGATCAAAGTGGTATACACACCCCAAAAATAAGTTACAGCTTAAAGCGAGTTTAGGATTCAAAGCTGCCATAAATCATTTATTATATATATGGGCAAATAACCTAATTATTTCAGTAGGAGATTCTAGTAGGACCCAACTGGCTCAAGTTTATTTTATCCTATTAATTCTATCCCCTGTTTAATGCTGAGGAGCACCTTTCAAACACTAACATATATACAGTTACTTGCCAATTCTGAAACTTACTCCTAAGCAAAAATAACTTTCAAATGATGCCATACTTAATTTCTCTCCCCCTCACTGGTGACTTTATTCTCACTCCCAAAGAACAGCACCTGACCATGTGTGAACTGGCCCCCAACAAAATACATTTTCATTTTTGCTGTCTAGAGTTGCATTTACTTTCATTAACAAAAATGTGTTTTCCTTGTCCTGTAAAGTCAAGTCTTTTCCCAAATCCCAGTTTGCTCATTTACAAGGCACATTTCTGGATTCCAAGAGAAGATGAAATACTACAAGAGTAATGCACTTTGTGGGATTCATGAACTCTGGGAAGGCCAACTAGAAAATGGATAAAATAAACTGGGAGGCTCCAAACAATGACCTTCAAAATCCCGGAGCAGAGGCAAGAGCAGAGCTGGAGGGAAAAGCCTAAGAAAGGTTTACGTCCCCAAAACCACAGTAGTACTCCCAGAAGGTACATTTTTTTCCTGCAGACAACTAAACCTGTTCATTCCCATTCCTTCCTCTTCGCCCAACAAGGTCTTGAGAGCTTTCACAAAGGCTACAGTTGGAGGGAGAGGAAGGAGCTGGGGGCAGATAAAATTTGTCAAAGCCTTTTCAAAACTGGGCAGTAACATTGATTAAAAATCAAATGTTGCTTTCATGGCTTCAAATACCATTCCATGTACACCATACTTATAACACTAAAAGAAGTTCTCAAAACATCAAAATGCTAAGAGTATGAAGTCAAGAACTCAACAGCAAATCTCAGGCCACTAGGGAAATGATGGTCACTGCCATCAATTCCGTTTTCTAATCTCAAAAATCATGGTAGACTCCTAACAGCATGTGAAATGTATACCCATCTGTACTAGAAACAATGTCCACTGGGTAACAAGAAATCTGGAGCTTACTCCCAGATCATCTACTACTAACTGAGCTCATTTGAGCCCATTAAGTCTCAGGTTCTCTATGTAGGGGAAGACTGAAAATCACCTGTGGTTCTTTTCAGCCCTAGAATTCTTTTGAATGTCTGAAAAGCAAACAGATCAGTGGGGATACATATATAATGTTTATATGGGACTAGCACTTACTGCCATATTCAGTTTCATCTAACCCATCTGAAACTTTCATATAGAAACTGATTTTACATATACTCTTAGGATGTTTCCCCAAATACCAAATTTTTTAAATTTCTTAAATTCAATTCCCAAAATTTGCACAAAAATATATCGTGCTTGCAAACCTCAAAACAGTTAGCAGGACTAAATTGGCCGCCTAAGCATAAATCTCAGATGGTATCAACAAAAAACCTACAAACAAGAAACTATAAAATAAAGAGTATTTAGTTCCCCCTTTTACATTAGAGTCCTCAGGAGACAAGAAAACCACAGAATCACTGCAGACCAAAGATCACATTCAATTACTAAGTTACTGAATGTCTCTACATAATTATTAGGCACTCATCTACTTTAAAGGATCTTTCCCCGAAAGCGTACAACGCTTAAAAGTCATGAACTGTATTTCCTCTAGTAGCAACATGAACAAAAGTTTCCCTTGTTTTTAAAATAAAAGGCAAACTACCCTAGAACTCACCAAGTTCCATTTCAGAATAAATCTTTACATATGGTTGTGACGGGAAACAATTTTAAGAGTACAGCATAACATTACAAAATAACCTCATAACTCAGCATTTAACCAAACTCAGGGATAGGTCGGGAAGCCTTTGTGAGGAGGCTCTAACACCCAGTGGGTAGGCTAGCACTAAGCTTCTGACAATCCTTAGTACTCCTACACCAAAGATTTAGTCTATGTTCCAATTCAATAACCTATTTTCATTCCTTTAAATTTATAGGCATTTTACAGATCCAGAGGCTGGATTTTTTTTTTTTTTCTTAAAGCACCGAGGTAGGGTAACAGCAAACTAATGTTTAAAAAGAGACAAGAGGGGGACGCCTGGGTGGCTCAGTTGGTTAAGTGGCTGCCTTCGGCTCAGGTCATGATCCCAGCGTCCTGGGATGGAGTCCCACATCGGGCTCCTTGCTCAGAGGGGAGCCTGCTTCTCCCTCTGCCTCTGCCTACCACTTTGTCTGCCTGTGCTCATGCTCTCTCTCTCT